>NC_060268.1:27378956-27692111 GCF_021613505.1 Equus quagga | reverse complement strand
AATATCTTTTAAAACAAAGGCCAGAGGTGTTTTCACTTACATAATATATAAGCTAATTTTCTGCATACCCTAGGCACTTATTTAAATTTAATCTAAGATGTGCTTATTTCATTTTTCTTGGAAATAAGCTCAAGAATAATCTAGCAAAGCCACCTAGTTCTAACAATAAGCAAATGTTTAGAGCATGCTGGCCCTAGAGATAATAACCTTAAGTGAAACTCCAATCTTACCTTGAAAAGTACTGTCCCAGAGAACCCCTTCTTGATTACAATGTTCATGTAGTACTAATTGCTGTCACTTTGAGCCTATGCAGTATAATCAACATCTTAATGTTTTCCATGTATTCATTTAGTTTGAGCCCTTACAACAACCCAATGAGGTAGGTAATATTCCTAGTTTACATACAAGGAATCATACTGAGAGATGAGTTACATAAGATCAGATACTTTTAAGTGGCAGAGCCAGAATCTGACCTTGAAATCCCAACTACAATACAAACTTTTATTTAAATAAGGAAAAAAGCTATTGTACAAATATTACTTTTCAGGTGCAGCCTGCAAAGCCATGGCTCTGGATGCTTAGCTCTGTGATGAAGTGCTTCTATAGATTCTTGGGTTTAGAGATGATACCATCTGGATACCTTTGCTTGAACCGGGCAACCACATCTGGGTCTAGTAGGTGGATCCCATCCAGTTGGTTTCCAAGGGTGATCCTGAAGCAACAGCAAAGAAAGGGCAAACCACAAATCCTGGAATTAAAAGACTTAATATTGTTAAAAGATGCTTACCTTTTATTAAGACTACCTAGCATCTCATCAAATAGTCATGCCAATTCTTTTTAAAAGACCTTAATATTAAAATACGACTGGTTAGGAATTGGGCACAGATTGTGGTGTTAAAACAGGTTAGATCTGTATTACTTAAGGGTTAATAACTGATGGCAAACCAGGCCTACTTCACAAAGTTGGTGCTGCCAGTGAGTATTCTTTGGATAAGTAAAATGCTAGCAGCATGTCATTTAAGCTCTAACAGGATGAAAGATACTAAAATTGTTGACAGGTAATACATAGATTCTTAGTAACCACCAGGGGGCAGATTCAATACATCCTATAGATTAACTGAGGAAGATCTTGTAAAAAGAATTGGAGACCTGAGAGAGCAGTGGTTTGAATCCTAAAGCCTATTGGGTTTCCAGTGAAATGCAGAATCCCATAAAACAGTTTAAATACAATTGTAGGTGGTTTATGAATCCTCTGAAGCCCATTTATAGAGTAGAGGAATGTGAGGTGAAGTTCTACTAACTTCTGTCCTTGACCATAAACAGTTTTGCCCTTGGGGGCTAGCATGTTCTCTGGTCACTTTACCAGTTGGGTTGCACATTGTGAGGTCGTCCAAATAACTCAATCTTGCGAGTGCCAGGGGATAGTCTCTCAATCATGCCATAGATTTCATCTGGTTTATGACTAGTGGAACGAACCTAGGAAATAAAGGCTCTAGTTACTTTTAAGTTACGCAAGATTGCATTTCTAGGCCTTTCCATTTATGTTTATGATCCAAATGAGAGAACTTGAGCTAAGAATACACCTGACTTGAGTAACTGATACCAATTACAATGTGGAACCTTTGGATACCTGGGAAAGCACGTACCTCAGCTACGATCACATCACAATCCAGACCCTGGTTGAAGCCTTGGGGATTTCCTTTGACACCAACCTGCCCGCCACAGAGAACAGATTATCTTATGAAACCCCAGCATTTGAACTTTTTCTCAATAAGAAATCCAACAATTCCTCTTTTGCTCCACCTACTGAATTGGGCCACATTGCTGCTCACCAAGCAGTGCTCCTTCCCATGGTTCAACCAGTGACCTGTACGTCCTGTCCGAATGATGCGCTGCAGCTGATTTGTCTTCACCCAGATAATTTCATCTACCCGTTCATAACTGTGGAGTGGAAGAAAGAACTAGAGCTTTAATCAGGCTTTCACAGTTTAGGGGTAGCACTATCTACAAAAGCAAAGAGTCACAGAGAATACTCCAGGAGAAGGGAACCCATATCTCAACTATAGCAATTGTGTGTGTATTTCCCTCAAAAGAAAGCAACACAATGGTTGCTACTCACCCCCAGAGGTTCAGACATTCTCTGCCCAACTCCATGGCCCTAGAAAGAAAGAAGGGTTAAACAGCTACATCCATGCCCCTATTTTTTCTCCCTTCAAGACAGATAAGTGTTTTCAGTAGACATTCAGTGAATATGAACATGCAAGACACCATTAGGGCAATAGGATGGATCAAAGAAGGAAGATAAAACAGAGTATCTATGTTCAATGTCCTTACCTTTCAGAAAGAACAAATGTAGAGTTAAATAGAAATCAAGGTATTATTTGTGTTACAAACAGGCATTAGGTCTCAGTAGGAAAAAAAGGGCTGATTCAGTCATATATTTAATAGCAAGGCTAGGAAAACCCAGGATTTTATTCCCACCCAGTACTCACTCTGTACTATATCTGCCCATACCTACATATCTTTGAACTGCATTACCTGCCTGTGACCCAGAGGAAGAGAAAGCCATCATCCTGCAGTACTGGTATGTTGAGCCTGCGCATCTCATCATCTGTCAGGGTCCCATAGGGCAGCTCCATGTGAATATCCCAAGGTGGGTCAGCCATCACAACTGCAAACTTTCCCAAGATACTGACGTCCAGGTAGCGGATATCACAACAGATCCACTGCATGAGGTGGTATTTGGTCATCTTCCCTTCCTTCACTCTCAGATTCATGGCCCCAGTCCCTCTTTGCCATTTGATTTTCCTTCTCCCTTATAAGCATATGTATCCCACTCCATTCCCAGTCAGCAAGACAGATTGCTGACTATGCCCTGCTTTCCTACAAGTACAGCTGCCCTACTCAGATGCAAGTCCGTAAGTTGAGATCAGTTTTCTGAGCAGACAAGTACCTGAGGTGGGAAGAGTCGATCTGCATTGGAGTCACCTCCAACACTCTGTGTAAGAGCAAGCTCCTGGCTCGGTGTGTGGTCTTTGCTCCCAGGAGCCTCAGAATCCATGCAAGCATCAATTTCATAGTGAACATATTTGCAGGTATCCATGTGGAAACATGTGTTAAGGAAAGAGCAGTCACCTAATGATTCATCAGTATGTTTATTGATGATTCGTCTGGGGAAGTAAAAAGGGAGAATCAGAATCGAAATGGTGTTCCAAAGTTAGATCCCACAGTTCAAGTTCCAAATGGTTTCAAAATTTCCTGTCTTATTACCCTCTCCTAAAATTCTCTCATTAGAGCTTCTCCAAGAGTTTTCAGAAAAGGGAGGCAGGTGACATGGAAATCCGTAATTCACACTAAAGAGTTATAAATCCTCTCTGAGCAAAGACTCAATTTCCTTATGACAGGAAGTAACAGATGGCTTGCTCGATAGAACAGAATAAAACACTAACCTAAGAGCTCAGAGACAGAGATGCCTTGCTTTTGCAAGAAGGGGCATTTAAAAAAATCTCACATCTACTTGTGAGTACAGCCGTATTCCCTCCTGTGGAACACTACTTCTGAAAGTATACCTTCACAGTCCAGAGGTCATAGACAAACCCTAGACTAAATAACAGAATTAAAGACAGAACTCCTATGACTGGAAGGAATGTGCTGAAAAGGAATGACTGCTTCTAGGAGACCCATCCCACCTCTCCCCTCCCAAGAGACCTGAAGTGCAGCTTGCGACAGGGCCGATCAGCATCACTGGCTTTCATGCACTCCTCTTTGGTTCCATAGTCACAGAATTCTTGCACTTGGGCCCGACCTCGTGAGCGAAATTTTTCAACAATGGATTGTTCCTTGGCTGTTGTAGTATTTAATAGTTCTAGGATCTCCTGACTGACCTGTGACAGAAGCAGCCTTGGATTTGAAAGGGTTTGGAGATAAAATTAGCCCTTAAACCACCTCTGTAAATTCTACTTGACATTAATGTCCTATAAGGGGTAAATGAGCTAACTTAATATGGGAAAATCGGAGTCCTGGAAGAGCTTTGTCACCTTTCTCACAAATCTGCATTTGGGTTGGAATTAAAATACAAGCAGCCTCGTTCCTACTGATAAGCACGCTAATCCTCCCTCTGCAAGAAAGCACTCCTTCCCACAAAAACCACTCATATTTATTAGGTACTGAACCAAAGCACAGTGCTAAGCACTTTACTGTTTAGCTCAGAGTCTATGTAACAATTCTGTAAGAGGGTATACTAGTTATCCTCACGTTACAGATGAGAAGATCAAGGCTCAAGAGAAGTTAACTAACTTGTTCAGTTCACACAGCTAGAAGTAGCAAATGGATGCGAACTCATGTGGATCCAGTATTTATACAAAGAACTACTACACTGCCAATGCATATTGTTTAATCATCAATTTTCATAACTAGTGGTACATATGACTGTCTTCCAATATTCATCTCCTTTCTTCTCCCTCTATTTCTATATTTGGATTCTATATTTAGATTCCTTTTCCCTTGATCTGATGATTCTTCCAAACAGATCCAATGACAAAGATTCTCTAAATCAGAATTTCTCAACACTGGCATTATTGACATTTGGGGCCAGATAATTGCTTATTGTGTGGGGCTGTCCTACTATGATTGTAGGATGCTTAGCAGCATCCCTGGCCTCTACCCACTAGATGCCTGTAGCACTCCCCTGTTCTGACAACCAAAAATGCCTCCGGATATTGCCAAATGTCCTCTGGGGAGATGGAGAGAGGCAAAATCACCCCCAGTTGAGAACCACTGCTCTCAACCCTCATTTCTAAGAATTGCTCCTTGCCCTAAGGGTAAATTCCTCTCAACCAAATCTATAAGACAAAGAGTATGTGTGAAAGCACTTCCATCTACCCACCTTCTTGCTCTGCTGTTCCTTGGTAGACTGTTGGTTCAGAAGGCTCTCTATCTCCAGATCAACATCTGAGGCAGCATGTTTCCTTGATTTCTTGGTTGGTTCTTTGACTGGTTCTGATGCTGAAGAGGCCAGACCAGAGGCCAAAGAGCTAGCAAAAGCAGCTACTGTGGTTGAGTCCTGTTCTGCACGCCGCTTCTGCCCTGTGATAGTCCCTGCTACTTCACCGGGGCCCTTCTTTTCTGCCACAGCACCCATCATGGCAGAGAGCTTGGAATGATCAGCATAGGTTACAAGAGTGGGATGTGCGTCATCTTGTAGGAGACTTCTCTTTACCTCAATCAACTCCTGAGCTGCAAACTTCTGTAGGAGGCTTTCCACCCCATCTTGAGTGGCAGGGGCATCTGGCTAGGGAAGGAGGGGAGGGGAGGGCAATAAGGCACAGACCATGAACTGAAGAAAAGAAAAAGTGGCAGATCCCAACCTTGTCTTATCAGTTCATTACCGTGGAAATGGCAAGACGGATGGACACAGCATCAGTGGGCAATGTTAGGGCCAGATCAGAGAGGTGGTGTAGCAACTTCTTCTCTAATTCGGGGTCTGTAGCTAGTTCAGGAGCTGCTGAAGCTGTGCTGGGCTTAGGGCCACCAGAAGTGGGTGCAGTAGGCACTGGGCTATCACTACGGAAGGTTGGAGACAGTGCAGCCTCTGGATTCCGTAGATCTAGGAATGAAGACAAGTGAAAATGAAAAAGGGCAACCACTGTTGGTCTATACATTCGTTCATTTCATGCAGGAAATCCTATGACCAAATTTAGCACTCGTGTGATTTCCTCAATCACACTCAAGTATTCACTGCTTTGACAAGACAATCCTGGATTTTCTGGGAACTGCTTACCTTTTCTCTATTGGGTGAGAAATGTCTTCCTAATTCCTTGTCCTTGCTGTGCTTCAAAGGAAATAAATTAGCAGCATGGTAGATTGAAAGGTCCATACCACCTTCCTTCAGTCACTCTAAATGACAACTGATATAATCAACCTGAATTTAAAAGCCAGAAATATTTTCAACAGCTGAAGCTGTGATCAGATCTTTTTGAGAAATGGAGTTTGAATTTTACTGAATTAAGGCCACTGGCCATCAGAAGGTGTACAAAATGAGAGTGTTGGGGGTTAAAATGATGTGGACTTTAACACTCAAACACAAAAATCTTATAAAACTTTGCTGGTCATCAAGTGATATTTCCTAACTATTTTGATCATCTAGTCTACTACTTCGCGAGCTGGGTGGCCACCATAACCTTAATGAGATTTAAGAAACTCGAATCAGGACAAAATATTACCTTTGGGAAAGGCTAAAATCTGTGATTAGTTAAAATAGAGATGAAATATTAAACTCTCAGGATGTTTTCCTAAGAATTCTAACATTCAAAGAAATGTATTCTTTGAAATAACCAAAATAAAGGCTGGGGTAATTTGTGTGTTTCATCTCTACCTATTCCCACAATACCAAATATCAGCCAAAGCTCTGGGACAGAAGACAATATATGTTTAATCACAACCTCAAAAACACTTTTATAAGAGTCTTAACCATATTATTAGATGGATATATTAGGAGTCTTAACCATGCATTATTAGGTGGATATACAAATCAAGAGATATTTACATCCAAAAAAAAAGTATTTACATTCAAGGGAGAATACAATCTTGTCAAAATTATTAAACATGTTTAGCAAGGACCTGGATGAAGTATCAAGGCCTTAGTGGTTAGGTCTGCATAGGTACAAAGTTTGGTTAATACCAAAGTGTGGTTAATACCATGGAAAAGTGAAGTGGAACTTAAAATGACTGAGAGCAGTTAGATTCATTCATCTAAAGAATATGAATTTAGAAATGGAGATGTGTAAAGAAGTATAGTAAAAATAATTACAGCCTTTTTAAGGAATTTAAAAAACCCACGAAACTACAGATAGATGTCATTTGTCTCTAAAATGACAAAGACAAAGCTGAACACAAAATAGTCAATGATGTATTACAGTGATATAGTGGTTTTTGAAAGATTAATTTTGTAGATCACTTTGTTAAAGCAAACAACTACTGGAATTCTCAGGTCCCCTTTTCCAATTGCCACTGCTGAAGGTAAAACAAATTATTCCACACTAAATTAAATAAATCTCCCTGGAAGAAATGCACTCACCCAAAGCTGTCGTAGCTTTCTACACTGCAAAAAAGGCCAAGGGGATTAAAATGGAGTAACAGGCTATCCATGTGGACAATATGGGGAGGTGACAGAACAAAGCTAGACTGCCTCTTACTGAAATATGTACAGTGAAAACTCAATAACCTACAGTGTCCAAATGTAGTAAATTGGTGAGTTTCTAGTTACAGGAGAATGGAACTATTAGCCCCTCTTCTTTTTTGCTGATTGAGCAACTAATCCAGATAGCCCAAATCCCACTGTTGCTTACCCTGATGATCACTTGAAGGGCCTCTACAACACACTCCACAGTTTGTTTGTTTCTCTGACTTCTCTCAAATATTATCCAAGTACAATCTGTTTTGCTACAATGTATTTATTCAGTGCAAATCAGCTCATACGCAATTAGCAAATAAGGGACTGTCAAAATAACATGGAAAACTTGCTGGTTCATACATGATGTTTTTCATCATGCTAATGTTTTGAAGTGCCCACAGGCAAATTTTCTCACAGTTAAAGCGAAAACTTCAGCAATATATGAATACCTAAAGGAAAAAAAGTGAGATTCCTACAGAAATGCCTTTTAAAAAAATATGACTGGTTTAGTGGCTTCAAGAAGTGCTACACTTGGCACGATGTTAAGCTATCTGGGAAGCTACAAGTTCAGATGAAGAAACTGCAAAGACATTTCCCTTGGTTAAACAAAAACAAGACTGCTGGATGGAAGCAGGAAGTAGGAGCCCCAGGGTATACAGGCTATGCAGATGGAATGACTTTCATTAAAGGTAGAAACACCAGTAGAGATTCAACTATGCTGCTATTTTTAGTAGAATGGCATAAGCGCACCAGTAACAAAGTTATAGGTTTTCAGCAGGCTTCTTCTAAACCTATCTCTTCTATAAGCCCTACTATTTTTAATGCAGGTTTTTGCAGAAGCAGTTTTTCAGGAATATACATATATATAGCAGAAATGCCTCAACCACTTCTTCCAAAATGGTGTTTTTGAAAAAGTTGATGGGATACTTAAGCCCAGTAACAGAAGTCTATGATAAATCAAGAAGCAACTGGGTCATTTGTCTATGACAGAGATGTAATTGTCACATTTTCTATCTAAAATCGATATGCATAAAATAAAAGGCTCAGAAACAGGAAACCAAAGAATAAGAAGAAAACAGAAAACAGAATCACAATAAGACGTCAAAGCAAGTGAAGTTTATATTATCAAGAAAAAAATTCTCCCTCTTTGGTAATTCAGTTAACTACTCCAATGCTTGATTGCTAATCAATTCCTGATCATATGACTTGCACTTCTTCCTCTACTCACTCTGCCCTCTTAACTTCTCTTTTTCTAAGTCCTATACAACCCTGAAGACCAAATTTCAAGTGCCAACTCCTCCATGATGCCTTCACTGATTAAACCAATTCTTGTTACTTCTCCCTTCACTGCACTCATTGTGGACTCATTCATTTGGCATTTTACATACATCATTTTGTATTTCTGACTTTTTATAAGTATCAATCCTTTATCCCCAACTAAAATTTCAAACTCATTGAGGGCAGGGACAATATCTTACTTATTTTTGTCTAACTAGACTAAGGCACACTGTAGATACTCAATAGATGTTTATTTATTATGGTGTGAGAGTCCTGCCAAAGCATCTTCTAGTTCCAGGGGCCAGAAGATGAGCGCATGGACCTAATATGCATCAAGATCAGATTTAGAGATGGACTCGAGTATATAAACACTGGAATAAGCTACCACAAGGGTGGTATGGTTTCACTATCCTTGCAGATCTTTATCATTGATTTGCCGTAAATAATTCGGGGCTTGTACTGGGGATGGGGGCGGGGCGGGGGGGGGAGGGCCGTGGGCAGGAGCTGACAATCTTTTGAAGTTCCTTCAAGTTTTATGACTGTGACACGGGGGGCAACGGGAGGGGAGAAAAAGTTAAAAAGTAAGAAACAAATGTTTTCAGATTCCCGCTCGGTATGTAAATGCCTACGACAATACCAGTTTCTCTACTCATTTAGCAACACCCAGTGCCAGTTCTGTGAGGGCCACTGCGCTGGGCACTGTGGTTATTAAGGTTCGGTCCTTGCTCTCTGGTGTCCACAGTCGCAAAGAAATGACCAGTACAAAGCAGTCGCTATAACCGAAGGAAGAAAAAGGCACCATGGGAGCAACAAAAGGGGACTTGATGCTTCAAAGGATAGGTAGCTGAGAGGCCTCGGCAAAGGCGACATTCTCATAGACAGAGGAGTCAGCAAGGCGGACGGGGGTGGGGCCCGGGCACCCGTCCCAGGCAGGTGAACTAGAGGTACCAAGGCCCGGGGTGGCAAGAAACCGCGACTACTTGCCGGAGGGCGCGGCGTCCGTGCTGCCGAGCGGAGAGGAGAAGAGTACCAACCCACGAGGCGTTAAAGAAATGGCCGCTTGGGGAAGGGCGCCGACTCCGGAGCCGTCTTTTTCTCCAGGGTCCCCTCCCGCCTTCGCCGGCTAAGCAGCGACCCGACAGCCCCGAGCCTCACCCAAGTGCCCCGAGTCCTGCTTCCGCCTCCGCTGCAGCCTCTCCCGCAGCGAGTCCAGCTGCTTTTTGTGGGCCTGGATAGAGCTCCACGTGTCCGACATCCTAGTCTCCCAACCCGGACACGTCTCGAATCAGGCGCGGCAGACTAGCACCTCCCAGCCCCAGCTTCAGGAAATATCCAATTCTCACGCGGACACCCAAGGCTAACAGGAAAGAGATCCCGGGAGATCCACTAGACCGAAAAGTCATTTCCGTCTTCGCCCTCGCTTTGAAGCTCAAAAGGGAGCCACCTTAGGTGTTGGCAGAATGGCGGATACTTTTTTTATTGGAGCTCTCGCGTGCTTCCGGGTGCCGTGAGGCTGTGGTTGCCATGTTGGTGCCTGGCAGAGCGGCCATGTTGCTTGTAGACGCGCATGCGGCCATGTTAGATTTAAAGGGCGAGTCCTGTGAGCTGACCTGGGTTTTGAACGTGCTCGTAGAGCTGCACGTATAGTACAGATTTTGAAAATGAAAGATCACTAATTCCTTTTCACAGTTTAATACTGACATACTTTTTCCACTGAAGATGTTGTAGGCTTATGTTTCCATGCGTTCATTTACAAAGATACAACTATTAAATTGGTTTCCAATCTGTGGGTGTGTGCCCGTACTTCTTTGAAGGAGGAGGAGGAATGATGGAGCAGAGATATTATAAGGGATCTACAACTACATATGCTCACTCTTCTTACTTATACCAAATCTGCAAGTATTGTATGTAATACATTAAAATAGAGTCTTCATAAGGGGGCACTAGGGGAGGTTTCTGAGGTTCTGCTTGCATTGCATTTCTTATTCTGGGAGCTGGTTGCATGAGTATGTTTATGAAAATATTTTGGTACGTGCACTTCTCTGTATGTGTAATAAACTTTTAAATACAAAAGTTCCTTGTTTTTTTAACTTGTTTTTAATGGGGTTTTCTGAATGGAAGTATTTGGGAACCTCTGATTTATCCAATGTGTCAGAAAGAATAGCTTGAAAAGCCATGGCTCCTGTTTTCAAAGAGTTTCTGGTCTCCTAAAGGCACTAAGACCCAGCTTATTAATACTGAGCCATCTTTACAGCATAAGGCAGCATGAGCATAGGCTTTAAAAGATAAACGTAATTGCAAAGAAGAGGAGGACTCCAAACCCAGATGACCCAGGAAGGCGTTGGAAAGGTGGCGTCAAAGTTCAGGCTTGAAGTGACAGTTTTAGCTTCACTAAAGCTATGGGAGAGAATTCCAGGCCAATGACATGATAAAAGCAAAGGTCTAGACTAGAGTTAGGAAAGGAGGATGTATGCCCCTCGAATCCAGATTAGTTTGCTAGAACATAGTGAATTATATTTGGGAATCTGGGAGGATATTTATGTTTCTGTATTTGAGGCCAAATTGGAAAAGGTATGTGTTACCTGAGTAAAGAGCTTGCAATTAATTCAGAATACAACAGGAGATAATTTAGGGTTTGTGAATAGGGAGTGTTTTAAGATTAATCTGCTGTTCTAATTGGTTTGAGATGGGGAGGAAGGAGAGTTAGAGATAGGGGAAATGGTTGGTAGCCTCTTGTAACTAAGTGTTTGATGATACGACGTTTAATTAGCTCAGAAGCTGGTTATGGATAATAATGGGAGGGAAAGCATGAATATGAAGCGGGGCTATTAAGAAGAAAGATGTATGTATGTGTATTGGAATGTGGCAGTTTCATCCATTTAGTCAGCAAATATTTATTGAGTGACTACTATGTGTGAGGTACTGTGGAAATTTAGTAGTGATCAAAATATTCATTTCTATCCCATTTCTGAATTTAATTTACTTAGTAGGTAATTCACACTATCTTTTGAGGTGTGTAACTTTGTATCTGAGCCTTGAGGTAAAGGGAACAGAAATGAATATGGACCCATCTCTGGACATTTAAGTCTCAGGATTACCCTAAATTAGAAGCAAAAAATGTTATCTTCCTCCACTGAAATCCTCTTGGGAAGGTTGGCTAATGGAGACCATGGAAGACTACTCAAGGAGACTGCTTTACCTGAGGGTTTTTACCTCCTTTAATAAGCTCAGTTTAGGGGCTGGCCCAGTAGCGCAGCAGTTAAGTGTGCATGTTCTGCTTCTCAGTGGCCCTGGGTTCCCCAGTTTGGATCCCGGGTGCGGACATGGCAGCTCTTGGCAAAAGCCATGCTGTGGTAGGCGTCCCACATATACAGTGGAGAAAGATGGGCATGGATGTTGGCTCAGGGCCAGGCTTCATCAGCAAGAAGAGGACGATTGGCAGTAGTTAGCTCAGGGCTAATCTTCCTCAAAAAAAAAATAATAATAATAAATTTAATTTAATTTAAAAAAATAACCTTGGTTTAGCAACTTCCCTCAAGAAAGTTGACAAGGGATGTTTTGTTCTTTCATTTGGGATGTATCCCGTGTGGCCCTATGTTTAGACACATGTATTATTAGTGGAGTAAAATAATCCCATTATTGCTATATTATAGCACTGTTACAGTTAACTGTTCACAAATCTGAATCCCTCACTTGTTATAAGATCACTGTTTCTTTCAAGGTCCTTAACACATAGAAATGAAATACACAGAAATTATAGGGCAGTAAAATGAAATAGTCTTGGAGGAGAAAGAGAGTACTGGATATAGCCTTGGAAAATGAAGGGGGTTGATTCATCTTAAAAACAGAATCTGCGGGGGCCGGCCCTGTGGCAGAGTGGCTAAGTTGGCGCGCTCTGCTTCGGCAGCCCAGGGTTTCACCAGTTTGAATCCTGGGCGCGGACATGGCACTGCTCATCAAGCCATGTTGAGGCGGCATCCCACATGCCACAACTAGAAGGACCCATTTCTAAAAATACACAACTATGTACCAGGGGACTTTGGGAGAAAAAGGAAAAATTTTTTTAAAAGTTTAAAAAGAAAACCCCAGAATTCTGCAGGTCAACCCCTAAACAGTATAAACATTTTTGTCTAGGAAACGAAGGATTTTCTAGTGGAAGAGATTCAGTCTCTGGTAGAATTCAGGATACCTAAGGCCTGGATTGCCTCCTCTCACCTACAGAGGAAGCCCAAGAAGTAACACAGGTACTCCTGAAAGGCAATCAAATCAAGGGCAGCTCCCAGAAGTCTTTGCTTTCACATTCACTTTGGGTAAATTATTACAGGAGTAAATTAGGCAAACTTTAGGAGCACAAGAGGGCCACTTAGCATGATCTGCTCATAGAGGGATTCTTTCTAGATTCCTCATGACCAGTTTTCTGCTCAAAAGAAAGCCACTACTTTCTTGTCTGCCCACTCTTAGTCAGTCTGCATACAACCCTGAGCAGTGCAGAGAGGAGCAAGAAAACTCACCCAGATCTCTTCTAGACCAGAGAGAGTGTAAGCCTAGTTGTGAGCAGATGAGTGCTGCACGCATTGCATTTATTTTCCTCATATGTGCTGTGATAGACTGTTTCCAGAGTTAGCCACAACAGTGGCTCACATCCCACATGCCCCTATGCAGTGTGATTTTGCCACTCTTCCCTTTAAGAGGTGAAGCTGATTTCCCCTCCTCTTGAATCTGAGCTGGCTTTCTGACTAGCTTTGGCCAACAGAATGTGGCAGAAGTGACGTTCTTTGGCTTTCAGAGCCTAGGCCTTAAGAGGCCTTGCAGCTTCTGCTTTTTGTCTTTTTGGAGACCTGAGCCTTCATGGAAGTCCAGTTATCCTGATAGATAGACCACTCGAAGAGAAAGAGAGAGGAAGAGATATACCATAGAGATTGAAAGACCTCGAAAGGAAAGAGGCCCTGGAGGATGAAAGACTATAAGGAGAAACGCTCGAACATTCCAGCCATTCAGCCAGAAGTGAGTAAAGCCATCTTGGATCCTCCAGCCCAAATGGAAGCTGCCTGAATGAACTCATCCCTCACCACACGGAACGTAGACAAGCCATCCTAGCTGAGGGCTGTCCAGACAAACCATGGAATCACAAGCAAATACATAATTATTAAGACACTAAGTTTTGTGATGGTTTGTTACACAGCAATGGATTACTGTTACACAACAGTACTCACCATGTACTGCACCTCTTACTTGGTTCTTTGACCAAATGTTTTTTTTTCTTAAGTTTTTGTCCTTACTGTTTCTTATTATCTGATCAACTGGGGTTTGTCAATCAGTTATTAAACATTAGAAAAGACAAGGAAACGTAAAGGGAAGTCAAAGTTGCATCTAATTGAGAGTAACACTAATGAAGTCTGTTTCGGGGATCAGGAGACAGAAGTTCCTTGGTTTCCTAAGAAGTTGCAGAGAATGTAACCAAGGTCCCAGAAGCAGGAGTTTGTGAGAGAGAAAAATGTGCCAATAGAATCTAGGCCTTTTTCAGGGGTGACACAGGTTGAAATCTCCAGGAAGCAGATGCTGAGACAGAATTAGGAGTCCAAAAGTTTTACCGGGGAGTAACACTTGTAAAAGGTAAAGGGAGAGAAAATGGGATTGGGCAGGGAGAGCTGTCAGACTATGATGCGGAC
Source organism: Equus quagga (assembly GCF_021613505.1). Lineage (NCBI taxonomy): Eukaryota > Metazoa > Chordata > Mammalia > Perissodactyla > Equidae > Equus > Equus quagga. The sequence continues at coordinate 27,677,993 of NC_060268.1, read as the reverse complement.
CTGACAAAGTTTCTGCCAGCTCAGTGGGGAGTTCCAGAGCCAAAACTGCTCATTAGAGTCCTAGGTTCCCAGGGAATAGCTAAGCCTCTCTACCACCCACCACTTTGCTTAGTCTTTGGCCAGGGGCTGGAGAAGAGCAGAACAGCTGGAGGCTGTCAGCTATCCAGGCTTCTTTCAGCTAGGTAACCAGGGGTGTTTTTGTTTTTGTTTTGTTTTTTTGTGAGGAAGATTGGCCCTGAGCTAACATCTGTTGCCAATCTTCCTCTTTTTGCTTGAAGAAGATTGTTGCTGAACTAACATCCATGCCAATCTTCCTCTCTTTTATGTGGGATGCTGCCACAGCATGGCTTGATGAGTGGTGCTAGGTCTGCACCCGGGATTTGAACCTGTGAACCCCAGGCCACTGAAGGGGAGCGTGTGAACTTAATAACCACTATGCCATCAGGCTGACCCCATAACCAGTTCTTTCTTGAAGCAACCTCTCTGAAGCTGCACATCTCTGTTCCTGTCAAAGGGGACTTAGTATAGTACTTAAATGGTAATGGCTTTGGGCCTTAGGTTGTCGTATGGATTGAGTTCATATATTTGAGAGTGATTATTAAGAAAGCCAAATTCAAGAGAATTGTGTGCCCCTCCCCCTTCTCCATCTTTGCATCGTGAGTTAGTTATTTCCCTCTCTGGGAACCCACAGGCCATTATTTGTGTTTACCATAATATTTACTACCACCATATAAAAATATATTCACATTTTTCCTCTTCTTAGACTGAGCTCCCTAGAGGCAGAAGTGTGACTTACTTACTTTTGTACCTACCCAACACTTGGTCTCTGAAAGAAATCTTCAGAAATTAACTGAATGAATGCACAAAGAAGCTGTCTCTTGCTTCTTATAACAGTGATGCTTTTTATCTATCTGGTTTAAATTTGATCCACTATATTTCATGCAGCTTCACTTATTCACATGCTCATTCCAGCAAATTAGAGTTGATTCACCTCCAAAAAAATACCAAATGAAAAACGATTGAGAGTGGGAAATGGTGGGGCTGAGGGTGGGGATTGGAGAGAGCTGCAGGAAGGAAGAAACTAAAGGCTCTAAAGAGAAAGAACAAATTAAAGGTGAAGAGAGAAAAAGAAAAAACGCTATCAGAAAGAGGGGTCAATGAAAGAAGAAAAAGGAGGACAGGAGAAGAAAAAGCAGAATGAAAAGAGGACAGAAGGGAAAATAAAGTAGAGCTATGAAGGAGGGGGCGGGGAGTCAGGCTCAGCGCTGACCTGGCCAAGGAAGTATCCATCAGCAGAAGCCTCACTGACAGCTGTTACCATAATGGGAACTGGCATCTAAACAGAGGGCAAGTCTAGTTTAATTAGTTAAATGGCATTATCTATGTCCAATGCGGGTAGAGGAGGTAAAGGGAATAGAAGGATTGGTGACCCCCCTCCTTCCATAGGCTGAAAGGAAAAACAGATTTATAAAGCTTCACCAGGAATTAAAGAGACAGGAGCTGTTTCTTCCCCAGTTGCCTTCACAGGATTCCTATGTATTCCTCTTCACCAGTACCTTTTAAAGGGGGCCCTTACTGCTCTGGTGGGGGCAACTAGAATCAAACCTGGGTTCTGTACCTTGAATTGAGCCAAGAATAGGTTTACTCATTTCCTCCCTTCTGTATTCCAGCCAGTCTCATATCAAGAGACTTTAATGACCTAGGAGGAAGCAAGTACTGGTGGGGTGCTAAGACTGGGATTCTGCCTACCCAGGTTCTTGATCCAACTCCGCCACTAACTGGCTGAGTGACTTTGGGCAAATCATTTTACCAGTCCCATCCCTTTAGCACTAAGATTCACTGGTATTATAATCTTACAAATGCAAAAAAAAAAAAAAAATTCTGAAGAATGATTTCTTTAGGAAAGCAAGGTCTTAAAAGTCAAATGTGAACCTTACCATGTTGTGGAGAGACAAAGTGAAAAAAAATATATATATACACACACACACACTTCATTTCATGCTCCCACCCCCAATGTACTTCCTTTGCTAAGAATCTTCCGTTATATTACCTTGTTGTAGAAATTATTAGAGTTGAATTACTTTTTTCTTTCTGTTTACAACATCAGATCTCAAGGATCATAAAGATGAATTCATCTTGGTTCTGCAGATTAACTGATGTCAGCTAGGCTAGCCTGGGGTTCAGGAAAGACTGATAAAGAAACAGCTTCCAACCTCTGAACAAAACAAAAAACAAAGCCTGGTAATAGAAGGTTCTAGGCAAAGAGATAACCTAGACAATGTCTGCACACATTGGGCAAATCCTCCACATTTTGAGAAGACAAACACCATTTCCTCAGGGAAATTACATTCACTGGAGGTTGTTTTAGGACAAGGCTGAATAAATTAAATATTTCAACACCATATGTTCAGTTTTGGCAGGAGATGTAGGTTGGAAGGGAATCTCAATGTTAGGGAATACCCATATCACACCCCAGCTGGCTATTTAGTCATGAAATAAGGAGAAACACACAAATATTTGGTTAAAACACCTTTAATGAAAAGGGAAAGACACTAATATCTCCCTTGTCTGCTCTTCACATTTTACTATGTTAGGAAGTTCTGGAGTCTACACCTTTGGAGGAGAAGCCATCACTCAAGTCCGTCAGCTGCAGGACCCCCACTCTCTCCTCCTTAGAACTCCGGTTCCAAATGATCCTATGTTAACAGTAAATACTACATCTCATTACAAGACGAAGAGGCAGGGAGGACAGCACCTGGAGCTCATCTCCTAAAGTCTGGGACTCTAAGAACCAGACAGTGGCAAAGACACAAGCCCCGGTCCATAGACAGGAAAAAACGGGAAGGAAATGGGCCATGGAGAGGGAAATATGAGGAAAATACAGGGGGCCAGGGAATAAAGGAGGGAATTACCTAAAACTAGAAGCACGCTAGTGCTAGGAAATCACCCATGATCCATAGTGCACTGCTGCACATTAAGTCACTATTAGTCCAAAAGAATATTCATGAGATCCATCCAATCAAGAATTCAAGGTCCCCTCCCTGACATCATGTCCCTTTCTTAATCATAGAGGTTTCCAGCAAGCCCTAGGCTTTAGCAACACTTCACAATTCTCCATCATTACTCCTTCAACTACCCTCACCAACAATGCTTGTTAAAGATATGAACTTCACCTTTCCCAAAATATCCCATGAGAGACTTCTTGGCAAGAAATCTGCTTGTTTCTTAACTTTGAGAGGCCATGATGAAGGAATATGAGAAGCTGGAGATGTCTTGGCGTATCGACCAGCCAACACCTTTTCCTTAATGTGGCTAGCAAGGAGTTTACAGGGATGACTGTCCTATGCCCTTCATTTTTCCCTACCCCCTAGGCCTGAGACACCAGATACAGATACTGTTGTATCTTCATTGCTGGCACCTTCTGGAACAGGGGGAAAAAGGATCGTGCAGTCTGCTGCTTCTCTTCTATGATGGGCTTCTCAGGCTCTGCCTTGCATGTAGGAAGCCAAAATAGGAAGAGGGGGGCTCTCTTCTCCTTGGCCTCTCTGGATCCTGTTGCTGGAGGCACCTTCCCAGCCACAGCTCCTGGGCCAAACAGCACTGATGGTGCCAGGCCTGTAGTGGTAGTGGAGGTGGAGCTAGAACTCTGGGGCTTGGTGGGCAGGTCACGTGACAGGAAAGCCATGTACTGGTTCCAGAAAAACAGGGGACCCACCCTCACCAGCTGGGTGGGAATGTCCTGGGACAACAAGTCCTGCAGGTAGACCTGGTCACCAGAGAGGAGTGGCACTGGGCCCTCCAGGGACAGCTGCTGGTCCCTTTGGGCTGGGCTGCAGTTTCAAATGTGGGTGCTCAGGTGCACCTGCCAAAGGGAAAGGGAGAGGAGAGGGGAGAAGGGTCACGCCAGGGAATCTGGAGAGGGTTTCCCTTGGGAATGTGAAAGCTGTAGAGAATCTAATTTCCTCAGGTACAATGAATGAGGAGGGAAGAAAAATTTCTCAGGGGGTCATCCCCCCGTGAGCACGATTTCCAAGATCAGGGACTAGAGAAAAGTCACTAGGGACATATCATGTAGGAACTCAGAGAAAAAGACAAATAGGGTTCATAAACCTTGGAGGTCCTTCTACAGAGCTCTGTTTCTGCTCCCTGGGTCAAGGGGGAGCAGTTAAGAAAAACAGGCTCATGGTATGGTGGGGTCATCTTTTCGGGGAAAGGAGGAGAGCCCTGGGGACGTGATGGAGGGTGAACAGCCTGGGACCAAGGAAAGAGCAGCAATATTCTGAGGGCCATGGGGGGCAAAGGGCTGTACCTGGTGGTGAGCCAGCAGCATATGCTTCTTGAGGGTAGCCCGCTCGAGAAAGCCCTGCCTGCAGAAAACACACGTGAAGAGCGGCCCCTCCTTGGGGTGGGTCTTTTGATGCTCCTCCAGAACTGCCTGAGTGGGAAATGTCTGGCCACACACCTCACAGGCCTTTCTGCTACTGCTCTCTCCTGGCTCCTTTCTCATGGCTTCCTGCATGCTCAGCTCCTCCACTACGGGGATGCTGCTGCCTTCCCCTTCTAGGGTGAGTGCTGATGGCGGACTTGAGCTCCTCTCCGGTTTGCCCCCCTCTTCCGTGCCTCCTGCAACATCACCGCCTCCCTGCTCCATTGGCTGTGTTTGATCCAGGCTGTCAGGTGGTGGTGGTGGTGGTGGTGGCAGAGAAGGCTGTTGAATTGCTTTCTCATTACTGTCCATCTCCTTCCCAGCTGTGGCTGCTGCCACCACTGTCCCCACCTCCTCCTCTGCCCCCGATGCCTCTTCCGAATCACCTCGCACTGATATTGCCTTCTCACCTCCACTCTCTGAGCCTCTCCCTGCCAGGGAATCTTCATCAGTCACATCTTCTTCTTCCTCATCCTCTTCCTCCTCTTCAGACAACTCCTCTTCTGGAGACGGCTGCTGGGACGACTGCTGGGGGAAGCTCCCTGCCCCAGAGACTGTAGATTGCTCAGAGCCATTCTGGGCAGCTCCCCCGCTTTCAGGGAGCGTGGTACCACCGTTAGGGATCTGGCCCCCGAGATGCATGCGAACATGCTGCTGCAGAGTAACGGCATTGGTGAACTTCTTCTGGCAGATGGGGCAGGAGTTCTGGGCCCGGGCAGCTGGACTGGCCTTGTGGCCAACAAAATGTGCACGCAGATTGCCTCGGGTGGAGAAAGCTCTGCCACACACTTTGCATTTGAAGGGCCGCTCACCTCCATGTTGGCCATAATGCAGGCGTAGTGCTCGAGGACAGCTCAGCACCCGGAGGCAGATGACACACTGATTAGGTCCAGATGAGGCTGAGGATGAAGCTGCAGGGGCAGAGGTGGTCGGGGCTCCTGAGGCAGTAGAGGCCACTGCCACGGCTCCTTGTCGGTCAATCTTTTCTACGAGTTGCTGCAGTTTTGAGGTCTCTGAGGGGGAGGCCCCTAAGGGCTCTAGTACATAGGGGAAGGGGAAGCTACCGGTGGACTTAAAGTGGTTGGTAAGCAGTGCCCAGCTGGGTAGTGAAGTCACCAGCTTACTTAGCTGCATGCGGGTTGCTGTGCCACTTTCTGCCACCCCGGTGATGGCCGAGCCCTCACTCCCTGGAGGGGTATTTTCATCTGCTTTACTCTTTGGCTCTACTGCTTTCATTAGCACAAACTTATTGAAAGCAGGGAGCGCAGGAGCGGCGGCTGTGCCCGCACTGGTGGAGAGCAGCGTCAGGCTCTCTGTGGCACTGAGTGCTGTGCTGGAGGCCACCAGAGGCTTGCGTTCCACACCTCCTCCTGGCATGGCCGCCTCCTCCTCGGCCTTCTCTGGCGGCACAGACATACCATACGGCAGGCCGCTGCTGGTGATGACATAGTCTAGGTGCTCTGGCACTGGGTGAGGGTTCATCTGTACATGCGGGTACTTCTCACGATGACGGTGGAAATGCACTTTGAGGTTGCCGCGGGTGGTAAAGCGGTTACCACAGACGTTACACTTATAGGGCCTCTCCCCTGTATGGGAACGCAGGTGGATCTGCAGGGCACTGTCACTGCCAAATACTTTGGCACAGAAGCGGCATTTATGCCGTCCACCGGGCTTCTCCAAGGGACCCATCACTTCCCCATAGCCCAGCTCACCACTTCCGTTCTTTGGCTTCAGGAGCCCTGGGGAGGCAGCAGCCTCAAGGCCTCGGGCCGCCCCAAGACACTGTGCTGCCAGTAGTCCTGTGGTGCCTGGGAATGCCAGATGAGGCGAGGCAATCAGCTGATCTGTGCTGCCTGGCAGGGCTGGGGAGGGGGCAGGGGTGGGTTTGTGGCTTCGCCCAACTCCTCCAGCAGAGAAAGGGTGCTGTGACCCCAGTGGATGGTAAAGGTGGAAGAAAGCCTGCTTGGGCGTTTCTGCCCCTGAGGAGGAGGAGGAGGAAGAGGAGGAGGAAGGTGCCAGTGTCTTGCCAGTTTGCACAGGCTTGATGGGGCTGAAGAGGGGAAGCAGGGGCTTGGTGGAGGAGGCAGTCCCTGTCCCAGGCAACTCTGAGGGACTGGCAGGGGTGCCCACAGTCTGGCCTAAGGAGCCAAGCAGCAGCACCTGCCGGCAGATCTGCTCAGTCATCTGCATCTGATGGATCTGCCTCTGTTGCAGCACCCGGAGCTCTTCCAAGATCAGAGGGATGTTCAAGTGGCCGCTGCCTACACCTGGGGGTGGAGGAGGAGGTGGAGGAGGAGGGGGTGCAGGGGTGGATTCTGGAGGTAATGGGGTTGCTCCCAGCTTGGGACTGGCCAAGATCAGGCCCCCGCCTCCCCCAGCTGCTGTACCTGTGGCAGCGACCAGGAAGTGCCCCGCAGACTCCTCTCCTCTCCGCTCTGGGCCCCAGGTGGGATCAGTGGGCACGGAGGACCCAGAATCCGGGGGGTTGCTGTGCTCTGCCTCCATGACCTGGGGACTATTGTGGCCCTCAGGCCGGGGTTCAGAAGAGGTCGAAGAGTTGTTGGGGTTCTCCTGGCCCCCAATTATTACCATTACAGGGGCGTCAGTAGAACATGCATTCTGGTGGGCGAGGAATTCAGTTGGGTCAGTGAATTGAGCGCAGCACTTGGCACAGACTTGGGGGTGATCCTCCTCGCTAGCATCACCTGGGGAGAAGACAAGGAAAGAGCGTGGGTGGCGCGGTTGGGATGGTTATACGGAGGCTCTAATTAACGAGACCAGTAACCGCTAGTTGGGGGTGGGGAGATGAGCTCACCATCAGGCCATGCAGAAGGCTAGAGCTCAGTCCTGACCCGCCTGGACAAGAGACACCCCAGCATGGGGAGGGGCGAGCACGCGCAAGCTACTGCCCTCCCGTGTCCGACCCCCACGCCCCGCTGATCCCGGGCCACCGGCGAGCGCAAGGAAGGGTGTGAGGATGGGGTCCGATGCAGAGAACTGTGCATTTTACCCCGTCCATCGAAAGTCTTACCCCCGCGCGCCCCCTCCACCCACCCCTGACCGGGCCGGGCCCTACCGCACCTCCAAGCTCCGCCGGCTCCCCGCAGGGACCCCCGAGACGAGAGCTCCTCCCGGCTTCGTGCGCCATGGTTTTGGGGGAGGTAGAGTGCCGGGTGGAGTGGGAGACAATGGATATCGGGATTGCGGGAGGCGGCAGTGGCCGCCGGGGCTGCGGCAGCCTCTGCACCCAGCGGCCCAGACTGCAGAGATGGAGATCGGCGGCGGCGGGGGCAGGGAGCAGCCGAGGAGGGGGAGGGGAGCGAGGAGGCGCGGAGGAGGGGAGGAGCTGGAGCGAGAAAGCTGGGAGAGGGGAGATGGGGGAGGAGCTGCTGGGGAGGGGAGTCTGTGAGGAGGAGCTGCTGGGGAGGGTGGCGGGAGCTGGAGGAGGAGGGAGCAGGGAGCCGGAGGTGGGTGTATGGGGGCGGGAGCCCAGGGCCTAGGAGGGTTTCCGGAGGCTCAGTGACAGGTGCTGTGGGGCATGGCGGGGGTCCACCTTTCCTTGCCCCCTGCCCACCCCCCCCCCCCCACGTGTCTTTGCCCCCGCCCCCCCCCCCCCCCCCCCCCCCCCCAGCAAGCTCAAGGGGGGCACAGTGGGAAACACAGCCTTGCTCAATAGAGCAAAGCGATAGGCTTCTCTTATTTTTCTTTGGATAAAGGATCCACTGAGCCTGGAAAACGTGGACTCCAGAGAGGGTGGTCTGATCGCCTCAGAGGTCTGAAGGCCAGAGGGGGAGGGGGAGCCCAGAACATCCATCCCTCATCAACACACACACACACACACACACACACACACACACACGCGCCAAAATACCCCATATTTGGTCCTGTCTCCCTCACCTCCATTCCCACCCTACCCCGATCCCCTCCACAAAACAAGTTTCTCAGGGTGGGAGGCTGCAAGGTAGAATTTCCAAGGAAGTCATTTCAGGACTCCTCTCTGAGGAACACTAAACCCCTTTACCTTCCGCCCCTCCTCTCCCAGAATAATAGCCGAATGGTTACTCCACAAATCACCAGGACCACACCTAATTTATAGAGTTCATGCTTATTTAAGGAGCTGTCTCCTATTTAGTACCCTCTCCTCTAACCTTCTTCCTCCATTGTCCTCTTGCAACACACACACACTGTCACTATGAAGGGCAGTTGGATTTGGGGAGATGCGAGACTGAAGAGACCTACAGAGGCCCACCTAGCTCTAACCTGGGGGGAGGGGAGCTCCTCCTGAAACAATGGAAAAAATGCTGAAGGAGCCACCAGGCAGCTTCTGGTGTCTAAAGCCCCTTTCAGCCCCAACCTGGTTTGAATGCCTAGAAATGACTTACCTCACCACCACAGAAGCTACCTCCTCTTCAGAGAGAAGGTAAGTAGGGGTGAGATGCCTCCTGGACCAGGTACTCAGAATTCCTTTTCTGCCTGGAAAGGAGTCTTAATGGGTTTCCCACTTTCTAAGAGTTTACCTTACTTATAGGAAGTGACCGCAAATCCTCAGTTTTGTGGTTTGCTGGGCATCAGTAAACCCACGTTTTTCTAATCCCACTTCTGTTCTCGCCTGGCTGGTAAATTAAGGCACGGTGGTCAGTCACTCCACGCTGTGCCCCCATTTCCCTTTTTGTAAACTGGCAATATTGTCTTTGTGCTATCTTCCTCAGAGAAATATTGTGGGGACACAACCTTGAAAAACTCTTACAAATAATATTAATATGTGCATGTGGGACTTTAAATTTTGGGAGGAATCCTGAATATTATGGATTAGAGAATTTACATTGTCAGTGGCCCATCAAAATAACCTGAAATACACAAATAGTAAAATTAGATCTATTTTTCATGTTGCTTATTAATCTTATTAATTTCTGAGGTAAGACGTTGGCTAATATCATTGGTATATGTCAAGGGTAGGGGATCTTTTTGTGGGAAGCTGAAACAACCTAGTATTAGTAATATCCACTTTGCTTTTCAATATAAATTTTGCTGTCTTTTTTAATCAAAAACATTTTACTGAATTATGTTTTGACACTCCAGATAATCATAAGGATCTTAACATTGTGAATTGTGGCTTTGAAACAGGTAAGCTGTGCGCTTCCAGGCCTGACCCTTACAACGAGGAAGAGGAGTGTCTATTTCAATTACAGCAAGTCACAGGTTGGTGCAGTGTTTTTCATTTTTACAGATAGGGAAATCGAAGATAGAGAGGTTAAGTGACTTTTCCAAGTTCACACAGTAATTCAGTGAAGAAAGCATTCAGAATTTTGACTCTTGTCCAGGGCTTTCTCAAGCCCATCAACATTGTGTGACTTCCCTAATGCTAGAGAAAGGGCCCTGTGTGGCTCCTACCTGCCATTTGCTCTCTGGCCTCAGTAAGGGAGAGGGAATCAGATGGAAGCTTTCTACTGAGCATTTGTTAATTAGCATTGAACATTTGATATCAAGTTGCTGTTTTGTCAAGTCTTCCGACAAGAAAAGAAATCCTTTTCTTTTCATCTTCTCCTGGGAAACACTGTCCCCTTTCTTGCTCTTTAATGAAACTTGCTTTCTGATGCGGAATTTGATCTGCACTCTTCTTTAAGGTAAATTTAGTCCCTGGTGAAAGGTGACGGATCAACAGCCACCTGTAAGAGGAACCCTCTATTTCTCAGCACTTTGCACTCACTGCCTATCCCGAAAAGGGGGGCAGGATTCTTAGGTAGACACGAATGGAGTCATAAATACAGGAATAAACTAAGCAGGTAATTGTGTCCCTAGATAGCAGATAAGGTGAGGTAAGCTATCCTGGGTCACATGCAAAGTCTGGGATGGACATAGGACTAAGACCTGGACATGCTTGTTTAAATTTATAAAGAGCTAAAATGACAAGGAAAAGGGAACCCAGGGGACTGTCTAAATCTGGTGGCCCATCACACTGCGGCTTTAGGCTTAGGAGAGAATGGCTGGGGAGAATAAAGAGAAAAATAGGTGGGCAGTGCACAGTGGGTGGAGTAGTTGAACAGTGGTTCTCAAACTTTGCTGCCTATTAGAATTACCGGAAAAATTCTGATGGCCAGGCCACAGTCCAGACCAATTAATTCAGAATCCCTGAGGGTGGGATCCAGGCATCAGTACATTTGTAAAGCTCCTCAGGTGATTCCAATGTGCCGCCAAGGATGAGAATCATAGTACCTATCGGAGAACTGCCCCTCCCATCAAACTTTCCACCCTGTTCCTCCCAAATCTTACCTGCGCTCAACCTGGCCAAAATCAGGACATAGGAAAATGAGCTGCTCAATGCTAAATCTTCCTGTCAGGCTCCCTCTCTGCTCTGCCCACAGCCACACTTAGGCTCTCTTGTATCCTGCTTCCATGAACAGAATTTGATATGATTTATACCTGACTGTGAATTTAAGCGACTATGTTACCTTTCACAGGTATGCGCGTCTTGAGCCATATTTCTAATTGTTAGATGAAAGGCTTTGTTCTACAGAGGTGAAGCATCACCCAGCCACTAAAGAAACAAAGCGCACTATGTAAGCACCTGCCTAAAATTACTGTTAGCATTGGACCAACGCTAATTGGTAGAGTCCGTAATTATGAATTGGCTCTGTAACTGGTGCTATAGACTACTTCTAAGGGAGACTGTCCCATCTTCTCTTCCTTACTTGTCTCTCCTAAATATATACACATACTCCTTTGCCACCCACACCTAGTAATGTACCCATGGCCTGTGCAACACACTAGACAAACAAGTACAATGATTTGTCCATCCGGTAAGCTATCCAGATTTTGCATGTGACCCAGGGTAGCTAAGTGAGAAGAATATGTTTGTTTCCAGAACGGGAATATCTTAGGTCAAACCCAAAAAAAGGTTTTTTTATGGACATTTTTCTGACATCAGAGGACTCAGCACTTAACATAAAATTCATACCATGTTGGAGTTGGAAGGGACTTTAGAGATCTGACCCTTTCGTTGAGCACAGTGATTGAGAGTGCCAGCTCTGAATCAAACAGACCTGAGTTAAAGCCCCGGTTCTAGCACTTTCTAATCTCTGTAACTTTGAGAAAGTTTCTTAATCTCTCTAAGGCTTGGATTTCTCTTCTTTAAAATGGAAGTATAGCCATAAAAAGGAATGAAGTACAGATACATGCGACCACGTATATGAGCCTTGAAAACAGTAGGCTAAGTGAAATAAGCCAGACATAAAAGGACAAACATTATTATGATTCCATTATATGAGGTACCTAGAATTGGTAAATTCACAGAGACAGAAAGTAGAAGAAGTGGTTGCCAGGGCCTGGGGGGAGAGGGGAATAAGGAATTATAGTTTAATGGGTATAGAGTTTCAGTTTTGTAAGATGAAAAAGTTCTGGAGATGGATGGTGGTGGTGGTCACACAACATTGTGAATATATTTAATGCCATTGAATTTTACACTTACATATAGTTAAAATGGTAAACTTTGTTATGTATATTTAACCACAATAAAAAAAGTGTTTAAAAATGGAGGTAATGAGGAGGAGTTGGGAGGAATAAAAAAGAAGAAATACATAAAGGGCCTAGCATAGTACCTGACAAAGGGTAAATGCTCCGCAAATATTAGTGATGTGTTATTATTTAAAGACCAAAAGCTGAAGCCCACGGAGAAGAAGGGACTTGCTCAAGGTCACACAGTTTCAAGGTCCAGGCTGGATTGCAAGCCAGGTTTTCTGCTTCCTGCTCCGGTGCTCTGTTGCACCATGCCTGAGTTACTTTCTATCTACTCAGAAATGTTTTCCTTTTGACCCAGGGATACCTAGGGCTGAAAGGCTCAGGGCTTGATAGTCTGAGAGATGCTGCTCTCTACTTCCAGATATAAAGAGAACAGAGCCCTTAAAACTCTATTTTTGCCTTCTTTCCCCTTTTGCTGCTCTTGATGTCTGCTAACTTCCATTTCTCCCTCTAGATCTGTTTGGCTGTTGTCCTGGTTTCTCCTTCTCACTAAATATCTGGGTTTCTGATTGTTTCCTTTATTTCCCAGATGTACTAGTTTACATTTTCCCTATTCACATCCCTTATGTTCTCTAATCCAGATTTCTAGACTCTGTAGGGGAGAGAGAAATTTTTTTCTCTCTCCAGAGCTTTTAAGTAAATAGACTATTTCCTTCTCATCACTTATGTGCTATAACTGTTCTGTTAGGTTTTGGTGTTCTGGTCCGGGAAGCTGAGCGAAGACAGGGCTGGAAAGTAGGTTTTTCAGACTGTTTCTTGGTGACGTCTTACGTCACTGCAGAGATGAGGCTTTTAAAATGTGCAACAAAGGCTTAGCATTTGCTTGTCACATTGGGTAAACGTTGCTTAAAAGAAGGCAAAGACTCCTGAAAACCTTACTGGCACCTTAGCCTACTAAATAAATGTCTGCTGATGCTCATGATGATGTCCATCGTTTCACGGGGACACCAAATGACACACACCTAAGAGCCCTCCCCCGGATAAGAGCCCTCCCTACCTAATTTGGGGGCATGCAGAACAAGAAAATGTTTCTGGGGTAGAAGGAAAAGTCAGGAGCCTGAAGATCACATAAGCAAACAGAAACCCAATCTATGGAAAAGGAGGGAAGGAGAAATCTATATATAAGAGCAGGAAGGAATTTTAGAATCTATCCAATATAGCTGCTTCATCTTACAGATGAGACCCAGTGACACTCCAAGTCTTGCATGTAGCCCTGGATCTTTCACTCTCAGGACAATTCTGATCAGAAAACCCTTAGGCTTTCTTCAGGCATATCTTAAGAGGTTACTACTGCTTTCTTGCTCCTTACACTTATGTTTCTGACTTTTGTGGCTCAATGGCAAAATTTCAACTGGAATTTATTGCTGCCATTGGATTCAAGCCTGCACTGTTTCTATGGGGATGGCTTTGCAGCAGCATCCCCACCCCCCCGAAGTGTTCATGGCCCGAGGTGGGAGTTATAGCTCAGGGGGCCTAAGAATCCACTCAGGGCAGTTGTGAAAGATTTCTTTTGACGCCCTCGCAGATTTTTCCTCAGGAGTGGTATTGCGAATGGGTGAGAAGACTTGGGAGATGTGGGGAGAGGAGAGGAGAGGAGAGGATGCCTCTTGGGTGGGGGGATTCAGTATTGTTCCACAATCCAACCAGCAGGGGAGCAAGGCTATGAGGCAACTCTGAGGCTCTAGGGGAAGTCTCCTGTCGAGCAGGAGGAGGAAACATCCGGTCTGCAGCAGCATTAAGGAGGGCTAATGTGTCCCGGGAGGGAAGGATGCTAACACCATGAACCTCTAAATATGGGCACAGTGGGATCCCAGCAAAGCAGTGACTTGAGGAGGATGTGTTCCATCCAGATCACAATATGTCTCTTAAGGATGTTCTGTAGCACATGGAGCCCTGATTTGAGCTCAAGTTATTTTTTTACAGAAGGTGAAAAGGTAAGGTCAATCTGTGATTTAGTTTTAGTTACTGCAAAAACATTATCCTAGAGCTTTTCATGGCACACATCTTATAAAGAAATGCTGAAGTTTTCCAAGAGGTTTCTGAGCTTTGGTCATATTTCAGCACTTACGGGAAGTACCACTGTACTCATATATAATAATAACAATACTCACACATATTAAGTACTTATTGATGCTAGGGACCGTACCATAAGCACTTATTATGCTAGTTATTTTTCCAAGTGCTTTACATGCACTATCTCATTTCGATTCTCACAGTAACCTAATGAGGTAGCTAGTATATTCATCCCTATTTTACAGATGAGGAAACTGAGGCAGAGAGAGGCAAGGTAAACCAATCAAGGTTGCACAGCTAACCAAGTGGCAGAGCCAGGATTTGAATCCTGAAAGTCTGGCTTTAGAACCTTTGCACTTAATGCCACACTACATTGTTGGGCGAATCAACTATTTGCTAAATAAATAGTTTGTCCCTGAGCCAGGACTTCCAGACTTTCACAGTGTGAACATATGTAGCCATACCAGTATGTCCAAAACTCGCTTGATCCTAAGAATTACCTGGACACTTGCAAAGATAGAGATTCCCAGATTGTAGCCCAGATCTACCCACAATCAAGCAAGTTTGGAAAACCCTAATTTAGTGGAGTGAATTCCGCCAGCACTGAGCATTGAGAAATCTAGGTGTTTGTCCTGACTGTGCCTCTGTTTCTGAGACTTGGGGCAATGCCACTTCTGAACACCCTAGTCGCTCCATTGTCTGCCTCTTACTGGAATGTTATAAGAATACATGAAATTTTTCCCCCCCTTAAAGAAAATCTGTTACTTAAAAAACATGATATTTTCATAAAATGATATGTATAATTAACATATATGTTAGCTTCTACACTGCTTTTTTTAGCTCCCTTGAAGCACAAACCTAAGTCCCTCATCCACACCTCTCCCCCAGGTGACATGGATACACACCCCAAACCAGGCTGCATCTGACCGACATTAGCTCTCTCCCTCTGGGAGCTCTGATCTGCTCTCAGCTCAGCCCAACAATGAGAAACTTTTTTCTCTTCTCCCTCAGGGGAACCTTCACGTTTATCCAATTCATTCTCTTGAAACCCAACTCTCAAGAAAGAAAAGGGGGAAAAATCCCACCCCTAAGAGACGGTCTTCAGGTCTGAGGAGGTTACTTAGCAACGGCACAAAGACCAGTGAGCAGAGGGGGACCTGGGGAGAAAACTCTTGGGTGGGGAGACAGAGCCAGTTTGAAAACTCCATTTCATCTAGAGAAAAACAACACAGACAACACAAACAGAATCAATCCTGAGAAAAGCCAAGCGGGGCTTCTCCCCAGCACAGGTCATCTCTTTACTCCCTGCATCTCAACTTCTCCAAGCCCCCAGTGACCAAGTCCTCCCCCTGGTTTTGCCCATGGCCCAGGTGCCCTCCCCTTGCCCTGGCCTGACCCACACAGGCTTGGACTCAGGGCTCCCCCACCCTCCCCAGGCACCCACCGTTCTCAGACGCGCTGGGACCTTCGCAGTCCGAGATTAACTGTTGGGGTTTCCGCTGCTTTCGCCGAGACATTCCCGGGTAGAGAGAGGTGGGATAGGGAGGGGCAGTGCTCACTTAGTTTTAACCAGGGTGACCTGGTTGGGTCTCCCCCTTGGGTCTGAAGCCAACTGATGCCTCTCCCCCAGTGCAAATCACTGTGGAGCAGAGATGTTCTCCCTTCGCAGAGACAGACAGACAGACTCGTGCGCGCGCTGTCTCTCTCTCTCTCTCTCCCTCTGATTCTCTGTCCCTGACTCTCTCTCTCTTTCTCTCTCAATCTCTGCAAGTCTTTAAAGGGGAGACGCCCCCTTTTTTTTCTTCAGCTTCTTCCCTACGCTTCTGCAGCTCCCATTGTAAAAGCAAAAATCCTAATCTTTCCGCACACTCTTTTCTTTTGTACTGCAGAGGAAAGGATTTAACCCTCTCCTGCCTGCCAGGGCTCTGGGCCTCTCCCTGTGCTGTCTGATCAGAAAGGGTCCCTAGCTTGTTTTTCTCACTCTTCGTCCAAGATCTTCACAGTGCTTTTTGGTTCTTTCATGATT
Source organism: Equus quagga (assembly GCF_021613505.1). NCBI lineage: Eukaryota > Metazoa > Chordata > Mammalia > Perissodactyla > Equidae > Equus > Equus quagga. The sequence goes on along the minus strand of NC_060268.1, from coordinate 27,662,013 downwards.
CTATGCCACCTTGTTTGATAATGTGACTGTTTCTAGGGTATAAGCTGAAATAAGAACTTTCTGGTATATCTTGATTATGAGGCCAAGAAGTCAGTCAGTTGAAAATGGGGATATGAAACGCTGGCAAAAACATAGAGTAAAGATGAAGAGTCATTATAATAAGTTAATATACACAGAGCTCTTTATAATTAATAGACTATTTTCACATACATGACATATTTTAAGTATTACAACTCTGAGATTAGCACAGCAGGTTTTACTACTCCTATTTATAGATGATCCTCTTTATAGATGAACCAAAAGGCTCAGTGATGTTAAGTAACCTATCCAAGGTTGCACAGCTATGAGGTAACAGAGATGGGCCTGGAAGCCAGTTGCATCTGATAGCAGTCTAGCATTTTTTTTCCTCTATATTGTTAAAGGCATAATATGCCACCAGACTCCTAGCGTGAAAAAAGTGATTGATCTTAAAGAATCTCGTTTAAAATAGCAACAGGCTCAGTGGCTCTTCTGTCTCTCCCACTCCTGTCCAGCTCCCATCTCTGAGAAGATGATATGGATGAGTTCCATGGTACTCCAGGGTGGAAGCTACAAGGAGGCACTTTCAGCTCAATGGAAAGGGACTTTCTAATAGTGTGATGAACAAGCCAGTGAATTTGTAGGCTTTCTGTAATGTGTTCTCACAGAGGCTGGAAACAATTGTCAAGGATTCTGTGGAAAGAATCTCCTTGTAGATGTCAGGTTTGACTTTTAATAATTCCTCCGTCTCTAAAATACATCATTTGGCAACCAATCAAGTCTCTCCCACTCAGCCCGCACTGTTAAGGGTGATTCATTTATTGTTCTTTAACTTCTGGCCATGCTATTACTACCTGAATTTGAGTAATACTGTGCTACTGGGCACTGAATATCCACATGGGCCTTATCTTCCAGCTATAATGCCTAGGTCCTCTTTTAACCTTATTTACCTTTTATTCTTCTGGCTGAGATGAGAGAGCATGTGAAACACCACCAGTTAGGAAAGTGGGAGTTGCTTTCTCCTTTAGAGTTTAGTGATGTAAATCTCTGATGGCTGCATCTTCAGAGAAAAGCAAAGCAAAGCTCACTCACAGTGTTGGGTACAAACTTGAAGTTCCCTTCATTTCTGCCCTTACACCCGTCAAGGCTAGTGTGGCAATACTAAGAAAGGGAGAGAGAGACAGCAGATGGTAGGAAGGTTGCTGGTGATAAATGAGGCAGGTACCCACACCAGAAGAGATTTGGGAAGCACTCTGATCTTTGATTTGGAGTTCACTGAGTCTCCATTATTTTCCCACTCCTTTGGGGTCAAGACCCTGGGTGGCTCCCTCAGGGTCCACCCTTGGCATTCTTGCTGACGTTGTCCAATTCATCCTGTTAACCTCCCTGTAGTAGACAGGTGCAGTCATCACTAGGCTCTTGTAGGAGAAAGGGGAACACTGAGGCCAGGAAGCTTCTAATTTCTCAGTGGAATAGACTGGGTCCTGTCACTCTCTCATCCCACTATTTCCTTCATTTACTTCTTTTGGGGGAAAAGAAACGCGAGAAGGAACATAGCTGTCTGCTTTTCTCTCTGAGATCTCCAAGGGGAGATTTGGGGGTCCAATATTCGTCTCTTTCCTGAGTCTTGTCTGTCTTGTCTTTTCCTATTTTTTTTCCACCCTCCTTCTTGCTGGCCTTATTGTGAAAGGAAGAGTTCTTTCCCCTCCTCTCCTTTCTTCCGCCCTCCCCCATTTACCATTTTTTTCTTTTTACCTCTCCACTGTGGCCTCTTGACCTCCCCACAGAGTTACAAAAGTAAAATCCTTGAAGAGATGCTGCTGTGGGAATGTTAATGAGCCTTCCCCACAAAGGGGCAAAGACTTTACTTCACTGAGTTGGAAAAAAGCCCCTTTGAAAAGGGGTTTCTGTGTGTGGTGAAGTGGAGAGGGGAGGGGAAGGAGAGAGAGGGAGGGAGAGGGAGAAAAGAAGGGAAGGGAGAGAAAGAGAGTGAGAGAACGAAAGACAGAGAGAGAGAACTGAGAGAGAGAGAGAGGGAAACTTAGTAGCAGAAGGGAATATTAAAACAACACTTTCTTTCTCTAATTGGTGATTTAATTTTTGGAAAATGTTCCATGGTCTTTTGACCTTGTAAACTAAGCGCTTACATTCTCAAGAAGCTGAAGAAGCACTCAAGGGCATTGAAGATAATAAAGGATAGGAAAAAGGGACTTATCCTGGCACCCTACCCCTAGTTCCTTCCCATGTGTGGGAGCCTGAGATGTTCTAGGGGGAATGTTCTGGATGGGGGGAGTTAGTGGTGAAGAGGGACTCTTTCTTCTGGCTTTGTGGTTCCTTCTTATATTTTCTAATTTTATCAACATTTTCTATTGTGGCTTCCCTATTGGCTATTGGTCTAATAATTTTTTCTCTCTTCAGGAATAGCTTAAAGTATGGTTGGGCGTTTACATCGTGGAGCTAATTTTCAAGCCAGACCGCTTGAGCATAATCTCTGTATCCTTCATTTGTGAGCACGGGTTGCCTCTGAATTAGTTAAAATGGATGTTAAGGTATTTTCAGTTTCAAAATTAAGTGCTTAAAAAGAAAAGATATGTTGTTGCTTTTTTAAAATTGAGATATAATTGACTACTGTTGCTTTTTAAAGAAAGACAGTCATTATGTTTGACTCTGAGGTTTTCCAACACGTTGTTTTGTAATGTCAGCGCAACACTCCAATTAAAGAAGCCCAGAACTGTGAGGAACAAAGAGAAGGTGATTGGAATGAGATCCTTGAAGAGAAAGATGAAGAGCCAGTCAGGAATTCTAATTCTCAGAGCTCTATACACCCCTCTGGACTCACCGTAATCACATAGGGAATTTATCGAGAATTCACATTCCTGGCCTCCACGCCGGATCTAGGATCTACTTAATCAGAATCTCTGGGGCTGGGGGCTAAGATTTTTAAATAAGCTCTTAAATTATTCTTTTGCAGAGTCAAGTTTGAGACAACTGCACTTGACTGCTGGCTTCTAAACCATGGGCTCTAGGGTCCCAGGGGACTGCAGTGTTGTTGCAAGGGAATCCGTGGACACATGAAGGGAGCCCAGCCTGTGGCCTGAATAAATAGCATGCCTCTCAAATATATATACTACTGTTGGCCAACTGTGTTTTGACGTTGTTGAGATTAATACACTTTTAAGTCATTTAAAAGTGTTTCTAAACTCATCATGGCTTTTGCCCTAAAAATACAACTGTAGTCATGTGGAGGTCCAGGAAATTTTTTGGCGTTTCATTTGAGGCATCTTCTCTTATGACAATACTCTATTCTGAACGTTCCTCTTTTTCTGGTTTGTAGAAGAGCAGGCATTGTAGAGGCATTTCTTCTACCTTCCAAAGAGTTAGGATCCTACGGGGAATTTGGTTTTAATTGCCAGAGAACTAAACTAGAAATCTAGAAACACACGTAACCTTTCTACTGATAACAATAATCATAGCTAATCATAGGTTGGGTACATTCTGTGTGCCACGCCCTTTGAATAAATGATCTCATTTAATCCTTAAAAATAACTTTGCAAAGGAAGCATTATATAATCCTCATCTTAGCCATGCAGAACACCCCATTTTACAAACGAAGAAACTGAGGCTTAGAGAGGCAAAGTAGCTTTCTTGCTCAAAGTCTCATAGCTGATAAATGGCAGGTTGAAATTTGCCCAAGCAACGCCTGATTGGACAGCCTTTGTTATTGTCACCACAATATGACACTTTGCTGCCATCCCACTGATTTCTGCCTCTCTTATAGGCCTCAGTTTCTGGCTGCAGATCTAGAGGATGACCTAAACTTTCAACTTCCAAAGAAAATTTGAAGACCTACAAATAAATATCTACAACAAGTTACGGTTCTTCTAGTTACATATGCTACCACACGTTCTTTGTCTTGCCAGCATTAAGGAAACAAGGCAATGACGAGTAAGGAAAAGTGCCTTTGCAAAACTTTACTAAATAAGAAAGCATTGACAAGCAATCTCTGGTCTTATTAGACAGTTTCCGCCTGGCCTCTTTCAGGTGGCAGTTACCATGGTGTTTTCGGGGCAGAGGGAGGGAGTGAAGATCAAGGAGGGTCATTCAGACTGAGTCTTGTCTGGTGTTTCTTTTCACAGTTCATTCTGCAAGGATAGCAGGAATTTAAATGTGCACAAGGCGAAGGAGAGAACTTATTCTTTTTGCTTTCCTTCATTTCTCCATGTTACTCATGTTAAGTACAGGTGAAATGGAGGTTGTGAAGAGGACAAGGTAGTGGAACAGGAAAGGGAGGTTGTGGGGGAAGGGCCATGAGCCTAGCCAGCAGGGGGAGAAGGCTAGGGTGGGGGTGGGGGTGGGGTGAGAGAGAGAGAGAGAGAGAGAGAGAGAGTGTGTGTGTGTGTGTGTGTGTGTGTGTTTTCAAGGGAGAAATTATAGGAACAATTTCCTGAAGTTCTGGGAATCCTGAGGTTGGTCATTTCTAAGAAAATCAACAAATCAACAAAGGAGGGGAGATATAAACAGTGAGGGTGAGGGGGGAGTATGTTGAGAAAGGCAAGGAAAAAAAAAAAATGAAAACTAAGCCATGAGGAAGGAAAACAAATCAGAGTGATGAGAAAGAAGGAGTTAAGTCACAGACGCAAGTCTTTGGAGGAACAGGAACATATAGATTGAGTATGTCAGAAAATAGGAGTAATTGACAACCTATCATGGAAATAGGGTCGGAGCCTTCAGGAGGAACTTTAAGAAGAGGAAGAAGTGGACTCCCAAGGACTGTGGAGCTGGACGTGGCCATAGGGAACATCTCCAAATCTCTCACTTTTCAGATAAGGTAACTATGACCAAGAGAGGTTAAGTGACTTTTCGAAGATTCTGCAGAACCAGATCTTATCCCAGGGAACTGCCCTTTCCGCTACAGCTTGGAACCGGAGAAGAAATGAGGCAAGAATGAGTGGGAAGCCAAGCATAAGTAAAAATTAAAAGATAGATCTTAAATTAATTTCTCCACTCTCTCTAGAATTTATGAACTTGTTTTTTTCTTGTGGGGACCATTGTATTTAGGAGCTAATTCCATTCTGATAACTTCATACCTTAAACAATTCAGTCACATTGGAGAATATTCCCAGGAAAGGGATCCTTCAGTAACTAATTTAATTACTGAGAATATTCTTGATGATGCGTAATTGATTCCTAATTATATTTTAAGTGCAAATCTTTTTTTTTTTTTTTTGAGGAAGATTAGCCCTGAGCTAACTGCTGCCAATCCTCCTCTCTTTGCTAAGGAAGACTGGCCCTGAGCCAACATCCATGTCCATCTTTCTCTACTCTATATATGTGGGACGCCTACCATAGCATGGCTTTTGCCAAGCAGTGCCATGTCCGCACCCGGGATGCGAACCGGCAAACCCTGGGCCGCTGAGAAGCGCAACGTGCGAACTTAACTGCTGTGCCACGGGGCTGGACCCTAAGTGCAAATCTTTTAAATCTGCCTTTGGTAAATTTATTTATTCACATTCATTCGTTCAACAGATTTTTTTTGAGCACCTGCTATGTGCTAAGTACCTAGTACACAACAGAAAAAAATAAAACAAATGCAGGTTTTCCTTACTGTCCGAAAGTAGAGTATTCCTATGAAAACTTTCATAAACTGAAATGGTGTAAAGTGAGGAAGCAATTACTGTTAATTTTTATGAGAAACATTTGAGAGTTCCCAGATCCAAAAACATAACCTACCAAATCATACCAAATAACACATAAAACCTAAAATAACACTAACTTATAGTAAAAGCAGGAATGATATAAATACACAGCTTACATAAAGTAGAAATAATATATGTACAGTGTAAGTTCTCTTACCAGAATTAAGAAGACAGCGAGCACACTGGGAGGCTGAGAGGTGGTGGTGCTGATGATGGTGAAGTCCCCGTGCTGATGAAGGCTGAGTTGGTGGAGGTGGCGTGATGCGAGGTACAGGAGACTGGAGTGCAGGAGAGAGAGGAAGTGGGGTCCTCTATTAACATCTCATTGTGGTCTGAATCCATCAGGGCAGGCAGGTCACTAACTCACTAAGGTCTACAGCTCTGATGTCCGCCTGCCTGCACGTCGAAGGTCGAGGTTCCTCGTCTGCTGTGGCTGATGTGGCTGATGGGGAAGACTTGAAATAGCACAGTATGCTTGACTGCTTAGCCTCTATAACGTCTCTCTGCAAAACAAACGCTGAACACTATTTTTGCTTTTTTTTCGTAAAAGTGAAAATCTTCTTCAAATTTCTTTTGGTTTTGAAAACAGGTACTAATGTAGGCTTTTCGTAAAAGCGAAGTGGCATAAAGCGAACTTTTGAATAGTAGAGGAAACTTGTACTGTCCAGGCTATTATTTTTCAGCGATTTTGTAATTGTTTTGACTTTAATCTTTTGGTGATATCTCTTTGTTATTTTTTTTATATTTCCATTTCCAAATTATGCCACTGCTTTGTTCCTTGTCCATAATCGGGGTAATCCCAGGATTATTAGGCACTTCTGATGTGGCTCCTCATCTATCCTGGAACTGCTCTTACGATCTCAAAATGAGACAGGACACATGGTTCGCATGGAGTTGGTTAGAGCACGTTTACTACAGAAGATGGCTCAATAAGGAGAGCTGGTGGGGCAAATCAAAGCCAGAATCCTTGAGGAGAACTAGGAGGAGCTGAAGATCCCACAGACAACCTGCAAGTCCAAAGAGGCTGGAATAGGATAGCAAGTGAGTTAACAGAGAGAGGAGTTAAGAACTGGAAAGACTGCTGTGAATATTGACTTCATTGGACTTGTGGGTTTGAGGTGAATGGCAACTGGCTTATGGAAGTTAAATATACATGGTGAGGGGCATAGTGTATATTATGGAGAATTCTGTGCCTCCCTGCAAGTGGGCATTTCTATGAGGCTGGATTGCAATATGATACTTATGTTATTTAATGACCATATACTGCCTGATTCATTATTCTTTGTCCATCTTAAAGTGCATTGTACATTTCTTGACCCCATGATCCGCTTAATCCCATGGAATCTAATGTGAGGTTCAGGAATTTATTATGCATGATGTGATGCTATCTCTCTTCTCTCTCTCTCTCTCTATATGCAGACACAGATACATACACACACATGCAAACATATATATCTGTGTATTATCTGTGTGTATATATATAATATATATACAAACTAATTGATTGTCTATATATATATATATGGAGAGAGAGAAAGTGAGAGAGATATGTAAAAAATATATATATATATATCTTTAAAAATGTATATACAAAGATGAGGAAAGGGGATCAGCAGATTTGGAGCAGAAATTGGGAATGATGGAGGAGAAACTTCGTGACCAAATTCTACTCTATGAGGTTTAGATCTTTCCTTGTCATATCTGGGTCAATGACCTCTACTCCCATCTTTTGATCAAGGGATAAGTGTTACCAGGGTGTATCTGTGTTTCAAAAAAAAAAAAAATTGGGTAGAAGTCTGAAAGAAAAGGGAGGGTAAAGAGGGGTACTTGAGAGAAACAGGCCTGTTACTCCAGAGGAGTTGTTTTTTCTATCACCTACCCCCATCTTTGTAGCAAAAACCTCTCCATCCTTCCATACACACCATATCTAAGCTGTCCATCTTTATTTAGTCAGCTGGAAATCCCCATATTAGCTTTTTTCTTGGAAGTGGAAGAAGGAACACTATCCTCCCACCCCCAACATACCTAAAAATAGCCTTAGAAAATAAACTCAATAAAATCACATTATATAATTTAAAATCTTGGAAAACAAAAAGTGTCATAACTATTAGAGTACTATGAAATCCCTTCTAAATTTAAGATCTATTTAAAATAAGAGCATTAAAAAGATGTATAATGTAATTTTCAAAATAAAAAGCACAGTTATGTGAAATCAGAGTTTGGCCATTCCTTGATTCCCACCTAGTATCTACTCTGTACTAGCTGGGCATGACATACGTGAACATAACATCATGTCCCTTCTACCCTCCAGGAGTTTGTAGTGAAAGTCCACTTCACAAATAGAGCTCGGATGACACACATTTCCATTTTTAGTGGAGAAATCATTGACTTGGGTCCTAGTCAGACTCTTCCACTTCCCAGTTAAATCACCTTGGGAAAATGTCTTTATCTCTCCAGACCTCCGTTTCCTCATCTGTAGTGATGAGGTTAGACCAGATGATTTTCTCACCTAGCTTTAACCTGTGCTTTATATATGAATATCTACATTAAATCGACATAATGTGTCTATTGCAACAATTTCTGCATAAAGTCTTGCAATAATAAATCCATGGGAGTTAGTTTCTAAAGGTATCACTTAGGACAAAAGTCACCTGGAGTCAAAGTTGAAAATCTCTGAGGAAGGAGTGCACTAGAGACTGGTTTTGCTTTGGTGTTGGAGCAGATGATCATTTCTGTGGCTATCAGATGCTGTAGGTGGCCTGCATTTAGGGGGTAGGTAGAATAATAACTTCTCAATAAGAATCACACTCTTGCTTATATTAGAGAGGAACAAGAGGACTAGGAGACTCACTCAGTGCTCGCTGAATGGCATGTCAGAGTGGGACTGACTGCATTCTTTACATTGTTCTTTCTCCTTTTGTTTTGCAGACCTTAATGTAATTATTATTGAATTTGCATATTTAGATTTAATTTGAATTAAATTAATTTAAAATGTTAAAAGTCCATCAACAACCCTCAGGCCTGCTGGTGTTCGCGACCTCTAGAAGTCCCTCCAAAAATCAAAGCAGCTTATAGGTTCATGGTTCTGTATTTCCAGATGGCAGAATCACCTCAGGATTTAAACCCAAGCCCAGGCCAAAGAAATCCTTTCCTTCTTTTGGGACATAAGGACCAAGCTAGATCTTCCAGTTAATTATACTCTCAACAAACATTTATCAAATGCATTTCGTATTTCACTCGCCAGACCTGCAAGTAGAATTTAAAAAATATACACTTGTCAATATAGACTCACACTCATGCTCCTACTAAGAGAGGGACAAGAGAACTGAGATGCTGGGGTTACAAAGGTAATTGAGACATGGACCCTGCCTCTCCCTGAGAAGAGGGGCAATGTTAAACCAAAAATATAATGTGAGAAACTTTCATAGGGGTAGGCATAAAGTTCCATGGGAAGAAGAAGGGAGACTTGACTTGGACTCATTGTCCACCAGCAGTAAGTTATCCGTCCGTCCATCCATCCATCCATCCATCCATCCGTCCGTCCATCCATCCATCCATCCGTCCATCCATCCATTCCTCCCTCCCTCCGTTCTTTTGTTAGACATATGTCCATAGTTAGTTACTATATACAAAGTGCTGTGCTAGATGTCATAAATGCAAAGAGAATAAAAACAGATCCTTCTTGAAGGAGTGTAAGTTGGTATGGGAGATAAAACAAGTAAGCAGGTAATGTTAATAGCCACTCTTTATGGGCCACTTCTTTGTGACAAGGCTATGTGAGGCTCTTTACTTACATTCACTCTTATGGTAATCTTGTAAGGTAGACATTATTATCCCTATTATACCAGTTAGGAAATTGAGGTTTAGAGAGTTTAGTAACTTACCGCAGGTCATGAAGCCAGCTGTGAATTATGAAACAGGCTGTAACACATTTATCTTACAACAAAATCTGTGCTTCAAAGACTTTGTGGATTCTGGGTGTGACTTTTTGGGTTTAAGTTGCTTTCATCACTAATAAACTGCATGACTTTGGGCGTTTTACTTAACTTCTCTGATCCTCATCCTCATTATATAAAAATGAGGTTAATAGTATCTACTTCATAGGATTGTGGTGGAGATTTAACAAAACTCAGTTAAAACATCTGGCCCAGTACCTGGCCCATCTCTCAAGCTCACTACATTTGATGGCTAATATTATCATGCTGTCCTGCATGGGGGCAAGTGGTGAGTGCTATGGGAGATGCAGATCAATTGTGTACACATTCAGGTGAAGGAAAGGTCACTTCCAATTGTAGGGCGGGAGGGTGAGTAGATTAGAGGTGAATCATGAAAAACTCACTTCAGTTGGCGTTTTCAAAAACAACTAAGACTTGAACATTTAGACTCCAAAATTTAGAGTAGAAGGCTCTGTGAGGGAGGCAGCAAGGAGCTTGTTACCTGTGGTGACAAGAAATGAAACTGCAAGCAAATAAATTAGATAACTACAGAGAGTGGTAGTTAGCATAATGGAAGAGAAAGAGAGGAGGAGGGTGGGGCTGGTGGGTAAGGGATTAAGAGGGAAGACTTGATTCTATCTCAAGATAGACGCTGTTCATATGTAGATTAACTGCTATCTGTGAATGGATATTGAATATTGGCCCAAACTAATGGAAATGCAAATATGCTTAGAAACAAGAGCTATTAGTAATGCAAATATGAAAAACCCCTGATTTAAGCAGAACAACACCCTAATCAATCTTTGCATGAATCAATCTATGAATGAAGATATTCACATCGTCATGATTTTTTTTAATGTATGCTTTTTTTTTTTTTTTGGTGAGGACGATTGTCCCTTAGCTAACATCTGTTGCCAGTCCTCCTCCTTTTTTTTCCCTCTCTGGAGCCCCAGTATATAGTTGTATATCCTAGTTGTAAGTCATTCTAGTTCTTCTTTGTGGGATGCTGCCACAGCATGGCTTGATGAGCAGCGTGTAGGTCCGCGCCTGGGATCTGAACTCATGAACCCCAGGCTGCCGAAGCAGAGTGCACAAACTTAACCACTCAGCCAGGGGGTGGGCCCCACATCCTCATGATTTTGATGTTAGAAATGACAATAATTTTTCTTTGTCCCTAGTTTGACTAATCTTACCTAGTAAGATTAGCTATCCTATTCTTATTGTTCAATCATTTATTCATTCATTCAACAAATATTTTACTGAGAGCTTGCTATGTGCCGGTCACTATGCCATCCCTGGGGAATAGAGTGGATGCTCTTTCCTTGGAGTTCTCATCTCTTGCTCTAGAGGGCTTTGGATCAGAAGGGCACGTCAGGAGAACCCCAAGCAGATTCTGACACAAGTCTACTGATGTTTTTTGGATAGAGGTGGGAGAGGACCTGGTAATATACAGGGCCCAGAGTGTGTCCTGAGATGATTTATGGAGAGAAGACAAAGTACTCTTGATGGAAAAGATTTTTTAAAAAACTTTGATGTTTACAAATTTTATTTGAACTAAGACATTGTCTGCCTCTCACATTCCTCTGTGCACCCCGTTTTCCAAGGCCCTCCCCATCCCTCCTCCTCCTATACCTATCCTCATCTTTTGCTATCCAAATTTACCAAATAAATCTTCTCCTTCTTTCCACCCATTCCAACTCCTGCTGTTCTTCACAGCCGGTCTTTGGGCTAAGCCCCAAGCTTTGAGGGGCAGTAAATGGATTCAGAGTTGCTGCTCAAACACAGATCCCCATGGAAACCACAGGACTAAGAAAACAAAGGGGAAGAGGCAGCCACTGCCTGACCTTTTCATGCTCACTCTCCAAATTCTTTTCGCTCTTGGGCATGAAGGCAAGTGCTTATTTGTACAACCAGTGGAAGGAAAGAACCTGACCCCTCCCCCAACCCCCAAATTTCTTCAGAACCTCTCTTCTCGTTCATAGTAAGTGAAGGGCAGTGGGACATCTCCACCTGGTGGTAGAAATACCAAATTACTACCAAGAAGAGATTAATGAGTGAGAGCCTGCAATGCAGGCTATTAAGTAGGTGCAAAAGGAAGAGGATGCAAAGATGTAACATGCAGGAGCCACTCCTAGAAAAGTGTTTAGCTGTGATGCCATTTAGTACTTGCTCCTTCTCACATATATTTTCAAAATATTTAAATATCATCTTTATATTGATAACATTATTTTTTTTGCATCCAATCCAAATATGGGTACCAGGTCTAGTCTTGTATCTCCAACTCCATAGGAGACATTTCCTACCCAAATGTCTTGTTGTCACTACAAATTCAGTGTAATCCTAGACCCAGACGGGGCTCTTCTCCTCCTTTCCTTTCCCTTCCAGAGGGTGGCCTTTGCTAGCTTACAAAGGAAACCAGAAAATTTATTCCTCTGTCTTTTTGCTATATCCTTTCCGGTTCCTCCAGGGCTGTGATTCTTTCTGCTGCCACTGGTGATAGTCCCCACCCCCCTTGAGTTGTCACCTTTTCTCTCCAGGTGCAGGGAGGGAACAGGGAAGGGCAGATCTCCCTCCTTCCTCCCTTAGCCTTCCCAAGACAAATAACACCAGAGGATCTATGTTGTTCTTAAGTGGAAAGTTAGGGCAACTTTAGAAGGGAATTACAACATAGGAGAGATAAAAATTGAAGTTCTAGTTATCCTGGATTCTCCCTTTCACTGCTCAAAGGAAGATACCTCAAGACTTGGGTCTTCACAGAAAAGGGTGTCCCCATAGGTCCTCCCTCCATTCCTGACCTGCCAATGGAGGGGGCTAGGCTCCAGTTTCTGGTCTTCTCTAAATCCAATCTTTCTGCTAGTGAGAGCTGTGGGCTTGATGGTTCCTATTCTGGTTGATCTATTAAGTGGGTACATCTCACAGGGTCATTTATTATCGCCATTATTAATTAATTAAGTCAACACGATCTAAATCCATAATGAAGATACACTACCTCCCTTTTAGCAAAGCTCTGCTCTTTACCTTGTGTCAAGGAACACAGGATTCCTATTCTTCTGGGAGGGCTTGGCACCCTCATAGAAATACTTCATACTTCTAATGTAGGATTCTCAGTCATAATGGGTGCCTGCCTTGACAAAATTCTTTTGATTCAGAGTCTCTGATGGGAGGGGGTGGGGAATTGGGGTGAGAAGGGTGATTTGCTAGTCCCTTCCACTATATCAGCATGTCTAAACCACAAGTAATTATCTTCTCCCTTAAAGCAGCTCTGCCTCCCAACTTTCCCTTCCCTGTTGAAGCCACTCTTGTTCTATTAATTAGTCAGGTTTTATTTCTACTTTCCTTCTTCCTGAAAAATAAAACAGGAGCATGGAATAACAACCCAAAAACAGCAAAAAAGATCAATCTTTTTAGTGAAATACTTCTCATGTTCATATCTCATAAGATACTGTAGAAATATCCTCTTTCTATTTCCACAGGCACTCCTTTAGCTTTTTGCTCCAGAATCGCCTCTAACCCTCCTACCTGCATTTTCTCACTTCCAGGTTACCCCTTCACCACCTTCGTTCTCTACTCCATCCTACAAACTGTTTGTTAAATACCACTTGCCTCAGATCCCTTGTCTATCCCACATCTTTCAGCAGCTCTCAAGTCATTACTACAGTCAGTAGTATTCACCGTGGTTCCTGAGGCCTCATCCTTACCAAATAGCCTTACCTCTCCCTGCCTCTTCCTCTCTCTGCTGCAGTTTGGCCAGCTTCCCCCGGTCCCACATTCCCTTCCACCTCTGTACCTCCTAATGTCCTATAACCCTCCCTCCCTCCCTGACTGCTCGAGCTTCCGTGGATCTCCATCTTCTCTGCAGGGCTGCAATACTTTTAGTAATCTGCTCACAATCTAGCATGTAACACCGTTTGCTGCTCTTTATAGTGTGTATTAGCTTTGTCACTCCAACTGAATAGTCATCCACATCAGAGGAGAGGTCAAGGCTTTTATGCATCGTCTATAATACCCCATCTCTGGGCGTGGTGCTGAGCACATTGTTAAGTTCTCAATTAACACTTGCCCATTAAACTTTCTACTTGCATGTGAGTCACCTGTGACCTCTCCTTTCTCCATGTTAGCTCAGCATATTGTACCTGGATTATACCACTTACCATAGTTTACCTTTTATCAAAGGCGGAGCCCATACCTGTTTCTTTGGCTGCACTAGAAGCTCCTCAGGCATAGAGACCATATTGTTTTCATTTTGCACTGTTCACAGCATTTAACAGAATGCTGTAGTAAGAAGAAACTCAACAACTTTTTTTTTCAAGAAGGAATACTTTTATATAACAGGGAAAACAAGCCACATATTTTGAAGATAAATCCATTAAAAATATAATGGTAAATTAAAAAAAAGATTTCTATAACCAATTAACTATTCCATTTACATTGAAACACTCATAATTAAATTTTTAAAAAATTTTATGTTCAAAGTGTCAGCACCGTTTCTTTCATTGGGTAGGTGATTTGGATAATCATTCAAGGAAGATCACTTAGTCCAATGTGATGGATCCTATATCCTTCACATACTGATATAAACATTGGCTGCAAATATTGAGGCTGTATTTCTGGATCAGACCATCTTGGTTTGAGCAGATGTGGCCAGAGTGAGAACCCTTGCCAAATTTTTGCAGGTGGCTCCAGTAGAGCTGCTGGTGACCCATCTTGCTTTCAGGGGTGCCAAGAGGCAAAAGGTCAACAACTGGTTTTTGTGTTTTTAATTAAATCAAATTCTTCAAGATCCTGCTCTGGCTCCTTCTCCAGGGTACTCTCATCATCATCATCATTGCCATAATAGTAACTGAGGTTTATCTAACATTTATATATCCCTTGCTGTATGCCAAGCTCTTTTCTAAGTGTTTTTCTTTTTTAAAAAATTATTTTATTGACTTCATAAGTTTGTAACATTGTGAAATTTCAGTTGTATATTATTATTTGTCAGTCATCATATATATGTGCCCTTTTACCCCTTATACCTATCCCCCTACCCCCCTTCCCCTCTGGTAACCACTAATCTGTTCTCTTTGTCCATGTGTTTGCTTGTCTTCCACATATGAGTGAAATCATATGGTGTTTGTCTTTCTCTGTCTGGCTTATTTCGCTTAACATAATACCCTCAAGATTGATCCATGTCATTGCAAATGGGACGATTTTGTCTTTTTTTATGGCTGAGTAGTATTCCGTTGTATATATATATACCACATCTTCTTTATCCATTCATCAGTTGATGGGTACTTGGGTTGCTTCCACATCTTGGCTATTGTGAATAATGCTGCAATGAACATAGGGGTGCATAAGTCTCTTTGAATTGTTGATTTCAAGTTCTTTGGATAAATACCCAATAGTGGGAAGCTGGGTTGTATGGTATTTCTATTTTTTAATTTTTTGAGAAATCCTCATAGTCTTTCCATAGTGACTGCACCAGTTTGCACTCCCACCATCAGTGTATGAGTGTTCTCTTTTCTCCACATCCTCTCCAACATTTGTTATTTTTTTTGGTCTTAGTAATTATAGCCATTCTAACAGGTCTAAGGTGATATCTCATTGTAGTTTTGGTTTGCATTTACCTAATGATTAGTGGTTAGTGATGTTGAGCATCTTTTCACGTGCCTATTGGCCATCTGTATATCTTCTTTGAAAAATGTCTGTTCATATCCTCTGCCCATTTTTTGATTGGATTATTTTTTTGTTGTCGAATTGTGTGAGTTCTTTATATATTTTGGAGATTAACTCCTTGTTGGATATATGATTTACAAATATTTTCTCCCAGTTGGTGGGTTGTCTTTCTGTTTTGTTCCAGGTTTACTTTGCCTTGTGGAAGTTCTTTAGTCTGAAGAAGTCCCATTTGTTTATTTTTTCTTTTGTTTCCTTTGCATGAGTAGACATGGTATTCAAAAAGATCCTTCAAAGACCTATGTCAAAGAGTGTACTGCCTATATTTTCTTCTAGGAGTTTTATGGTTTCATGTCTTACCTTCAAGTCTTTAATCCACTTTGAGTTAACTTTTGTGTGTGGTGAAAGATAATGGTCTTCTTTCGTTCTTTTGCATGTGGCTGTCCAGTTTTCCCAATACCATTTATTGCAGAGACTTTCCTTTCTCCATTGTATGTTCTTGGCTTCTTTGTCGAAGATTAGCTGTCCGTAGACATGTGGCTTTATTTCTGGGCTTTCAATTCTGTTTCATTGATCTGCGTGTCTGTTTTTGTACAGTACCATGCTGTTTTGATTACTATAGCTTTGTAGTATATCTTGAAGTCAGGGATTGTGATGCCTCCAGCTTTGTTATTTTTTCTCAGGATTGCTTTAGCTATTCAGGGTCTTTTGTAACCTCATGAATTTTAGAATTCTCTGTTCTATTTCCATGAATACCCTTTCATTTTTTTTCAAGTATGAGGGCCTTCCTGATCGTTTCTTGTAGGGGTAGTCTTGTGACGTTGAACTCCCTCAGCTTTTGTTTATCTGGGAAAGTTTTTATTTCTCCATCATTTCTGAAGGATAGTTTCACTGGATAGAGTATTCTTGGCTGAAAGTTTTTGTCTTTCAGAATTTTGAATATATCATTCTACTCTCTCCTAGCCTATAAGTTTTCTGCTGAGAAATCTGTTGAAAGCCTGATAGGGGTTCCTTTGTAGGTTATTTTCTTCTGCCTTCCTGCTTCTTTGTCGTTGACTTTTGCCAGTTTTACTAATATATGCCTTTGAGAAGGTCTTTTTACATTAATGTAATTAGGAGTTCTCTTCTCTTCATTTATATGTAATTCCAGCTCCTTCCCCAGGTTTGGGAAGTTCTAGCTAATATTTCTCTGAACAAACTCTCTGCTCCTTTCTCCCTTTCTTCTCCCCCTTGAATACCTATAATCCTTATGTTACATTTTCTAATTGAATCAGATATTTCTTGGAGAATTTCTTCATTTCTTTTTAGTCTTAGTTCTCTCTCTTTCTCCATGTGCTGCATTTCTATATTTCTGTCCTCTAAATTACTGATTCTGTCCTCCATAATATCAGCTCTATATTTTAAAGACCTCAGATTTTTCTTTATCTTATTCATTGTGTTTTTCATCTCCAACATTTCTATTTTTTTTCTTAAAGATTAGCCCTGAGCTAACATCTGTTGCCAGTCTTCCTTTTTTTTTTCTCCCCAAAGGACCCCAGTACATGGTTGTATATTATAGTTGTAGGTCCTTCTGGTTCTGCTATGTTGGATGCCGCCTCAGCATGGCCTGGTGAGTGGTACTAGGTCTGTGCCCAGGATCCAAACTGGTGAAACCCTGGGCCACTGAAGTGGAGTGCACGCACTTAACCACTTAGCCACAGGGCCTGCTCCATTTCCAACATTTGTGATTTTTCTTTTTATAGTTTCAGTCTCTTTTGTGAAGAATTCCCTCTGTTCATTAATTTTATTCCTGAGATCATTAAGCTGTCTTTCTGAGTTTTCTTGTAACTTGTTGAATTTCTTCATGACAACTATTTTGAATTCTCTGTCATTTTGATTATAAATTTCTGTGACTTCAGGAGTGATTTCTGGGTACTTGTCATTTTCCTTCTGGTCTGGAGTGTTAATATACCTCTTCATTCTATTTGATGCGCTGGACTTTTGCCATTGCATAGTGGTACTATCTGGTTGCAGATTCTACCTGCCACCACTTCGGGGGGCAGGAGCTGTGTTTTCTGAGCCCTCTGTGACCCCTGGCAGATGTGCCTGACTGTTGGAAGCTATGGCCACAGGGCCTGTCTGCATTTTCCCGCTGGCTGCTGCTGCTTTACACGTGTATGCGCAGGTGCTTTGGTGGGGATCCACTCTTCTGGCCCATCGGCTGAGCTGGTGCACCAGGT
The DNA here is from genome assembly GCF_021613505.1 of Equus quagga. NCBI lineage: Eukaryota > Metazoa > Chordata > Mammalia > Perissodactyla > Equidae > Equus > Equus quagga. Next base: position 27,644,493 of record NC_060268.1, on the reverse strand, counting down.
GGGGTGGGAGGGGTGCTTTGTTTCATGTGCGCCATCCTGTGCATCCCTGCTCTGCACTCAGTGTCTGCCAGCTTGGGCTGCTCAGCTTGGTGCAGATACCCCTGTGATTGCTTAGCTGCCTAAGTGTGGAGCATTCCCACAGGCTGGTAAGCAACTCTGAGAGCACAAGCATTCTTGTGCAGGGCTGCCTTTTCTCCCTTCTCCTCTCAGTGTTGTGCACTGGCCACCACGTGAGGTCCCTCACCGTAGATTGCTGTCGTTTGGGGGCGGGAGGAGATCTCCTTACTTCCTTCCACTGCCTCTTGGAGGGGCAGGGGAGTCCAGCACTCCCACCTTCAGACATATGGCTCTGTGGATATCTCAGACATCTATTGTGTTGTGTGAATGTCCTCTGTTGGTTTCTGAATGTCTGTTTCATTGTATCTTAGTGGAGAGAGACTAGGGGAAGATCTCACTCTACTATGATGCTGATGTCACTCTGTTCTAAGTGTTTTGCTCACTTAACATTTACAACAACTTTATGAGCAGGGCTCGGTCTAGGGGCTAGGCAAGGGAAGCATCCAGGGTGCAAAATTTAAGAGGCATTGACTTAGGGTCATACAAGTGCACTTTTGCATTCTAGGTGCCTCTCTTGCTTCACCCTACTCCTGGCCCTGCGTGTGAAGAAGGTACTAGTATACACCCATTTTTCAGATGAGTAAACTTGGGCACCAAGAGGTTAACTAACTTGCTTAAAGTCACACAGGTACTAAGTGGCAGAGCTGGGATTTGAAGTTGAGCAGTTAGGCCTCAGAATCTGCTCTTACCCAGTCCCCCACACTGTCTTTTTAAGTGCAAGGTTAATTTTCTAAGTGTTAGGTTAATGTTAACCTAGTAAAATGTTCATATAATGGACATGGTTAGATATAGTATAAGCTGTAGATCCATATAGACTGTCTGGAGATACATATCTGAAGAGACTTGGAGACAGGTAAATGCATCAAGGAACCTGGGCATAGCAAGGGGAGGCGGGCTGGAATGTGTTTATAACTAAGAAAACGGAAACTTAAATTATGTGATTGCACTGTCACCTGCCTATAGAAAGACTTTGTAAACATAAGGGGAGTTGTCTTCTTGGAGCCTAAGGAAAAGGGATCAGAGATCAAGACTCTTATGTTGAACCAGTACTATCTGAGGAGAGCAGCTCCTCACCAGGTGGCTACTCACAGGTCCACCTGGGTCTGGATAAACAGGCCTACTATGGGCTGAATTGTGTCCCACTCAAATTCATGTGTTGAAGCCCTAACCCCCAGTGTGATTGTATTTGGAGATGGGGCCTTTAAGGAGTTAATTAAGGCTAAATAATGTCATAAGGGTGGGTCACTGATCCAATAGGATGGGTGTCCCTATAAGAAGAGGAAGAGACACCAGGGATGTGCATGCACAGAGAAAAGACCATGTGAGGACACAGAGAGAAGGTGGCCATCTGCAAACCAAGGAGAGAGGCCTTAGGAGAAACCAATCCTAGTGGTACCTTGATCTCGGACTTCCAGCCTACAGAACTGTGAGAAAACAAATTTCTGTTGTTTAAATTATTCAGTCTGTGATATTTTGTTATGGCAGCCCTAGCAGACTAGGACAGAGCCCTCTAGACCACTGGCCCCCTTTATTCTACTTTGGTGCTCACAAGTGACTTTCTGAAGATAATTCCATTTCCTAGGTACTGTAATTCCAGGAAAAGGGTGCTTTGAATAATGTCTCTAACCTCTCTAGCCACTGGTGAGAAATATCTCCTAATCCTCAACCCCATAATAAGCTATTAAAATATCTTAAAATTGTAAAAGTGTCTCAAGTTTGGTCTGAGTTGAAACCATTTTGTGTGATGTAGTTTATTGGAAGAAATGAGCATTTAAAAAATTAGCTTAAACAATTTTCTAATGAACTTTCAAGATATTAAAACTTGTTCTGTGGACTTAACCATCCACCTGCTCAACAGCTGCCTTGAGGCAAAAGTCTAGTGATCTTTAATCCGATTTTCCTTTCTTTCTGGGTCTCTTCAGACAGCGATTATCCAACCATTCTCCTTTCTTATACATATCCCTTCCAAGAGTGACTACTTTAACTGGCCTACCGTAGGGGTCAGGAAGAATCAATCTGTTGACTGCGTCACTTGTCCTAGGAAGGTTATATAGAACTATTGCTAGCTAATCTGAAAGCAGATTCTGGAAGGAGCCAGAAGCACCTGAGTACTATTGTGCCAAAGTTATTATTTCGCAAGGAGTAGAGCCAAAGGAATATGTTTTCCTTCTGTTGTATTCAGAAGAAAATGAATAATCAGAGGGGCAGTGTGCTTGCCCCTATTCAGGAGGAAACCACCTGCAGTTCTTCCTGGTGGGCACTGAATAAGAGTTGAAGTGCCAACCTTCTTCTTCCCCATCGTGGGAGCAGAAGCCCAGACTGCAGCAGGGACATATTACTTTCCTTGGACTCCCACAGCTATCATGCAGGAGGACCTGAGGGTCTCCCACACATATTCTAGGGGGATATCATAGCCCTCTCAGTAAGAGAGCCTAGCAACTAGGCTAGAGGCCTCCTCTCAGAGAGCTCTTAGGACAATCCCGTCCCCTGCTCACAGCTATGTGTTCTAGCTGGGGGCCCATGAGGGGGTTCTGGGTTCTGGGGCTCGTCACAGGAGAAATAGTCCATTCTCTTCAGAGCAGAGTGCTTTATTCTATTTCTTTCAAATTGCAGTTGGCACATCTCCCCCTAGTTTTTTTTTATTTTTTAAGATTTTATTTTTCCTTTTTCCCCCACAGCCCCCCAGTACATAGTTGCGTGTCTTCAATTGTGGGTCCCTCCAGTTGTAGCATGCAGGATGCCACCTCAGTATGGCTTGATGAGTGGTGCCATGTCCTTGCCCAGGATGCGAACTGGCAAAACCCTGGGTCACTGAAGCAGAGTGTGCGAACTTAACCACTCGACCACGGGTCGGCCCCATCCCCCTAATTTTTTGTATAAACAAGATGAAATAAAAAACATACTCAATGTGTTGACTAATTGCTCCTTTTAACCTTCTTTTCTGAAGTTCTGTTTATCTAGCCTTTATTAACATCTTTTGGCCTTCTCTGGTTCTTTTCCAAAGTCTTTTTTTAATAGCCTTTATTTTTTAGAGTAGTTTTAGATTCACAAGAAAACTGAGCAGGAGGTAAAGACAGTTCCCATATACCCCATACTCCAGTCATGCATAGCCTCTTCCACTCTCAACATCCCCATCAGAGACATGCATTTGTTACAGTTGGTGAACCTACATTTATACAGTATCATCCAAAGGGTGTGGGTAGTAGAGGAGAATCAAGGTTTAAAATATACAGAGTTGTGTCAGATATTAAGTAATTTGCCTATTCTAGGTACCTTATATAAGTAGAATCATACAATATTTGTCCTAAGTGCTTTTCACTTAGCGTAATGTCTTTAAGGTTCATCCAAGTTGTAGCATGTCTCAGAATCTCATTCTTTTTTAAGACTGAGTAATATTCCATTGTATGGCTATACCATTCATCAGCTGATGGATATTTGAGTTGTTTTCATTTTTTGGCTATTATGAATAATGCTGCTATGAACATTCATGTACAAGTTTTTTGTGAAAATATGGTTCTTAATCTGAGACTTGAAAGATGAGAAAGAGTCAGGCAAGTCTAGCATTGTTAATGAGCCTGATGATTAGGGCTATAAGAAAAGATAGGAGAAGTAGCATGAGGCTAGATCATTCAGATCCTTGTAAGGACTATGGATTTCATTCTAAGTATTATGTCAAAGCCATTGACTGAATGAAAGCTCCACATTAACATGATCTGGGGGCCGGCCAGGAAGTGCAGCAGTTAAGTTCGCACATTCTGCTTTGGCGGCCTGGGGTCCACCGGTTCAGATCTTGGGTGTCGACATGGCACCGCTTGGCGTGCCATGTGGTACTAGGCGTCCCACATATAAAATAGAGGAAGATGGGCATGGATGTTAGCTCAGGGCTAGTCTTCCTCAGCAAAAATGAGGAGGATTGGCAGATGTTACCTCAGGGCTGATCTTCCTCAAAAAAACCCAAAAAACAAAACCAAAAATAATGACATGATCTGATTTGTGTTTTCATATTGTCACATTTACTGCTATGTAGTGAATGGATTGTAGGGGGAAAACATTGTAAGGAAACCAGTTAGAAGACTGTTCTAACAGTTCAGGTGCGGGGAGGCAATAGCCTGGATTAAGGTTATAGCAGTGAATGTTGAAGTTTGTGAATGCATTCAAGATATATTTATTGCTTCCGTCAGGTTGAAGTTTTGAAGAAAAACAACAAAGAATTTAATAATTTCATTGGCTTGTACAACTTCAGGATGAGTTACACTAAATAATGCCTTTTTTTCTCGCATTTTTGTCACTCAAAAGTCCCTAAAACATTTTCCATGTCTAATGCTCTGTTTTTAGGTTGTGCTTGCTTGTAGGAACCAAGGCAGAACATTGCCAGATAGCCAAACTGCAGAACCGGTCCAAATTAGAAAGGTCCAAGATGGCAATGGGGTGCCGTGTGCAAAAGGTGCCGTGTGCAAGAAGGGAAGATCTATGTGTGCCCCAAATGCTCCTGCCCCAAGAGATGACTCGCAGACCCCTCCACCTTCACTTCCCATAAGAACCCTGCTCACCTGCCCTTCAGGGAGAAGGTGTTTTAGAGCATGAGCTCTGCCTCCTCCATTCATTAATCAATGAATAAAGTTTCGGCTCAGCTATTTTGAACCCTGTCTCATTCTATTGGTGTGAGTGGCTCCAGGAAAAATGACCCACTTCCTGGTCACTGATCCCTTAGGACTCAGTAACATTTTCAGCTTTAGAGTTGTGCTTACAACCTACAGTTTTATAGGATTGCTGTCTTTTGATCTGTGTATAAATTCAGAATATAGAGTTAAACTTTCATGCAATCCCCTTGTGATCAGCCAGCTCAAAGGTGATCTCCACCAGTAAGGACATTTTCATTTAACTCATTGTGATTTAATACATCTTATTTTCCTTTTATAATGATTTTCTAATATAGATACATATGACGATCATAGTAGAAACTAATCTCTTTTAGATCAAAGGCACCATGTTCCTTCTTTCTTTTTTAAAAATAGACTCTATGAAACATATGTTACACCTTATGTAGTTGTCCCATAGTCCTTGGGTATTCTGTTCTGTTTTTTTTCCCAGTCTTTTTTCTGTTTGCTTTTCAGTTTTGGAGGTTTCTATTGAGATGTCCTCAAGCTCAGAGAGGTCTTTCCTCAGCTCTGTCCAGTCTACCAATAAGCCCATCAAAAGCGTTCTTCATTTCTGTCACAGTGTTTTTGATCTCTTGTATTTACTTTTGGTTCTTTCTTAGGATTTCCATCTCTCTGCTTACATTGCATGCTGTCTGCTTTATCCCTTAGAGTCCTTAGCATGGTAATTATAGTTGTTTTAAATAAATCTGTGAATTTCAACATCCCTGCAATATCTGAGTCTGCTTTTGATGCTTACTTTACCTCTTCACGCTGTGTTTTTTTGCCTTTCAGTAGGTCTTTTAACTTTTTCTGGATAGCCGGACATGATGTGCTTGGTAAAAGGAGCTGCTGTAAATATGCCTTTAGTAACGTGGCGAAGGGGTATGTGGGGAGGGGAAGCATTCTGTAGTCCTGTGATTGGGTCTCAGTCTTTTAGTGAGTCTGTACCTCTGGGTTGTGAACTTCACATGTGCTTCTCAGTCACCCTCCCCTCTCTGAGGTGGGATGGGATGATTAGAGTGGGCTGGAGTTGGGTATTTTCCTTCCCCCAGGTCTGTCAGTCTCTGATAATACCCCAGCGTGTTAGGCTCTGGTTAAACAGTTTACCCTGACGGCAGGCCTTGTTAAGATGGACAGAATGCTCTGGTGTGTTTCAAAAGGGTTCCATTTTCCCTCCTCCTGCTGGAAGTCTGAAGGGATTTTTCTCCTATACTCATTGTGAGAATGAGGTAGAGCTCCTGGAGGTAAAACTCACAAAATCCTGGGAGCCCTCCCGTGACTGGGTCCTGTGGAGTTTTTATCTCTAAGACTCATCTGTACGGGAGCCTCCAGGAAATCGCCAATTACAGGTCAGGTTTCCCTACCCCAGCACTGGTTCCGTGGAGGTTGCTGCTTGTGGGTTTCTGCTCCAGTAAGTTGTGATTCTCTGTATTCACCTGTCGGTCTCTCCAGTTTTGGGGCCAGTGGTTTGCCCTGTGACCTCACTTGTCTGATGGATTTAAGGAGTTGTGGTTTCTCAGTTTGTTGTTTTTCAGTTGTTGATTTTACTTGTTGTAAGGATGGAGTGGTGACTTCCAAACTTCCTACATGCTGCTTTGGAAATCGGAAGACTCCAGTCTTTTGAAGTGTCTCTCCAGAGCTGCACTGACTAGAAATCTAGTCAGATCTTTTTCATTGCTAGGTATGTATCTCTTTACTTCAGTGTTCTATACTGTGGTTTGGAAATAATAGTCCCTGCCCATTGGCCTGTGGCAGATCAGGTGGGGCCTGAATTACATGAGAAGTTCTGGATCATGGAAGGAGGATGCCCTGAAGGGCTGAGAGGTCAGGCTGAAAGAATCAACAAGCAGAGAGACAAAGACAGTAGCCTGCCCCAGGAGAGTGACAAAGGCTGCGGTGGTCAGGCAAAGATAAGTCTGCCAAGGCATTTGGAGCACTGTCGTAGAGTGTGGTTCCAGGGTAAACAGTTGGAGAATGAAGCCCTGGCAATGGGTGGAAGGATGGGAGGTCTTTGGGTGCCAGGGTCACAAGTCATAGTAGCCAGGAGGGTATTAAAGATAGAGTAGTTGCCAGCATCACCAGCTTCCTGTTTCTTCCCTCAGACCTCAGGTCCTGCCCTTTCTTTTCAAGGGTCCTTCAGCCTCTCCTCACTTCCTTCTTGCTGCCCTTTCCTCTCTAGAAAACTATAAATATTTTCCCCAGAAACTTTGACTGCTAGATCCTCTGATCAGAGAGGCTTGAGGCTTCTTAGGGGACTTCGGGGTTGGGGGAGAGCAGATGTGTGGAGGCTGGCTTGTTGCTTGTGCTGGGTCAAGTTGGTTGAGGGATTTCTGCCATTCTAGTTGTATCTTGTCCTTCAGAGCTGCCTAGCTTCTCCGTAGAGGGAACAAGGACCCCTTCACTGTCTAACGTGTGGCAAAGAGAGGTCCAGAGAATAGAGACAAAGCTGATTTGGAGGCTCAGGTGTTCAAGCTCCTTCTCCTTGCTTCTCTTCACACTTCAGGCTGTGTGACGTCTTCTATATCCAGGAAAATTCTTCTCTTGATGTTTGTATTCATTAAATGGAACATAGAATGAGGCCTGCTTTGGGTATCAAGCCAGAAAGTCTCAGCATCTTGCAGCATCAGAAAGTGATGGATCAGTACCCAAGTTACTCAGCCCCATGCCATCCAGCCCCAATCCCCTACAGCTGGGTGCTATAACAACACAGCCTAAGAGGAGAGAGGCTCAGAAACCTCTCCAGCCACAGAATCTTCAGGACCTAACTCTCCAGGGGCCGCCACCTGGGGCCAAGTAAAGGAGCACACACAGGACCAAGACTGAGTATGTGAGGTGTTTCATTGGAGGGGTGGAGGTAGCCATGGTGACCCTTCTTTGGCTCCAGAGAGAAGAGTGAGAAGATAGGAGTGTGTAAGGGGCTAAGAAAGGTTCTTACAAGAAAGGCAGAGTGAGCAAGAGGGAAAGGGGTGGCTGGTGAAGCTTTTCTCTTGTGCAGATGTGAAGCAGGTTGCCGAAGGAAGGGCTTTGTATTGATATGTAATATAGCAGGCTGCTGGATTAATCTAGGTTGGAACATACTTGAGACTTTTCCTTGGCCCCAGAGGTTCTAAGATTTGTGTTCAGATCCATGATGTTATATGACTTTGGACAATTCATTTAACCTCCCTGAAAATCAGTTACTAAAAACGAGTTACCGTAATACCTGCCTTACCACACAGATAGAGTGGTAATTTTGTATGTGTGAGAGGTCTTTGTAAATGCTAAAGCTTTGTTATTTAAAGTGTGGCCTGAGGACTAGCAGCATCAAAATCACCAGGCGGCTTGTTAGAAATGAAAATCTCAGGTCCCATTCCAAATCTACTGAACCAGAACCTGCGTTTTAACAAGATCCCCGGATATTCAGATGCACATTAAAATTTTAAAAGCATCACTGCAAAGCACTCTACAAATTAGTGTTACTGCTTGAGTGAGGATCAAAAATCACTTGAGATTCAGTTTTGCTCTCTTATATAAGACCATAAAGGGGTGGAAGGTGCCTACCTCTTTGAGTAACAGGTCCCTCTACCACAATTTCTTTAATAAGTGTAGTTTTTTTTTTTTTTTTTGAGGAAGATTAGCCCTGAGCTAACTGCTCCCAATCCTCCTCTTTTTGCTGAGGAAGACTGGCCCTGAGCTGACATCTGTGCCCGTCTTCCTCTACTTTATATGTGGGACGCCTACCACAGCATGGCTTGCCAAGTGGTGCCATGTCCGCACCCGGGATCCAAACCAGCGAACCCCGGGCTGCCGAAGCAGAACGTACACATTTAACCACTGCACCACTGGGCCACCCCTCTCAAATAAGTGTAGTCTTAAGGAAAATAATTAAGAATGTGCTGGGTGCCAGCAGTGGAATGGGAGGAAATAAAAGAAGGAGGGCCTTGAGAGAGGAAAGGAAGGTAGATGTTGAAAGGAGGATGGACTACACTGATTTTCTGGGATGAGGGTAGGGGAGCAGGTGTTGGAGACAAGTAGAGAACATTTGTAATCCCGTGGCAGGGGGCTTTGAGCACATGAAGTTCTGGTGTTCTGGGCTAGGAGGTCAGTTTCTCCTTTTTGCCACCTTTCTCCTTTTTCTAACAGGAGACATGCTTCTGGAATGACCCTCCTCTTGCTCCTACTAATGGACCAGCCTGGCTTCTCTGAGGCCCGTGACTTCCTCCATCCTCATGTTGACAGGCCCAAAGCAAAGGTCTCTGGCAGGTACAAAGAATGCTGTGACATGATAATGAAGATTCCAGGGCTGGCCACTGAGAAGAGCTGTAAGAAGAGTAAGACCTTTATCCATAGTGTGTTTCCCAACACAGGTGGCCTCTGTGAAGGTCCAGCTGTGAGGTGTGTGAGGAAGCCTGGCCTTTATAGCTGCCACCTCACCACCTTCAAAATCAGTCAATGTAATCTCTAACAAAAGTCTTGTCCTCACACTGTTACTACCATCACACTACCTTCTGGAGGGATGTGAGGGTGGTCTGTGTGTGGAAAAACCCAATTTGCTTGGATGAATAGTCTCTGTAGCCTCTCATCAACGGTGTCCATGGTTCTGCTCCACCCCCTCCCCATTCCCACTATGAGGTCCCAGCTGGTATGGATTCTCCCCTAGAGCCTAGATTGCCTTACTGTTCCTTAGGTCCTAGCCCCTGACCCCTGCTGTCCTGCCCTCTATCCTGTGGATGTCTGTAAGAGGGACGGTGGAGGCAGAGGGGAGATGGGCTTGTCACCAGCCCCCTTTGGGACTTTTTTAAAAAAAATTTTATTTTTTATTTTTTATTAGTGTTATGATAGATTACAACCTTCTGAGATTTCACTTGTACATTATTGTTAGTCATGTTGTGGGTACACCACTTCCCCCCTTTGGGACTTTTAATACTTGTCCAGTCTAATTGCCTTGTCCTGCCTGTAAAGAAAGAGAGAGAGCTGATGTTAAATACTTTCCTGGAGTTTGGCCCCTATTCTCCTCAGCCCTCACACCCTAGGGTGGAAGAGAAGGTCAGAGGGAGGGTTGTGAGCCTGGTGTGGGCAGTTATCCTCAGGGGTCTGCTGAGCCATCTTGCCCACCTGCTGCTTTAATAAAAGTATCAAAGGTGCTGACCATGAATGGTTCTGAGTGTTTGGGTTTCCAGCTCCCTGTCATCTGAGGGCAGCGGGTGACAGAGAGGGGTTTTGAGGGGAAACTCTCCTTTACAGAAACAAGTCCCAGAACTGTCAAGCACCAGCAGTGGGTAGGACTCACTGTCAGGAGATGGGAGTGTTGTGGGCTTGGGGCAGACCCACCCCAAGAGATCCTGTCTCTGACATCCATCCTGCTGCCACAGCTACCCTGGCTGTACCTGTCTTCATAGCTTAGCAAAAGATGCAAAAGAGTGTTGAAAAGACCAAACTGATTACTGAGAGTACAGGAAAATTAACCTAGAGAATATAATTATCATAAAGCTTACAAAGTACAGATTCCCTAACTTGTTCTATTCCACCTGTCATCTTGAGACACTTTAACTCAGGTCAAAAGGAGGAGGAAAGGTGCCCAACACAACTACTGAGCATCCTCAGCATGCCAGAAACATTTCCTACATTATGGCAACTGTATTGTGGAAGGGAAAGGAAAGGTGGGAGAAGGGAAGGTGGGAGATGAAGGAAGATGTCTGCCGTGGGTTTGATCTCCTCCAAAGGACTTTCAGCATTTAGAATTAACCCCTTTCTACATCAGTGTGATATTTAAAATTTTTATTCTGTCATCTCTACATTGTATGATCTTTTGGTTACTAGAGTTCCTACAAGGGAATTGGTAAGGAAAAGTTTAGGACCCACGAGTTCATTTTTAAATTTCAGGCTAAGAAGGTCAGAGTCTTTGCTGTTGGTTCAACTTTTTTGTCCTTTAAGTGGAAATTGCTTTTCTATAACAGGAAAGATAAATCTGGATTCTTATTGCACACTATATGTGAAAATACATTTCAGACAGAATAAAGATATAAACAAACAAAACAGAACTACAAAAATGTTAAAAGAAAATTTGGACAGTAGGAAATCTTGGGGTAGGGTGTGAGCTTCTTAAGCAAGACAGGAGGCCAGGATCCATAAAAGAAAAGATTACTGCACAAAAATGAAAACTTGGAAATGAAAAAAAGAATAAACACAAATGATACAATTGCAAGAAAATTTTTGTACTTATGTCATCAACAAATGACTTTTCTACTATACAAACATCTCTGCTGAAGTGATAGGAAAAAGTCAACAACTCAATAGAAAAATAGGCAAGTGACATAAACAGACAAATGATAGAAGAGGAATTCTGAATGGTAAGTAAACCTAATCAAAGATGCCCAATCTCTCTATTAGAGAAATTAAACAAAAATGAGCTGTCCAACAGATTGGCAAAAATTAGTTAAGGTGATCTAGTGTAGGTGAAAGTATGAGAATGAGCATTCATTCATACACATACACATTGTATTATATATAGTTGGTATATATATATATAATATGTAATATATTATTGTATTCATTCAACACAATGAATTAGGAGCATGAATTGCCACAGCTTTTGGGGGAGTAACACAGTAATATCTACTAATATTAAAACTATGTAACAATATTGTATTATAATCAGCACTTGCTAAGGGACTAGATTTTAATTATTCTGATCCCTAAAAAGAAATAATAATTATGTGACGTGATATAGGTGCTAATTATTGCTACAAGGGCAATAATGTTATAAGATATAGATGTATCAAATTGACATATAGTTCACCTTAAATTTACACAATGTTGTATGTCAAATATATTTCAATAAGAAAACCAAAAAAACCCACAAAGCCCCCCACATGTATTACCTACGGTTATGTGAGTGTTTGACAAGAGTGTTACTTCAGGGAATGGATGTAATAGCTTTCTAATGTATTTAGAGGAGTGTTTAAAAACACATGTAATAAAGATGTTTATAAGAAAATAAAAACTATGTATCCCCTTTTATATAAAAAATTCAAACTTTTAAAATATATCCTTAAAAAAGTACTAATATCCAAGGACATATACAATTAGATATTTATTTCAACTTTGTTCATAGTGACAAATACTCAAAATAATCTAAATATCCATCAAAGATGAATGATTAAATAAATTATGGAAACCCATTCTGAGGACTGTTGTGCAGATATTCAGAAAAAATGAGTTAGACTCATATGTATTGACCTGAAAGGATGTACATTATATGTTGTAGTGTGTAGAGGGGGAAAGATTGTAGAATAATGTATATAGTCTGATCTCAAATTTGAAAGGAGATAAAATATCTATACGTGCTTATTGGTGTTTTTATATGTCTCTAGAAATATAGAGAAAGTTAAGGAATGCTACAATAAGCCTTTAACATGGTTACCTCAGGAAATGAGATCGAAGGGTGATTATTTATTTAAAAAATATTGTGTTTTGCGGCTGGCCCCGTGGCCGAGTGGTTAAGTTCGCGCGCTCCGCTGCAGGCGTCCCAGTGTTTCGTTGGTTCGAATCCTGGGCGCGGACATGGCACTGCTCATCAAACCACGCTGAGGCAGCGTCCCGACACGTGCCACAACTAGAAGGACCCACAACAAAGAATATACAACTATGTACCGGGGGGCTTTGGGGAGAAAAAGGAAAAAAATAAAATCTTTTTAAAAAAAATATTGTGTTTTTAAACATGTTACCGTGAGCATGTACAACTTTTGGAATTTAATATGCACGAATGTGAAAGACATTGATTAAAGTAAAATAAAAGAGGGAAAAACTAGAGAGTAAATATATTAATGTGTGTGGGACAGAGGAGGGTTGGCAGGCTGATGAAGGGCAAGTTATGACTGGGAAAGAATAATCAAATAGAAAAAGCGACCCTGAAGGAAACAGAGATTACATAAGCAGAAGAGAATTAAAAATAAGCGGCAACTTAAAACTTGAATTAATACTTTTAGAGAGATTCAAGAAGATATTATATTCATGCTTATTTTGGGAGCACATATACTAAAATTGGGATGATACAGAGATTAGCATGGCCCCCGAGCAAGGATGACATGCAAATTTGTGAAGAAGATATTACAGCCATAAAACAAGAACATGTATGATGTGATACAGAATAATCAGAGAATCAGAAATAATTCTTGGAAATGAAAATGTGACTGTTGAACAGAAAATTTTATTGGATGAGGAAGATAAAATCAAGTAAATCTCCAAGGAGATAGAATAAAAAGTCAGAGATGACAAATATGAGAGAAGAAACCAAAAGATGTAGAGGATGAATCCTGGAAGTCTAACATTTGATTAACAGGTATTCTAGGGAGAACAAATGAAACAGAGGGGAGGACATTATCAAGGATATAATAAGATAAAATTTCTCAGAGCTGAAGGGAGACACAAAATTTCAAATTCAAAGTGTTTACTAAAGTCAGAGAAGAAGAAATTAAATAGGGTTTCGACACGTAAAATTTCAGAATATTGAAGATATAAAGGAGATTATAAAAGCCTCTAGAGAGGCCCACAAAACAATGAGAATTAGATTAGCATCAGAGCTCTGGTTAGCAACACTGGCTGCTAGAAGACAACTAAAACAAGGTCTTCAAAGACATTGGTGATTTTCAGCTTGGAATTCCATACTCAACCAAATATTTAGTCAAATGTAAAGCAGACTAAAGACATTTTTAGATGTCAAGATTCAGAAGTTTTACAATTTATATATTGTTTCTTAGTAAGCTATTCTAAGATCTAGTCTATAAAAACGAGCATGAAAAATAAAAAAGATTAAGATATAGAATTCAGGTAACAGAGGATCCAATCTAGAGGAAAGACCCCAGATGCTAGTTGTGGAAGGTCATGAGAGCGATTAGAACAGACTGAACGGAGGGGAAAGGACTCAAACGGAGTTCTCTAGGAAAAAGAATCATTAGAATAGATATAAAGATTAAAAGTTTGTAAAAACTCCAGGATAGAGGCATGGAAAGCAAGAAAGCAAGAAAGGTAACCAAGTGGGATGTGAAGTCACAGCATTCTTAACGTTTGAACAATATACACACAGTCATAATGTAATACTCTTTAGGTAAATGCTTTTTAATGGTCTTCCATATTTGGAATCACCATAAACACAAGATCTACTGATGGTTATGGTATAGAATATAAATATTATCAACTCAGGCAATTAAAAAGTACAGATGACAGAATTGGGAGGTGCAAGGCAAAGAAGAGGTGGAGGGAAGGGCAGGGGTTCTAATAGTCTCCGTTTATAAAGTACTGGGGCAAGAGATCTAATTATATTAATTTACTAATTCAATAAATACTCATGCAGCATCTGCTATGGTTCCAGGCTCTCTTCTGGAGATTCAGTGGTGGACAAAACAGACACAAATCTCAGCCTACTAGAAAGACAATGATAGAAGAATTACACTTACAACCATAGTCTTAGGTGGACAATGGATAGTAAATGGGGCAAGAAGGCATCCCCAAAATTGCAGAATGGAGCACATCCCTGGTGTGGCAATCATGGACGCGCCACTGGGATTTCCTTTCTGGAAAGAAATAGGCCAGCGTACATCTCCCAGTGAAAAAAGAAAACTTCACCTCTCAGAAAAGGAAAGATGACAGTGAAATTTCTGTGTGGTGTTGTTTAATTGCAAGTTTCTATATGGCCGGGTATTTTAATTCAGTTTCTCTGGGAAGCAGACTCTAAGATTCAGTCAGAACAGCCAGTCCAGAGAGATAAGGAAGGAAGACCGGGTAGGAAGACCCTCAGACTGCAGTGCAGTTCTGAGAAAGTCTCAGGTGGCCCAGTGGGAGCTCCAGGGCAGAGACTGCCTAAAGTGGAATTGGGCGGAAATAGCCTGACTCTAGTGTCCCCACTGGGTTCAGTCGTTTTCTGGGGATAGTGTGGTTCTGATGCTGCAGTGTCCCAGAGACTCTGGAGCTGGAGGCTGGTAACTGCATCTCTTGCAGCTGATTTTTAGAAAATCATCCATTTTATGAAAATGGAGAAAGTTTTGAAACCAGCAGAGAGTGAGTCATTGATGATTAAGTAGCTAGGAACTAAAGATTTTTTTCCTTTTTGCAATTACTGATTATAGCTTTTAGCTGTTTAACCCACCCATTGTTACCTGTGCTGTTTAGGCAATATGCTGTCTGATTCCCACTGCATTCCGGTAGATAACATCTCCCTGGAGCCTGGGTCACCATGGTAATGGGTGGGTGAGCTGTTTCTCATGAATTAGAACTCCTTGTCCACTTCAGGCCGGTTGAGACCACCAACTCATCAACTGGGCACATGCAGATGTCTGTTACATGACCTTTTGACGTCAAGAGGCTAAAAACTCCACCGTCAAATCATGCTAACGCCATCACTTTGTGAACATGGGTCCTATGAAGAGGCATGGAGTCTGACTACACTTGTGCAGATCAATTACCTCACCTCTCCTCACCTCCAATCACCTATCTCCACATTGCTGACCACCTTGCCCCCCTATCCCATAAATATCCCTAAGTCCCTATTTTTTGGGAAGCAGATTTGAGACTCAGGCTCTTGCTTCCTCACATGGCTGCCTTGTGATTAAACTCTCTTCCTGCTGCAATCTCATCGTCTCCGTGTTTGGCTTTCTGGGTGGTCGGCAAAACCGAACCTGGTCCAGTGACAGTTTTATGTATGAAAATTGAGAAAGTTGAGAAGATTTTAAGTATCTGCCTAGGATGGCTTCCAAGATTTTTTCCCTCTAGTGTACACACTTTCTGCCAGTTATTCAATCAAACACAATCAAAATTCTTTCTAGGTGCTGATGTGAAGGGATTTTGCAGATGTAAATTAAGGTCCCAAATGAGCTGATCTTTCTTTTTTTTTTTTTTTACCTGAAGAATTTATTTCTTGAAAGAGACATCAAATAAGACTGTTTGCAGCCCTGTTGAAAAGGACAATATCAGGAGGAGAAGAAGACGGCATCTGTTGTAGACAGCTCTCCCAAGACTCCGGACCAGGCCTGTTTTCCCAACCTTATATCTCCTCATTTAAACCTTTGTTATGCTTAAACTGTATACCTATTTTATAATTTGTTTGGAATATTATTACTATTTTTTTCCATTTTTTTATTGAGTTAATGATAGGTTACAATCTTGTGAAATTTCAGTTGTACATTAATATTTGTCATTCATGTTGTAGGTGCACCACTTCACCCTTTGTGCCCACCCCCCACCCCACCTTTCCCCTGGTATCCACTAAACTGTTCTTAGTCCATAATTTTAAATTCCTCATATGAGTGGAGTCATACACAGATTATCCTTCTCTTGCTGGCTTATTTCACTTAACATAATTCCCTCAAGGTCCATCCATGTTACTGCAAATGGAATGATTTTGTTCTGTTCTACAGCTGAATAATATTCCATTGTATATATGTACCACATCTTCTTTATCCAATCGTCTGTTGATGGGCACTTAGGTTGCTTCCATGTCTTGGCCATTGTAAACAATGCTGCAATGAACATTGGGGTGCATAGGATTTTTGGGATTGCCGACTTCAAGCTCTTTGGATAAATACCCAGTAGTGGGATGGCTGGTAGTTCTATTTTTAATTTTTTGAGGAATCTCCATACTGTTTTCCATAGTAGCTGCACCAGTTTGCATTCCCACCAGCAGTGTGTGAGGGTTCCTTTTTCTCCACAACCTCTCCAACATTTGTTACTATTAGTTTTAGATATTTTTGTCATTCTAATGGGTGTAAGGTGATATCTTAGTGTAGTTTTGATTTGCATTTCCCTGATGATCAGCGATGATGAATATCTTTTCATGTGCCTATTGGCCATCCGTATATCTTCTTTGGAGAAATGTCTGTTCATGTCTCCAGCCCATTTTTTGATTGGGTTGTTTGATTTTTTGTTGTTGAGTTGTGAGAGTTCTTTATGTATTATGGATATTAAACCTTTGTCAGCTATATGACTTGCAAATATTTTTTCCCAGTTAGTGGGTTGTTTTTTTGTTTCAATCCTGTTTTCATTTGCCTTGAAGAAGCTCTTTAGTCTGATGAAGTCCCATTTGCTTATTCTTTCTATTGTTTCCCTTCTCTGAGAAGGCATGGTGTCCGAAAAGATCCTTTTAATACTGATGTCAAAGAGTGTACTGCCTACGTTTTCTTCCAGAAGCCTTATGGTTTCAGGTCTCACCTTTAGGTCTTTAATCCATTTTGAGTTTATTTTGGTGAATGGTGAAAAGGAATGGTCAATTTTCATTCTTTTACATGTGGCTTTCCAGTTTTCCCAGCACCATTTGTTGAAAAGACTTTCTTTTCTCCATTGTATGCCCTCAGCTCCTTTGTCAAAGATAAGCTGTCCATAGATGTGTGGTTTTATTTCTGGGCTTTCAATTCTGTTCCATTGATCTGTGCACCTGTTTTTGTACCAGTACCATGCTGTTTTGATTACTGTAGCTTTGTAGTATGTTTTGAAGTCAGGGATTGTGATGCCTCCCGTTTTGTTCTTTTTTCTCAGGATTGCTTTAGAAATTCGAGGTCTTTTGTTGCCCCATATGAATTTTAGGATTCTTTGTTCGAATTCTGTAAAGAGTGTCATTGGGATTCTGATTGGGATGGAGTTGAATCTGTAGATTTCTTTAGGTAGAACGGACATTTTAACTATGTTTATTCTTCCAATCCATGTACATGGAATGTCTTTCCATCTCCTTATGTCGTCATCCAATTCTCTCAGAAAGGCCTTGTAATTTTCATTATATAGGTCCTTCACTTCCTTAGTTAAATTTACCCCAAGGTATTTTATTCTTTTTGTTGCGATTGTGAATGGTATTGTGTTCTTGAGTTCTTTTTCTGTTAGTTCGTTATTGGAGTATGGAAATGCTACTGATTTATGCAAATTGATTTTGTACCCTGCAACTTTGCTGTAGTTGTTGATTACTTCTAAGAGTTTTCCAATGGATTCTTTGGGGTTTTCTATACATAAGATCATGTCGTCTGCAAACAGCGAGAGTTTCACTTCTTCCCTCCCTATTTGGATTCCTTTTATTCCTTTTTCTTGCCTGATTGCTCTGGCCAGGACCTCCAGTACTATGTTAAATAAGAGTGGTGATAGAGGGCATCCTTGTCTCGTTCCTGTTTTCAGGGGGATGGCGTTCAGTTTTTGCCCATTGAGTATGATGTTGGCTATGGGTTTGTCATATATGACCTTTATTATGTTGAGGTAGTCTCCTTCTATGCCCATTTTGTTAAGAGTTTTCATCATAAATGGCTGTTGGATCTTGTCAAATGCCTTCTCTGCATCTATTGAGATGATCATGTGGTTTTTATTCCTCAGTTTGTTGATGTGGTGTATCACGTTGATTGATTTGTGGATGTTGAACCATCCCTGTGTCCCTGGTCTGAATCCCACCTGATCATGATGTATGATCCTTTTGATGAATTGCTGAATTCTGGTTGCCAAAATTTTGTTTAGAATTTTTGCATCTATGTTCATCAGTGATATTGGCCTGTAGTTCTCTTTTTTCGTGGCGTCCTTGTCAGGTTTTGGTATCAGCGTGATGTTGGCCTCATAGAATGTGTTAGGAAGTGTTCCATCTTCCCTAATTTTTTGGAATAGCTTGAAAAGGATAGGTATTAGATCCTCTCTGAAAGTTTGGTAGAATTCCCCAGGAAAGCCATCTGATCCTGGGGTTTTATTCTTTGGGATGTTTTTGATTGCTGTTTCAATCTCTTTCCTTGTGATTGGTCTGTTCAAATTGTCTGCCTCTTCTTGAGTGAGCTTTGGGAGATTGTAGGAGTCCAAGAATTTATCTATTTCCTCTAGGTTATCCATTCTGTTGGCATATAGTTTTTTGCAGTATTCTCTTATAATCAGTTGTATTTCTGCAGAGTCTGTTGTTATTTCTCCTCGCTCATTTCTGATTTTGTTTATTTGAGCTTTCTCCCTTTTTTTCTTTGTAAATCTGGCTAGTGGTTTGTCAATTTTATTTATCTTCTCAAAAAACCAGCTCTTTGTTTCATTGATCCTTTCTACTGCCTTTTTCATTTCAATAGTATTTATTGTTGCTCTGATTTTTATTATTTCTCTCCTTCTGCTGACTTTGGGCATTATTTGTTCTTTTTTCTCTAGTTCAGTTAGGTGTACTTTAAGATTGCTTATTTGGGATTTTTCTTGTTTGTTAAGATGTGCCTGTATTGGGATGAATTTTCCTCTTAATACAGCTTTTGCTGTGTCCCATATGAGTTGGTATGGCATGCTATCATTTTCATTTGTTTCCAGGTATTTTTTGATTTCTTCTTTAATTTCTTCAATGATCCATTGCTTGTTCAGTAGTGTGCTGTTTAGTCTCCTCATCTTTGTGCCTTTCTCAGCTTTTTTCTTGTAATTAATTTCTAGCCTTATAGCACTATGATCGGAGAAGATGCTTGTTATTATTTCAATTTTTTTAAATTTGTAGAGGCTTGCCTTGCTTCCCAACATATGGTCTATCCTTGAGAATGTTCCATGTGCTCTTGAGAAGAATGTGTATTCAGCTCTTTTAGGGTGAAGTTATCTATATATGTCTATTAAGTCCAATTGTTTTAGTTTTTTGTTTAGCTCCACTATTTCCTTGTTGATTTTCTGTCTGGATGATCTGTCCATTGATGTGAGTGGGGTGTTGAGGTCCCCTACTATTATTGTGTTGTTTTTAACATCTTCCTTTAGGTCTGTTAATAGTTGCTTTATGAATCTTGGTGCTCCTGTGTTGGGTGCATAGATATTTATAAGCGTTATTTCTTCTTGATGAAGTGTCCCTTTGATCATTATATATTGTCCCTCTGTGTCTCTCTTTACCGAGTTGATCTTTCAATAGGGAGATTATCCTTTGTAGTCCTAACTTAATCACGTGAACCCTTAAACAGGATAGGATTCTTTGTGGAGAGAGAGATTTGAAGCATGGGAGGAATTCCCAATGAGGGAGATTCTCTGTTGCTGGCTTTAGAGATGGAGGGAGCCATGTGGCAAGGAATTTGGCAGCCCCTAGTAGCAGAAGGTGCCCTCTACAGACAGCCAGCAAGGGAACAGGGACCTAAGTCCTGTAATTGCAAGGAACTGAATTCTGCCATAACCATGTGAGCTTGGAAGAGAACCCTGATCTCTAGATGAGAACAGAGCTCAGGGACACCTTGATTTTAGCCCTCTGAGATCTTGAGCAGAGAACCAAGTCATGTTGTGCTTGGATTGTTGACCTATAAAACTGAGAGTTAATAAGTGGGCTTTGTTTTAAGCTGCTAAGTTTGTGATAACTTGTGATGCAGCAATAGAAAACTAACATATTGCCCATCATATTAGATTCAATCCAAACTTCTTACATAGTTTCCAAGGTTTTACACGATCTGAGCTTTTCCTGCGCCTTTGGTGTAATCGTGTGCCCTGCCCCCCACACTTCAATAACATCTGCTTTCCTTTCAAACATTCCAAACTCCCATTCGAGAGCCTTGTACTAGCCTTTCCTTCTCTTTGGAAAACATTTTCCTGAGGTTTTCATGGCAATGGTTTTAAAAAAATATTTTATTATGGAAATTTCCAAACGTACGTGAGTAATGAGAATAGTAGAATTGAAACCTGATGTTAAGCCAGCTTCAATGAACATATCGCTTATCTTTTTCATCTGCCTCCCTCTTCCTTCCTCCCATTTCCCTTTGCCTTACTAGATTTTTAAATTTATTTTTAATTCTGGTGAAATACATATAACATTAAATTTACCAGCTTAACCATTTTTATGTGTACAGTTTAATAGTGTTAAGTATATTCACATTTTTGTGCAACCAATCTCTGGAACTCCTTTCATCTTGCAAACTGAAGCTCTATACCTATTAAGCAATAACTCTCTCATCTGCCCAGCCCCTGGCAACCACCATTCTACTTTCTGTTTCTATAAATTTGACTACATAGGTAACTCATGTAAGTGGAATCACGTAGTATTTGTCTTTTTATAATTGGCTTATTTCGCTTAGCATGAGGTCTTAAACATTCATCCATGTTGTAACATGTGTCAGACTTTCCTTTCTTTTTAAGGCTAAATATATTCCACTGCTTGTATATACCACATTTTGTTTATTCATTCATCCATCGTCGGACACTTGGGTTGCTTCTACTTTTTGGCTATTGTGAATAATGCTGCTGTGAGCATGGGTGTACAAATATCTCTTGTGACCCTGCTTTAAATTCTTTGGGGTGTGTACCCAGAAATGGGATTGCTAGAGCATTTGGTAATTCTATTTTTAATTTTTTTAGGAACGGCCATATTGTTTTCCATAGTGACTGTACCATTGTACACTCTAAAGTACAATGGCTAAGCAGCCTGCAGTGACCCTTACAGGGGCACTAGCCCCCTCATGCAAGCACATGCTCTAGAGAGCAGCCCTCAGAGTCACAAGCAAATATAAGGTCCTGATATGACTTCCTCAACAGCTCTTGTGATCAATAGTCTTTGCTTCCTAGTGCCTTTCTTTTATGGGCCCCTTAGACAAGACCCCCATGTTACTTATCAAAATCATATTCCTTTGGTTTGCATTGATCAATCCAGGCTTAGCCTCAGAATCCCAAAACATTCCACCCATGGACCTGAATAAAGACATGTGCCCCAGGTCCTGCCTCTCTTTGTCTGTGCTCTGCCTTGACCTCCCCATGGAGCCCCTGGAGGCATGCCAGATACTTCTAGGACCTGTAATAAACTTCTTTATTTCAATTCCTGTTGTGGTCTATTGTTGAACCATGGTTTACCATCCAGCACCCTGTGCTCCACTTAATAAGTGTTAATTTAACAAATCATAACAGTGCCCAATCTACTTTTTAAACAAATGTTTGCTTCAAAATGATTCAATTTTGATTTATTATTTTGTTTTTTTGCTGAGGAAGATTCACCCTGAGCTAACATCGGTTGCCAATCTTCCCCTATTTTGTATGTGGGCTGCCGCCACAGCATGGCCACTGACGAGTGGTGTAGGTCTATGCCTGGGAACTGAACCATGGCTGTGGAAGCAGAGCACACCAAACTTAACCACTACACCACTGGGGCTGGCCCTTGATCTGTATTTTTATTATATGTTTACAGATTATTTTAACCTCATTTTATTAATTCTCAAGACAATAGCTATGATAGCAATTATGCTAAGCACATGGGAAAACAGGAACAAGATGTATAATAGCCTTTGGAATGTCTTTGGTTTGCAAGCTGTAGATTGAAGGTTATTTTTGTAATTCACTATTCAACCATTTTTTTAATTAAATATTGTGAAAGATTAGATATTTCGTAAGTAATATTCTAGTTTGAGGAAGTTGATATTTAGTATATTGATTGTTTTCTGAACAAAATATTGAAAATTGTGTGGTTCACCTTCATCTAAGGGAGAATGGTAAGTTTTCTGTCTCCTTACCAATTAGGTGAACTTGTGAGTCCTTTCAAGGTGAACATACACTTGACCAAACTGTTGACTCCCTGCTATGACCAAGAGACTTTGTTTTATAGAAAACATGCTTTCATAATGTGGATAAAGCAACCATCCAGTATAAGAAGCTGGAGAATGAGGCAGAAGCATAAGAGGATAAGAGTAAAGGCGCTAAGGGGTTGAAACCAGTGATGTTGCAGAAAATTTGCCCATATTGATTAAGCACTGGCCAACTCAATGAAAGCTTGTCAACCTCATGAATCTAAATTCATATGAAATACTAATTCGGATAAATTATCCTGGTGTCTTGATTAATTGCCCTATTTTCTTTTAATGGGAAAATTCACACTGACCTTTACTTTTTGGTGTGAGGGATTTTATTATTGACACATTTGAAAAGACTGTATTGCATTCTCTTTCTTGGATTGTTTAATTCGGTTTAGTTTGTGAAAGCACCAGTTTAAGAGAAGGTTCCTGTCTTTAGCAGGCAAGGAAGAGTATGCACTTTAGTTCCTCTTCGCTTTCTATAGTAGTCTCAGGAAGTCCCCAAAGCTGAGCTTGTCAGATGCATGCAGCTGGGCATCTATAGTTTCTCTTCTAGCACTAGCTCCTAAGATATACAGCCAATTGAAACAGAACCGAAGAACATTGCCCCGTCAAAAGAACTATAGTCCATCTTATGAGGGCTTGATCAATGTCAGCCTAAAAGCTGAAAAGCCCATTGGATGCTGTTGGTGTACCAAACTTCTGAAAGTCCAAGTGTGCCAGCTCTTGCTATCTTCTGAGTGGTTTTAGTCTTAGTCTCTACTCTTGGAGCAGCCGAGAGTTGTTTATCTGAAGGTGACACTAAGGACTGCTATAAAGTAGTATTTTACTTCACCCTCTGTTTGATCTTGTTGTATTGATATTATATGGCTACATAAAAGAGAAAAAGCAAGAAGAACAAAACTCACCGAAATGTAAACATTAGAATAAATCGTAAATGTGAAGGTTTCCCCAATGTGAGACAGACACTTTCAAACCTTACTCTTAGTCCCAAGGACTCCTATCATTCTCTTCAGAGCCAGCTTCACCTCTTGGTTCCGTAGAGTGTAAATGAGGGGGTTGAGAAAAGGAGTGATGGCTGTGGGGAATAGGGCAGCTGCGCCATCTAGGGGGCTGTTGGTTTCAGGCCTCAGGTAGATGAAGGCACAGGGCACATAGTACACGGTTACCACGGTTACATGGGCTCCACAGGTTGAAAATGCCCGGCGCCGCCCATCAGCTGTGCGGATTCTCAGGATGGCCTGAATGATCTGCATATAGGAGAGGAGGATCAGAGAGAAGCAACTGGCAACTACCACCCCAATGTCCACAAAGGTCACCAGCTCATTGACTGTCGTATCAGCACAGGCCAGCCTCAGAACTGCAGGGATGTCACAGAAGAAGTAATCTACCTGGTTGGGCCCGCAGTAGGGCAGACGGAAGGTTAGGGTGGCCTGGAGAGCTCCGTGGATGGATCCTGCAACCCAAGCTCCAGCCACAAGCAAGGTGCTCAGCTTGGCATTCATGAGAACAGGGTAGTGCAGGGGCTGGCATATTGCCAAGTACCTATCGTAGGCCATCAATGTGTACAGGAAACACTGAGTGCTGCCCAAAAAGTGATAGAAATAGAGTTGAGCGACACAGCCAACAAACGAGATGGGTTTGATGCCTAAAATGAAGTTCATTATGAGACGAGGGACAATGATGGTAGAGATGCCCATGTCGATGATGGAGAGAACACCAAGATAGATGTACATGGGGCGGGCATGGAGCTGCGGGTCTACCCAGACAGTGATTACAATAAGCAGGTTCCCTAGCTGAGTCAGGATGTAGATTAGCAAAAAGAACACAAAAAGAAATGTCCTTAACCTGAGTGGGTAGAGAATTCCTGTCAGGATGAACTCAGTCAACAATGTGCTATTGACTCTTTCCATCCTCTGGAGAGATCTTACCTAGAGAATGGGCAAAACAAGAGTTAGCGTGGAGGAGAGAGGGAAATGATGAGGAACCAGAGAAAAGAAGGTTCTTTCTTTAGTGGAGAGATGATATATAGGGAGAAAGTATGTTTTATGGCAAGAGTTGGCCTGATTTGTAAATTTAGTTTTATTGGAACACAGCCCTGCTCATTTACTTTCATATTGTCTGTAGCTGCTTTGGTGCTATGATGGCAGAAGTGAGTATCTGCATTTGTCCTTCAGAGCCTAAAATATTTACAGAAATCCTTACAGAAAACGTTTGCTCCCAGGAGTTTGCACCTAGAGCACTTTTGCCAGAGATTAGGGGTTTACTGGAAACGTGTGTGGGAAAGGACATTTGCTTTGCTAGATGCTCTGCCAGTTCAGAAACTTCCAGAGGCTACTGGCTCATTCTTATCTTTTCTAGAATGTAAGCTTACATAGAGTGGAGAGTATGCAGAAAGGAAATGAGAAAATTCCTTTTCCTCCTTTGTAGTAGAAAGAATGGAATAGAATTTTGATTACATGGCTAGCTGTGTGGGACAGTGCTGATGTTGTACAAGCCTAGTCTCCAAGTTCTTCACAATTAAAGGAAGAGAATGCCCATGAGGCTGCAGGCATATAAGTAAAGTTGTGGTTGGTACTTAGTGCTGTGTATTTCAGTTTCTTTGTGTATAATACTTTAGTCTTGGAACATGATAAAGGAAGAGAGGAGAGGAGGAAGCACAAAGGGATGGTCATGGTGAGACATCAGAGATTAAAGAAAAACCAAGGATGATTAGAGAGGATGAGAGGATGGCTAGAGCAGAGGAAATAGCTGTCAGTGTGGAAGAGTTATTTTAAGTTCTTAGTTTAATCCCTTGATTGGTATTTCCCCACTGGAAGAAAAGGGTTGGATTGATGAGCTTTTAAAATTTCTCCTAGTTGTATGGTTCTCTACTATCTACATTCATGGCTTAAGGTGGGATGGCAAACAAATTGCAATGGGTTGATTGATTTTTCTCTGGAATGATTCACTTTACTCAGAAGAAAGAGAGTGAGATTAACAGGAAATTTCAGGAGCTCTCTGATTAATGATTCCTTCTACCTTCACTCCTATGTTCTGGTTCAAGTGAATGAGAAGAGCTGGGAACTGGCAACCCTTGAGTAAGACATCATGGACAGATGGTCCTGCTGCTGGCTGAAAACCCTAAATATGAATATTATAATGAATCTGGGTCAAGAGCTTGCCTATTGATTCCAAGCAAGTTTCACAGCTCCCCTGGGTTTTCGTTTCCTTATTGAGTCTATGAGGATGGGGAATGCAACTCTGGACCCAATTCTGGCAAACAGTGACCAATAATGGGTAGTTATACTCAATAATCTTTACATTAGGCACTTAACTTTAAACCTGCTGTATCCATGCTTTATCAAAGCTTACCTCTCATTATTTAACCATCTCTTATAGAGTTTAAAAAGAGAAGCAGTAAATCCTTCCACCCCCTGTTGTGCTGCCCTTTTTCAAGTGAATGGAATACTAGTTGTGATTTTTCTTTTTTTTTTTTAAAGATTTTATTTTTATTTTTTTCCCCCAAAGCCCCCCATACATAGTTGTGTATTTTTAGTTGTGGGTCCTTCTAGTTGTGGCATGTGGGACGCCGCCTTAGCATGGCTTAATGAGCAGTGCCATGTCTGCGCCCAGGATTCGAACTGGCAAAACCTCTTGAAGCATAGCATGAGAACTTAACCACTAAGCCACAGGACTGGCCAATTTTTCAGTTTTAAATATTTTAGTTTCAGGAAAGCAGGGATGGTTGACCACAGAGCTCTTCTAGATGCCAGGGCTACAGACACTGGCCTCTTCCTTCCACTTCTCAACATCAGAAAGTGAAGAGGGTTTAAGTTCCCATACAAGTTCCTTAAGAAATTCACGACCATGCCTGGCAGCAGTCCTGGCCTGAATGAGCTCAGGTGGCTGCTCTGGTCTGGTTGTCATAGGATGCTTTACTTTTCTGGGGTTACAAAAGTCTGAGGTTAAACTCTGCAGATTTAGAAGCCTGATTTTGTCAGGTATCCCTAGAGGAATCAGGCATTGGGAAATCAATTCACGCTGTGCAAATACCTGAGAGAATGACTTGTAAACAAACCACCAATTTGTTAATTTATAGTGGGAGATCTCACTCCCATGACTGAATTGGTGTGTTTACTACCAAGGGCAACCACTTACTAATATCAAGGTCTCTGGAAATCAAATTAGGAATCAGATGTATATTTCTAAGTCTTGAATCAGAGCAAAGGGAATTTGATGGAGCACATGATTTAGGCTGCAATAAGTCTCAATGAATTACACCTGGTAAATTACACAGTACCTTTGTCTAAGGGAATACTTCAATCTTCCCTTCAGATATATCTTTTTCTTCTGGGCAGTAGTGGGGATACATTGACAAAGTTTTACTCTAATTATTTTCTCCCTGAGTCAATACCTCTTTTATATTTCCTTTATTATTTCCAATGACTTTCTTCAACACATTTTCCTAAATTTTTAGAGTCCCTCAATGATTTTTTCCTCATTTGTTTTCCATACTGTTTTCTTGTTTGCATTAGAGAATGTTCTCTGTTTCCTGAATTACTCTCTAGGAATTTTTATTTCTTTTTGGGAAATTTCCCGTAGATAGGGATATAGTGTGCTGATTCTTGTTTAATTCAACTAGAGAGAATAATATTTCCTAATCTTACCCTTAGATTTTAGAGCCATCTTAATGGGAGGGATGAGGGGATGGATGTAACCCTATTTGTAATACTGTCTTTATTAGGTGTCATCTCATTCCAGTTGCAATTAAGCTTTCCTCTCTGCTTTTCTTTAACAATTTTTCTTCCCCATGTAGTTATAAAGATTAATAGGACAACTTCCCTTACCCTCATCTATCAAGACCATCTTCCTTGTGCCACTGCCATTACCATAGATCAACAAGCGTGAAGCTTAGTATTCACTGGGTGAACACTCTTCTACTTATTCTGATGCATTAATATCCCAGATGTGGCTCTGAGATGACTTAAATCCTTTCGATAATAAAACTGGAGAGAGAGAGAGAAAAACACGGCAGAAAGAGAAAGAAATATGACACTGATGAAACCTCAGTGGACTAGGGTGTTATGAACTCATGGAACATCTGCATAGTGTTCTCATGGTCCTTAGGGTTGAATGACAGAGGAGTCCCATGGCTGCATAGTTCTAGACTAAGAAATCTAGCTACATTTTATGGATTCCAGTCAAGTACTCTTTCTACATTTTTCTTACATTTCTTCCCATAAATGAGCCAAAATAACTTAGTAAATCATGTTATTTCAGGTTGCTAAATAAGGTGTTTAAAAAATTCATAGGCAATATTATTCCTTGGTGTCCTAAGGCCATAGCTTTATCTGTGATCTGAATAATAATTTTAAGAGTTTGATGGTTCATTCTGTTGAAGATTCTAAACTGGTGCTGCTACTCTATTTCTAAACCTAGATATATTAGAATTAAGTACAAGTTCTAAAATCAGACAATGTCAAATTTTGTTACCATGAATCCATGAAGTGGTACATTTCCTTTCATTGTCTGGCATTCTACCACACTCAGCATTTCTTTAAAAAGTAGACCATTGCCTGGAGGCTTAGCAGTGTTTTCATTTTACAAAGACTTAAACTGTGAAAGTATTGATGCAATGTGTTTTTGAATTGTGATCTGATATCAAATATAAACTTCATCTAGTACAAGCATGTTTGAGAAAGATATGGGAATCATTAGTGGACCACAAATTGGCTATACATCTATAATGCTGACCATTAAAAATTGTTAGCGACTGATTTGCCCAGGGGATTAGGCATTTTTCTAATGAGGCAAAGGGCACAGTGCTGACCCCATTCCAGCATACGAGTTTTGCTTAATTCTGGTCCCAAATACATACCTAACTCTAGTTCACCCATCTCATGATGAAAACTTCAAAAAAATTTATTGTTTTTTGATAATCATCTGAAAGCACACTTTCTTTTAATTTATAAGAAGCATCTCAAATATTTGGAAAACATATCTATTGACATTTTCTGAATTTTGCAATAAGATGTAAAACTGAAAATAATCTAAAGAGGAGTAACATTGGAATGGATAAATACATATATACAATGTGATGAAAAAAATTGAGGTACTAAGTCCAAGAAGTAAGACTAAAAGTTTCCATTAAAATATAAAACCCTTATTAGCAATGACTTTGAACTGTCTGTTTAAAGTATTCACTAAAACAGTCTGATTACAGTTTTATTCACAATCATCCTTCAAATTTCGGGCAAAGAACTTATCTTATAGGTTAGAGGAGGGACCTGGCAAGGATCAAAGAGCAAGGAGCAAAGATGGAACCACCACAGAACTCTCAGATGCTCTTACCTTCTCTGTTTGGCATGGAAGCCAGGCAGGGAAAGAACCTCTGCAGAAGGGTAGCTTTGGAGAAAGATGTAGCCAATGAAAGGCTAGTGGGGAGAGGGTCATCCCCATATAAACAGGCTAAATGGTAGCTGTATAGTCAGACTTATCAGAACAGTAAAAAAAAATTTCTGTGAGAGGAGAAGAGAAATATATGGAATAGTTAAATAAAGGAAAATATTTAGAGATGAAGTGACTGAAAGTGGAGTGCACAGTGTTTGGATCCAACATTTATCTATATCTGAAACTTACTCTGTTGTCATCTGTATTTGGGAATATCTTCCCTTTTTTTCAGCACTTTTCCACACCAGTGATCAAGCCCTATAGGTGACATTTAGCTCTGGAAAATGGGATAGGACAATGGTAGGTGCTACTTGGGGGAGAGAGAATCACCTTCTCCTGGAGGCTTCAGCATCCACAGAAAATCCTTTTGCAATCTAAGAGAAGAGATGTAACTCTGTTCCTAGAGAGACTTCAGTGGTTTTGGATCCCATGGCATCAGGAGTAGTTACTGTGAAGGGCTCATGGCAGATGACCCAGTTAGTCAGTTCTGTCTGGATCAAAAGGAAGGACTAAACTATTGAAACTTGATTTATTATTTACCTGCCTATTCGTAGATATCCTCTTCCAGTTTCCTTATGAACTGGGGAAGAGTTCCCCCTGAAGGTAACTGCTAAGGTTGGTTTCTCTTATGTTCTGTTACTTCTTTTATTGTCCCCAGAGTCAATTATAGTATGTGAGACCTTTAGCTTGGGGAATATTGTAATAGCACCCCTGTGACAAGACAAGCTTGATATCCATGATTGATTTCCTCGAAAACTCCCTTTGTTTCTAGCTTTTTTCAATTTTGTACCATCAGGTCAAACAAAGTCTATGGGGCTTAACAGGGCTTGTTGATGATTTCATATCTGTGATTTCTTTTCTCTTCCAAAAACAAGTTTTGGAAAAAAAGGGAGGAAAAGTTAATGTGGTTGTTACCGGTCAAAAGATGGTTTCTTATTGGCACATTCACATTTTATGAAACTCATATTTATTTGAATTACTCAGGTGCTAAGATAGGTCCACATAGACTAGGAGAAACATAGAATCTGAGGGTTAGAGTGACATGAGAAATTATCCAACCCAACTATCATCTACAATATTTTAAGTCATGCTCCCTGAGTAGTGATTTTTATTAGTAACTTTTGGTTCTATTTTTTTGAATACTTTGAAATTGGCCTAACTTCCCTTCGTCTAGTCTGATCTTTGGAACTACCTGAACCCTTTCTCCAAACTTTCTTTAAATGTTTAGAGATAGTCTATGTCTTCAATGTGATCTGCTGTTTTTCTTCTCCCCAAACTTTGTGGTGATCTCTGCTGCTCCCAAGTTACCCTGGTATTGAAGTGTCTAAAGCAGAGGTTGCAAACTTTTTCTGTAAACACCAGATAATAAATATTTTTCGTCTTGAGGAACTTGAGTCTCTGTTGCAACTATTCAAGCCTACCACTGTCCATGAAATAAGCCACAAACAATGCACCTACAAATAGGCATGGCTCTATTATAATAAAACTTTATTTATATATACTGAAACTTGAATTTCATTTATTATAAAATATTATCTATCTTTTGCGTTTTTTTCAACTTGCTAAAAATGCAAAAGCCATTCTTAACTTGCAGATTATACAAAAACAAGATAGCAGGCCAAATTTGGAGCACAGGGGAACAGAGGTGGTCAGAGGAAGCATGAAACCTGTTTGTGACTAATCATGAGAGCTGGCTGAAAGGGGTGAGTGTGGGTAGATGGAGTGAGGCAAAAATGTTTGTCTTTTCTTTTCAGAGTCTGGTCTTGTCTTGTATTTTGCTGCTTCTACTATTCCAAGAAACATGATTCTAGCTGAACTATGTTTCAGAAAGGAAACTGTTGAATTTTATGGTCCCAGGTTTGTATATTGCAACCAGAATGTGTGTTAGGATGTACTTTGTGAAAGAGAGCAATGCATAGGTGTAGGTTCATGATTCCTTACGTTGTTCAAAACTTGATCTAGTTTCGGGTTTCAACTCAAGCCCTTCTAGCTCTGTTCCACAAAAATCATTCTCTTGCAAAAGAGTAGTTATGTTTATTGATGAAATTAGTAATGATACATATACTTCTAAGAGAGTAGTTAGGTTTTATTGATTAAACTTGCGTATGACTCCAAGATTTCACAGCTTCACAATATCTTATTTCCCCTGGCAACAATAATGATATCCCCAAGGTTAGGTGTTATACAAAAGATATGTCTGTTAACTCTGGTTTCTATCTAACATTATTTTATTCATGTCACAATTAACAATTAAAAAAAGTAGCGGTTCCAACCTTAATAAATTATTGTGGACCCAGAAGTTATCTTGAATGTCTTTTCCTATTGGAGAAGATATAAATATATCTTGTGTTCTCACTTCTTAAAAAAGTGTGTTTTATTCATTGATGTTCATGTTTATTCCAGTTGTCTCACATCTATACTTTTTTATATTTTTGATTCTTTGGTTTTATCTCACTGTTATTTAAAATTGGGCAAGCATTGGAAGAGGATTATAGGAAGATGGCACAGTAGGAAGCATGAGGAATCTGTCTCCTCACTTAGACAAAAATTGCTCTAGCAGAATCTACCTTACATAACTATTTTGAAACTCTGTTGAAGGCTTGCAACTTCCAGGGGAAGACTAGAATGGTAAATTATGGTTAATTTTGGTCAATTTAAGCTCTTAGCACAGTAACAGCTACTCATCCTCCACCTCCAGCCACATGGCAGGCAGCTGTGCATGTGTTCCTGGAGGAGTTTGTATGCAGCTTTCAGGAGTCAAGGTGGGCCAGAAGGACCCTGTCCTACAAATATTGGGAATATGTGCTCTGATTGCTCACTACTGCTTCTGATGAGAGAGAGGCAGACAAAGAAATGGGCAGCCATTATTCTTGCATCTTCCTATTGTTGCAAGCCCCTCAACCTCCAATTGAAATGACTTCCAGGGGATTAAAGGGCCTACATCCTTTCCACCCTCCTTCATTTTTGCTTTTTATCCTTTTAGGAGCCAGACTTTAAAGCCTATGGTGCTAAAAAAAAACAACTGCATATACAGGAAAAATTAAAAAGTGACTGTGCATGCCCAGGAAAAGTTTCACAAAAGATCTGAGAAGATCTTAAGTTTACACTTTAGGCCAATCTTTAGCACAGAGACAGCCTACAATAATCAAAACAAACAAACAAACAATAAACAAAAATAGTAACAAACCCCAGCAAATCTTGGGGAAGAGGGAGAATGTGATTTCCAGAGTTACCAAGTTATTAGATCAAAAGCAATGTTCAAGAAAAAAATCACAAGCATACAAAGAAACAGGAAAGTATGACCCACTCAGAGGAAAAAAATAAATTGATGGAAACTGTCCTTCAAAAAGACCTAATGGCAGCTATACTAGACAAAGATTTTAAAACAACTGTTTTAAAGATGCCTAAAGAACTAAAGGAAGATGTGGAGAAAGTCAAGAAAATGGATATGTGAACAAAATGGAAATATCAATAAAGAAATAGAAAACTTAAAAAGAGGCCAAAAAGAAATTCTGGAGCTTAAAAGTACAATAAATGAAAGGAAAAGTTCACTAGAGGGATTCAAAGGCAGATTTGAGCAGTCAGAAGAAAGAATCAGCCAACTTTAGATAGGACAATGGAAATGATCAAGTCTGAGGAACAGAAAGAAAAAAGATTGAAGAAAAGTGAACAGAGCATAAGGGACCTGTGGGATACTGTCAAGCAGACCAACATGTGCATCACAGGAGTCCCAGAGGAGAAAAAAGATAAAAGGGGTAGAGAGAAGATTTGAGGAAATAATGGCTGGAAACTTCCCAAATTTGATGAAAGACATGAATACAAACATCCAAGAGACTCAGTGAACTCCAAGTAAGATAAAGAGATCCATAGCAAGACATTATAATGAAACATTCAGAAGCCATGACAAAGAGACAATCTTGAAAGTAAGAAGAGAGAAGTGAATCATCACATAAAGGGATCCTCAATAAAATCAACAGATTTCTCATCAGAGACTTTGGAGGGCAGAAGACAGTGGGCTGATATATTCAAAGTGCTAAAAGAAAAAAACTGTCAAACCAGAATCCTATGTCCAGCAAAACTGTCCTTCAGAAGTGAGGGAGAAATGAAGACATTTCCAGATAAAAAAAAGCTTAGGGAGTTTGTGACTAGACCTTGCCTATAAGAAATGTTCAAGGGAGTTCTCTAAGGTGGAATGAAAGGATACTAGATAGAAACTTGAAGCTGTATGGAAAAATAAAGATTTAAATAAAGGTAAATACATGGACAATTATAAAAGCTAGTACTATTGTAACAATGGTTTGTAACTACACTTTTTATTTTCTATATGATTTAAGAGACTAATACATAAAAAGAAAAACCTTAATTATTAGTGTAAAAGCTAGTGTTACTCTAACTTAAGTTTATAACTCCAAATCTTGTTTTCTACATAATTTAAAAGACTAGTGCATTTAAAAGAATTATTAGTTGATGCTTTTGGGCACACAATATATAAAGATATAATTTTAGAGAAGTTAAAAAATGTCTCGAGACAAATGAAAATGGAAACACAACATACTAAAACTTATGGGATGCAGCAAAAGCAGTTCTAAGAGGGAAGTATATACTGATAAATGCACGCATCAAGAAAAAAGAAAGATCTCAAACAAAGAACATAACTTTACACCTCAAGGAACTGGAAAAAGAAGAACAGAGTAAGTCCAATGTTTGCAGAAGAAAGGAAATAATAAAGATTAGAGCAGAAACAAATTAAATAGAGAATAGGACACCAACAGAAAAGATTAATGAAACCAAGAGTGGATTCTTTGAAAAGATAAAATTGACAAATTTTAGCTAGACTTACCAGGAAAAAAGAGAGAGGACTCAAATGAATAAAATTATGAATGAAAGAGGAATGATTATAATTGATATCACAGAAACACAAAGGATCATAAGAAACTACCATGAACAACTACATTCCAACAAATTGGGCAACCTAGAAGAAATGGGTAAATTCCTAGAAGGATACAAACTGCCAAGACTGAGTTAGAAAGAAACGGAAAATATGAACAGACCAATTACTAGTAAGGAGGTTGAATTGGTAATGAAAACCTTCCCAACAAAGGAAAGCCAGGATGAAAAGCCTAGGTTCACTGGTAAATTATACCAAACATTTAAAGAGGAATTAATGACAATGCTTCTCCAACGCTTCTAAAAACTTGAAGAGGAGGGAACACATCCAAACTCACTGTGCAAGGCCCGAATTACCATTACCCTGATACAAAAGCTGATAATGACACTACAAGAAAAGAAAACTACAAGCCAATATCTTTGATGAATAAAGATGCAAAAATTCACAACAAAATACTAGCAAACCAAATTCAACAGCATATTAAAAGGATCATACACCAAGGTCAAGTGGGATTCATCCCTGGGATACAAGGGTGGTTCAATATATGCAAATCAGCAAATGTGATACATCATATTAAGGAACTGAAAGATAAAAATCATATGATCATCTCAGTAGATGCAGAAAGAAGTGTTTGACAAAATTCAATATCCATGCTCAAGGGTGAAAGGTTGAAAGCTTTTCCTCTAATATCAGGAACAAAACAAGAGTACCCACTCACACCACACCTATTCAACATAGCAATGAAAGTCCTAGCTAGAGCAATCAGGCAAGAAAAAGAAATAAAAGCCATTAAAATTGGAAAGAAAGAAGTAAAATTGTCTCTGTTTGCAAATGACATGATCCTATATGTAGAAAATCCTAAAGACTCCCTTAAAGAACTGTTAAAATTAATAAATGAATTCAGTAAAGTTGCAGGATACAAAATCAACAGGCAAAATTCAATTGCATTTCTATACACTAATAATGAATTATCTAAAAAAGAAATAAAGAAAACAATCCCATTAACAATAGCATCAAAAACAATAAAGTACTTAGGAATAAATTAAACCAAGTATTCGAAAGATCTGTATACTGAAAATTGTGAGGCACGGAAAGAAACTGAAGAAGACACAAATAAGTGGAAATACATCCTGTGTTCATGGGTCAGAAGAATTAATATTGCTAAAATGTTCATACCACCCAAAGTAATCTATAGATTTAATGAAATCCCTATCAAGATTTCAATGGCATTTTTTACAGAAATAGAAAAAACAATCCTAAAACTCATATGGAACCATAAAAGACCCTGAATATCCAAAGGAATTTTGAGAAAGAGGAACAAAGCTGAAGGCATAACATGTCCTGATCTCAAACTATATTACTAAGCTATAGTAATCAAAACAGTATGGTACTGGCATAAAAACAGACCATCGACCAATGGAACAGAATTGAGAGTCCAGAATTAAATCCATGTATATATGGTCAGCTAACATTTGACAAGGGAACCAAGAATACTCAGGGAAGAAAACACAATCTTTTCAATAAACGATGCTGGGAAAACAGGATATTCACACGCAAAAGAATGAAACTGACCCCTGTCTTACACCATACAAAAATTAACATGAAATGGATTAAAGACTTCAAATATAAGACCTGAAAACACAAAACTCATAGAAGAAAAATAGGGAAGAACCTCTTTGACATTGATCTCCACAATGATTTTTATGGATATGACACCCAAAGCAAAGGCAATGAAAGCAAAAAGAAACATGTGGGAGACTACATCAAACTAAAAAGCTCCTGCACAACAAAAAAAATGATCAACAACATGAAAAGGCAGCCTATGGAATGGGAGAAGTATTTTCAAATCACATATGTGATAAGGAGTTAATATCCAAAATATATAAGGAACTCATATAACCAAATAATCCAATTAAAAAATGGGCAAAGGATTGAATAGACATTTTTTCGAAGAAGCTATTCAAAAGGCCAACAAGTATATGAAAAGATGTTCAACACTAATCATCAGGGAAATGCGAATCAAAACCATAGTGAGAGGGGGCCTGCCCTGTGGCTGTGTGGTTAAGTTCACGCACTCTGCTTCAGCAGCCCAGGGTTTTGCCAGTTTGGATGTTGGGTGCTGACATGGCACCACCCATCAAGCCATGCTGAGGTGGCATCCCGCACGCCACAACCAGAAGGACTCACAACTAAAAATATGCAACTATGTACTGGGGGGCTTTGGAGAGAAAAAGGAAAAATAAAATCTTAAAAAAAAAACCACAGTGAGATATCACCTTGCATCTGTTAGAATGGCTCTCATCAAAAAGACAAGAGATAAAAAGTGTTGGTGAGGGGCTGGCCCCGTGGCCGAGTGGTTAAGTTTGCATGCTCTGCTGCAGGCGGCCCAGTGTTTCCTTGGTTCGAATCCTGGGTGCGGACATGGCACTGCTCATCATACCATGCCGAGGTGGTGTCCCACATGCCACAACTAAAAGGACCCACAATGAAGAATATACAACTATGTACTGCGGGGCTTTGGGGAGGGAAAAGGAAAAAATAAAATCTTTAAAAAAAAAGTATTGGTGAGGATGTGGAGAAAAAGGAACCCTTGTGCACTGTTGGTGGGAATGTAAATTGGTAAAGCCACTATGGAAAACAGTATGGAGGTTCTTCAAAAATTAAAAGTAAAACTACCATATGATCCAGCAATCCCACTTCTGGGTATATATCTGAAGGAAATGAAATCACTATCTTGAAGAGATATCTGCACCCCCATGTTCATTGCAGAATTATTTACAATAGGCAAGACATGGAAAGAACCTAAGTGTCCATTGATGAATGAATGAATAAATAAAATATTATTATATACATATTTATATAATACATATTTATATAATATATATATATATAATTCAGCTATAAAAAGGAAGGAAATCCTGTTATTTGGGACAAAATGGATGAATCTTGAGGGCATTATCCTAAGTAAAATAATTCAGACAGAGAAAGACAGATACTATATGACCTATACTTATTAGTGGAATCTAAAAAAACCAAACTCATCAAAATGGAAAACAGATTGGTGTTTGCCAGGAGTGGGCTTGAGGGATGGGGAAATGGGTGAAGGTGGCCAAAGGGTGCAAACTTCCAGGTTTAAAATGAATAAGTTGTGGGGATGTAATGTACAGCATGGTGACTATAGTTAACAACACTGTGTTGTATATTTGAAAGTTGCTAAGAGAGTAGATTTTAAAAGTTCTCACCACACACACACAAATTGTAACTATGCAAGGTGATGTATGTGTTAACTAACCTTATTGCAATAATCATTTTTCATATACATATAACAACTCATTACTTTTATACATTAAACTTACACACTATTATATGTCAATTATATCTCAGTAAAGCTGGAAAAAAAAAAAGGATGTGATTTTGTTACATCAACAACCAAAAGGGATGGGGACAGAGCTGTAAAGGAGCAGAGTTTTTCTATGTTATTGAAGGTGAGTTGGTGTAAATTCAAATTACAGTGTTATAACTTTAGAACGTTAAATGCAATCCCCATGGTAACCACAAAGAAAATAGTGATAAAATATACACAAAAAGAAATGAGAAAGGAATTTAAGCACTTCACTACAGAAAATCAACTAAACATGAAAGAAGACAGTAATGCAGGAAATGAGGGACAAAAATTCATAAGGCATATAGAAAACAAATAGCACAATGACAGAATTGTTTCCCTTTCTCAGTAATTACTTTAAATGTAAATGGATTAAACTCTTCAAACAAAAGACAGAGATTGGCAGAATAGATAAAAACACATGCTCCAACTATATGCTGTCTACAAGAGATTCACCTGAGATCCAAAGACACAAACAGGTTGAAAATGAAAGGATGGAAAAAGATATTTCATGCAAACAGGAACTCAAAGAGAGCAGCAGTAGCTATGCTAGTATCAGAAAAAATAGATTTTAAATAAAAAAACTTACAAGAGACAAGGAAGGACATTAAATATTAATAAAATATTCAGTACAGCAAGAAGATAAAACAATTATAAACATTTACGTATCTAATGACAGATCATCAAAATACATGAAGCAAAACCTGACAGAATTGAAGGGAGATATAGACAGTTTTACCATAATAGTTGGAAACTTAAATACCCTACTCACAATAAGGATAGAAGAACCAAACAAAAGATTAGTAAGCAAATAGACTCAAACAACACAATAGACGAAGTAGATCTAACAGACAGACATAAAACATTCTATCCAAAACGAACAGGATACACATTCTTCTCAAGTGCACATGAGACATTTTCCAGGACAGGCCATATATTAGGCCACGAATTAAGTCTCAATAGATTTAAAAAGAGAGATATCATGCAAAGTGTGTTCTCTGGCCCCAATGAGATTGTTAGAAATCAATAACAGAAGGAAAACTGAGAAGTTCACAAAATTGTGGAAATTAAATAACACACTTTTAAAACAACCAATGGATCCAAATTGAAAAAGAAGTAAAATTATCTCTGTTTGCAGATGACGTGATTTTATATGTGAACATCCTAAAAACCCCACAAAAAACCTGTTAGAATGAATAAAAATGAGTTCAGTAAAGGAGCAGGATATAAAGTCAACATACAAAAATTAGTTGCATTTCCATACATTAACAATGAACAATCTGAAAAGGAAATTACAAAAACAATTCCATTTACAATAGCATCAAAAAGAATAAAATACTTAGGAATTAATTTAATCAATGTGGTGAAAGATTTGTACAATGAAAACTACAAAATGTTGCCTAAAGAAATTAAAGAAGACATAAATAAATGGAAAAATAACCCATGTTCGTGGATTGGAAGACTTCATATTGTTAAAATGCTGATACTACTGAAATCAATCTACAGATTCAATGCAATCCCTATCAAAATCCTAATGGCTTTTTTTGTGGAAATAGAAAAACTCATCCTAAAATTCATATGAGATCTCAAGGAACCCTGAATAGCCAAAACAATCTTAAAAAAGAAAAACAAAACTGGAGGACTCACATTTCCTGATTTTAAAACTTACTACAAAGTTAGTAATCAAAACAGCGAGGTAGTGGCATGAAGACAGACATATAGACCAATGGAATAGAATAAAGAGCCCAGAAATAACCCTTGCAGATGTGGTCACATGATTTTTGACAAGGGTACAAGACCATTCAATGGAAAAAGGACAGTCTTTTCAACAAATAGTGCTGGGAAAGCTGAATATCCACATGCAAAATAATGAAGTTGTGGGGGCTGGCCGTGTGGCATAATGGTTGTTTGTGTGTTCTGCTTTGGCAGCCTGGGTTCGTGGGCTCAGATCCCTGGTGCAGACCTAGATACCGCTCATCAAGCCATGCTGTGGTGGCATCCCACATACAAAATAGAGGAAGAGTGGCACAGATGTTAGCTCAGCAACAATCTTCCTCAAGCAAAAAGAGGAAGATTGGCAACAGATGTTAGCTCAGGGGCCAATCTTCCTCACCAAAAAAAAAAAAAATAAAAAAGAAGAAGAAGCTGGACCCTTTCCTAATGCCATATAAAAAAATTAACTCAAAATGGATCAAGGACCTAAATGTAAGACCTAAAACAATAAAACTCTTAGAAGAAAACCTAGGACAAAATCTTCACAACATTGGGTTTGGCAATGATTTCTTAGATATGACACCAAAGACACAAGTAACAAAAGAAAAAATCGACAAATTGGACTTCATGGAAATTAAAAATACATGTGCATCAAAAGACACTGTTAACAGAGTAAAAAGGCAACCCACAGAATGGCAGAAAATATTTGCAAATTATATATCTGATAAAGGATTAATATCTAGAATTCCTAAAACTCAACAACAAAGAAATGAACAACACTATTCAAAAATGGGCAAAGGACTTGAATGGCCACTTCTCTAAAGATATACGAATGGCCAACAAGCACATAAAAGATGCTCAACATTAATCATTAGGGAAATGCAAACCCAAACTACAATGAGATACCACTTCACACTCATTGGGATGGCTACTATCAAAAAACCAAAAAACAACAAGTATTGGTGAGGATGTGGAGAAATTGGAACCCTTGTGCACTGTTGGTGGGAATGTAAAATGGTACAGCTGTTGTGGAAAACAGTATGGTGGCTCCTCAAAAAATTAGAAATAGAATTACCACATGATCCAGAAATTCCCCTTCTGGATATAAAACCCAAAGAACTGAAAGAGTCTCGAAGAGATATCTGAACACCCATATTCATAGTAGCATTATCACAATAACTAAAACATGGAAGCAATCCCAGTGTCCAGCGGATGAATGGATAAACAAAATGTAGTATGCACATACAATAGAATATTATTCAGCCTTAAAAAGGAATGGAGTTCTGCAATATGGTACAACATGGATTAAATTTGAGGACATTGTGCTAAGTGAAATAAGCAAATCACAAAAGAAAAATACCGTATGATTCCTCTTATATGAGGTGCCTAGAGTGGTGAAAACCATATAGACTGAAAGTACAATGGCAATTTCTGGGGGCTGAGGGAAGGGGACAATGGAGAGTTATTGTTTAATGGGCACAGAGTTTCAGTTTTACAGGATGAAAGGAGTTATGGGGATGGATAGTGGTGATGGTTGCACAACAATGTGAATGTACTTAATACCACTGAACAGTACACTTCAAAATGGTGTAGATCGGGGGCCAGCCCGGTGGTGCAGCGGTTAAGTGTGCACATTCTGTTTCAACGGCCTGGGGTTTGGATCCCAGGTGTGGACATGGCACTGCTTGGCAAGCCATGCTGTGGTAGGCATCCCACATATAAAGTAGAGGAAGATGGGCACGAATGTTAGCTCAGGGCCAGTCTTCCTCAGCAAAAAGAGGAGGATTGGCAGCGGATATTAGCTCAGGGCTAATCTTCCTCAAAAGCAAACAAATGAAATGGTGAAGATGGTAATTATGTGTATTTTACCCCACTAAAAATACTAGCAAAAAAAATTGGGCTGGCATGACATCACACATCTAAATGAGTAAAAAAAACTGTCAGTAAATGAAAGAACACATTCACCTGGTCCCTCATTTTCTGGAAGGAGCTGTTGACACTTGCTTTTATTTTTCCCTGTTCTTGAGTCCTCTGTCTCTAACTTCTTTTAGATGTATTCTTGTTCCCGCAAGTAAGACCAGGACAGGTCACAGGGGATAAGTCAAGGTCATTTACATCACCCTGGCCTGGTCAGAAGGCCATTGTGTGATTAACTGATTGGCCCACTAAATGACTGACCAGGTGGCCTCTCAATCTTTGGTTATTTGGCATTATGATAATTGACCAAAGGATTTTCTGGATACTTTGGACAATTTAGATGCAGTTTAAAAGACTTTCCTACTGCTGTTTTAATTTAAAAAAATTAATTGAGTGAAGCAATAATAAGGATAAAGTGAAGCTACTATAACAAAATAACCCAGTCAATGGATTAAAGAAGTTAGGGGTTTATTTTCCTTTCATTTAAAATTCTGAGGTGAGTGTTCCAGTTGACAGGTGACTCGTCTCCCCTTGGTCACAAGGTACGACTGATGGAGCTGGGTCTCCATAGTATGCTAATTCCAGCTCTGAGGAGGAAAAAAATGTGGAAAAGTTCCTGTCCCAGTTTTGAAGGCTAGGCCTGGAAGTATCACACATATGCATAAATTCTCATATTCAGTTTGCGAGAACTTAGATATGTGACCGCACTCGGCTGCAAGAGGGAGTGGGAAATGTCCATAGTGGGGCAGCCATGTTCCCGCTACACTCTCTGACTAGGAAGAAGGAGAGAATGGATTTCGGTGGGCAGTTATCCGTCTCTATCACAGTGCCTGCTAGTAGACATTAGGGAAAAGAAGGCTGGTACACAAACACCAATGAAATATTCTTTCTTTTCTCCAGGGTCTCTGTTCTAAACTAGAACGCAGGGCAGCCTATGATAAGTGCTATTTTAAAATTCACAGTTCTGTAGGAAAATAGGGAGGAAGATATAAGTTCTGACTGGGAGAATCAGAGAAAACTTGTAGGAAAATGGGTTTTTCTTGGGCCTTGAAGGAAGCATAAAACATCAGTTTACGAATACGGAGAAGGAAGAAGGGTATATATGATGCAGAAATAGCTTTAGTAAAGGCTCAGATACAGGAAAGTACAGAGAATGTTTAAGGAATGGCAGGTAAATGAATGGGGCTAGGAGAGAAGAGGGAAGTAGAGACGTCTTGGGAGATGAGATATATTGGGATCAAATTGTGGGGGACTTTGAATTCCAAGATCATAGGTCTGGCTTATTCAGTGGAGAGCCAGTGAATATTGATAAGGAGAGGACACACATATTTACTTTTATGTGTCAGAAAGAAAACTCTGCTGGTGGTATGGATGAGGATGGGGATGACAACAAAACCACTTAGGAAGCCAGAGGGACATTCCCGAGGCAGAGCGAACAGGATTTGGTCAATCACTGCAGGGGGATAGCGAGGGGCTGGAAGGAAGCACAGATGATCCATACAGAGATTCTCACCAAGTGCTTGGGAGGCTGGCTTTGCCTTGACACGAGCAAAGCAATCCCGAATGCCTGGAGGCTCGGGCAATTAAGAATGAAGCAGCCAGATGAAGAGCGTTGGGGCAGTATTATGCTGGTTTTTCCAAAATTTACCAGGAATAAGCCCCCTTCCTCCTGGATAGAGCATTTATTCCTCATGTTCAATATTTGTATAGAATGTGCTTTCTCCTGAGAGGTGGGTCAGAAAAGTATAAAACAGCTCTGGCCGAATTATTTATAGCACCAGAATCTTCTTCCTAGTAGAATTACATTCAATTCAGCTCAAACCAACATCTATTTATTGAGCATTTGACACGTGCAACAGTAGCTGAAAAGAGTATTAGCAACAGAGATGTAGGTAGTCCCCAGACCTGTAGTTACTTATTTGCACTCGCAGCCCCTCGACCTGCTGTTATTCTCTTCAGAGCAGACTTCACTTCCTGGTTTCTCAGGGTATAGATGAGGGGGTTCAGTAATGGAGTGACAGCAGTGTAAAACACAGCCACTGCCCCATCCAGGGGGCTCTTGGAGCCAGCCCGAAGGTAGATGAAAATGCAGGGGACATAGTAGACTGTGACCACGGTTAGGTGGGAGCCACAGGTGGAGAAGGCCCGTTGCCGCCCATCAGCAGTGCGGATCTTCAGGATGGCATGGACTATGTTGGCATAGGAGAGCAGAATCAACATGAAACAACTGGCAGCCACTACCCCAGTGTCCACAAAGGTCACAAGCTCATTGACAGTCGTGTCAGCACAAGCCAGTCTCAATACTGCGGGGATATCACAGAAAAAGTAATCCACCTGGTTGGGCCCACAGTAGGGCAGGCGGCAGGTCAAGATGGCCTGGATAGACCCATGGATGGAGCCAGCCAGCCAAGCTCCAGCCACAAGCATGGTGCATAACCTCCCATTCATGAGCATAGGGTAGCACAGGGGGTGGCATATTGCCAGGTACCTGTCATAGGCCATCAGTGTGTAGAGGAAGCACTGGGTGCTGCCCAGGAAGTGAAAGGCGTATAGCTGAGCCACACAGCCACCGAACGGGATTGCCTTGCTGGCAGAAGTCAAGTTTAGAATAATGCGAGGAACGATGACTGAGGAGAGCCACATGTCCAGAAATGAGAGCACACCCAGAAGAATGTACATGGGCCGAGCATGGAGCTTTGGGTCAGCCCACACAGTGAGCAGAATGAGCAG
Organism: Equus quagga; assembly: GCF_021613505.1. Lineage (NCBI taxonomy): Eukaryota > Metazoa > Chordata > Mammalia > Perissodactyla > Equidae > Equus > Equus quagga. Next base: position 27,601,212 of record NC_060268.1, on the reverse strand, counting down.
ATTTCCCAGCTGAGTCAGGAAGTAAATGCAGAAGAAGACCAGGAAGAGGAGGGTCCTCAGATTCGGGGGGTGAGACAAGCCCAGGAGAATGAAATCTGTCACCACAGTGTCCAGAGGTGTGTTTTTGGTCTTTCTCATGTCTTTCTGTAGTCTGCTAAGATGAATGGTGAAGTCAGACAAGGGAAATACAACAAAGGGAGGTGGGGAGAGAATGCTTTTGTCTAATGACCAGAGTGTAGGAGATAAAGACTTCTATATTTTAAGTAGAAAGCATTTGCCATCAACCATTTGGGTTTGCTTGGCAAGACAACCCCTCAGGGGCTGGTTAGTTTCTAGGTGTCCTGAATATTCCTTCAATGAGAGACACTACATACGTATGTCGGAAGCCAAGGCACAGGGTTGTGTCTGAATAATAATGTAAGTGCTGGATATCTATAATGGTCATATGATGGGTCTATGCCCCAAAAGGGGACCCCCGAAAAGTGGATTCTGGTGGCATGGAGCAGCATGGGACAATTACTCCACAATTACCATACCTATTGTTGGTCTCTGACTTAATATCCTCAAAATAACGCCTCCTACGATGTACAAGAATCTCTGAGATTTGGCCCTCGCATATTTCTACAGTCTTTTTTTCCTTTGGCTCCCTCAGAGCACCACACTCTCCTTCCTTCCAGACCTACTCCTTCCGGAGTATACTGATTCATCATAATGTAACCTCATTCCTCAGGGTTCACTTTGGCTGCCGCCTCCTTTGGGAAGAGTTCTCCCTTAGAAGACAATCTTCTGGGAGATAAGTGTTTGTATTATGACAGGTGATTACAGTATAGTGTGCTAAGGGCTATTTGTTAGACTAGAAGATCCTTCAGAGCAAAGACCAAATCTATTTTGTTCTTCCTATGTTTCTCCAGCACCTGCCCCAGTGATTGGCAACAGTATGTTAATTCATAAATATTTGTTGGCTTATTGGCTGGCTGAATGAATGTTGCCAACTCCGGTTAATTCTGCATCCTGTTTCCCTGGGTGATCCCATTACTCATGCTTTCTGTCACAGAGTCAGGACTGTAGGATGAGTGATTAGCCTCATGCATCAGCAATGTGAGTCTATTCCCAGTATAAACAAAGTTCATGGATGGCATCCATGCTTTCTGCTTCTTCTAGACTGTTATTAAAATTTATTGATTGACCTAAATAGTTTATTGGTTTTGATGGTTTGGATTATAACAGCATCGATTATTATAGGATTTGACCTTTAATATGTTATTATTTTAAGATCCTATTTGCCTTCCAACAAATGAGATTCTTGAAAACCTTTTAAAGGTATTAAACATATGAGCCAAATGTTATTTAAAAAGTCCCTTTGATGAATAGTTTATTGTACAAGAATTTTTCCTCATAATAGGGTTTCAGGCATTTTTACCTGTTGCTTAAATTAAAACATCTGATAGTTCTTTAGAAATAACAAAAAATTAAAATAACAAGAGGTTAATTATACAGATGTGAACATTGACAGACCTAGTCTCTGAGATACCACTAAAAATACCCTTTTATAAACATCAGTCTCAAACATGTTTTATCTTCATTATTTAAAAAGAATTAAATGGATATAATAATATTCAGTAATTGTTAATACTGAATGTATCCTGCTCTATAGGATCCATAGAAATATTAATTATAGACCATTCACAAGGAGAAAAATATGTTAGATTTCTATTACCTGATTTTCAGAAGGAGGAATACCTTAATTTCTTTTAGGATGGATAGATGGTACTTTTTTTGGCTAGAACAGAAAAAGATGGCAAAACTTGATAGCGTGTATATGATGCCCATTATGGAAATTTATTTTCTATCAGTAAGAGGAGATATTTACTATAATGTGCTTCTAGCTTAGGTACAGGATGTGTTTCTAAAATTTTTAATGAAAACCAAACTTTCACAACTCAATTCATACCAGGATTATACTAAAAAGACAGTTATTTGGAGAACATCCGTAACGAATCCTTATGGATAGTAAAAATGCTCCCCAGTTGATCTTTGCCATTCTGAGTCTTTCCTGGCTGTGGTGCACACATCTGGGTGCACTTCCCTGGGGCCCTGCTGGGAGGATGCTCCTTTTGTGTACCTCCTGTCTGGCCCTGGGCATTCTGACTGGCAGGACAGGAATAGGGTGGTTGCAGTGGGTGGATCTAAGGGAGAGGCTCCTTCTCCAGGCAGAGGCAGCAGAAGATGGTGGTTTGATTTGAGGTGATGAACTCGGGCTGCAGGGAAGGCAGATTGTGAGTCGAGGCTAATTCCAGAAGACGGAATCTCAGTAGTGGCAGGGAGCGTGACTGCAGAAGGCCCAAACCACTTTAAGAGAGAGGTTTTAGAAAAGAGAACACTCTTCTCTCCTTTCAAGAGAAAAAAGGGCCAGCCTAGAAAAAATCGAAAGAAGAAAACGAATTGAATGATTCCCCCTTAATTTATCTGTGCTTTTTATTATAAGCCTGCTAATCTTTTGAAGCTGTGGAGTCTTAGGCTGTCTAAATTGAGGAGTGGAGCAAACTTAGATTCATCAACTAAAAAAACCATTTCAAATATCCACACCTTGGTTAATTTGATATATATCCCCCAATTTCTTCTTTTAAATAGTATTTAGTATTGTTAATCCCATCTTATAAAGTACTTGTAATTTAATATCAAAAGTATATAATTAAAGAAAGTAAGAAGCTAGGGATAGCATTGATAGAATCAATATTTAAGACAGCAAATAATTAGGTGCAGGAGCTTTGGCCTGGAAATTCAAGGGAGGGGCACCTAGCGATGGAATGAAAGAGGGTGGCACTGAAAGAGCAAGATAAGGGAGGGATGAGACCCTGTTTACAGGGTCAGACAGGAAGTCTGGGCTCCCCTTTACTAGGAGGCCAACTCACTCGGAGCACTTTGCAGACAACGCCTCTGTCACTTTGTGAAAAATCAGGTTATCCCAGGTTTGGCCTCTTTTTGCATGTCTACACTGAGCTGGGGTTTTGTATAGGGCACCTTTGGGTTAGGGGTATCCCCACTCAGAGCAGATATGAATCGCTAAGGCTGAGGGATGAGGAATGATTTAGCATTGAGTTGTTCACTCTCGTTTGCCTTTTGGACCAGATTCAGACCATAGCCCTGAGCAGAGAGGCAGAGCAAAGAGAACAAAGTTTGGGTCAAGTGGAGAGGCAGAACCCATATTTTATTGCCTTGATTATTCATCAGTGTCCTTGCACTGTAAGTTGAAAGAAAAAGGACTTGCTTAAGAAAAAGTACTAGAACCGAAGGCCTTCCAACCTTCAGGTAAGTTGACTAAGCGTGCTTGACACTGGGGAAAGAATGGTTAAGAAATCCGTCTCTGACTGTTTTGGCGCAGTAATGCTGATTCTGATGTGTCATTTATATTGCTTTACCACCTCCCCCAAAATAGAGAAAGAAAAGATAAATGTTAAAAATTTTTTCTCTCAATCCAAAGAAGAAAGTTTCCAAATCTGGAGAAAGGCCAATTAATTCAAAATTAATATGTCTAATCTACTAACTCTGTGAATTGAGGGGGAGGTAAGGAAGATGGGGGAAAGAGACAGACTAAATAGGGTTTTTGACAAAGTTAATGAAAGTTGTAAAGTCTGAAATTAAGTCTTTGCTCCTACTGTGAATCGACCTGGCTTTAGAAATGCTTCCCTTCTTGGACTCACATGAACATGGTGGAAAATCTTGGAGGAGGCTGGCCTTTCCCAGGTAGAATGGCCCAAGAAGTGAGGAAGGAGTCTTCAGAGCATCCCCTGGGCTTGTGGTAATGGGTTACTGGATCTCTGCTTTGGAAAGGAATTAAAATCTTCCAGGGGATTGACACATTGACTATTTTACTAATCTATGAGACCTCCTGCTCTTGGATGCTCTTTATAGCCTGTGACTTCTCTACTTAAGGGTCTTAAATTTTACATGGGTTATTTTATTAGTTAGGTCTCCTTTGATCGAGTCTTTTTTTTTTAAAACAGTGTCAAGAGATTTGTAGAAAACTATTTACCTCTTGGGAGTTCTACTCTGAAACATTTCCCCCGTGAGAACTGCATTCCCTAGATCCTCATTATTTTTTGTTTTGACAGCAAGCAGGAATCATTTCTGTGGATCTAGAAAGTGAGCTGTGAAGAACAACATGATCTGTTTGGGTAACCTCTAATTTCTGTGATTCCTTTCTTTGAAGTGTTGTGGGATCACACATTTACCTACTTTATACTCAGAAATGCACTAAAAATGCATTTAATTTTTACCAGTTTTCCTTACATGCTCCCACCTCTCTGGATACTGAGAGAAAAAAAATCCCCTAAATTTTAGGTCAGTTGAATAAATTTAACTACCTCCAGTTTAAGTCTTGGGTGAGTGCATTCTTCTTACGGTAGTGGAGAAAGAAGATAGTTTCAAATTGTTGCAGTGGTCCTTGGATACTTGCTCTTCTTTGCAGGGTGTAGCAGGTCTGGTAGGCAACTTGCACCATGTAGGTGAGGATGCTCCCATCTGGAATCGTGAGGTGACTTACTCCCCTTAAACTCATTTGGAATCAGTTTTATGGGGGAGTTTGTTTGTACTAGCTTACAAAAGCTTATTGTTAAATTTTCAGAAATTTTGTGAGCTCTTTGTTAAACTTGCAATTAAATTTAAATATAACCTTGCAATTAAATACACATTTTCAACTAAATAAATTATATTAAAAATGTAATAATACTAAAAGCTCATCACTTTTTAATTATTTTGTTATGTTTTACTAGTATCTATGAGATTATTCGCATCTGTTATATCTTTACGGTGGAAATACTATATAATGGTGTGCTGCCATTACCAACTCCATATGCAATGACGTCATGTTGGAGCTTGAAATTCACCATGCTGGGTGTATTTAAACCATGAAAATCGACAAGAAATACAAAGCAGGGCTTTTTTGGGGGTAGGGGGTGTGGGAGCCAGTTTTTAGACTTTTACCAGCATACCACCAGCTGGAATCCACAGTTCCTGTTCTTGGCGTCTAGTTTGGAAGTCATTGCATGCTGTGGTGACTTTGCTTTGACCCTAGCCTTATGCTGCCGCACTTTCATTCCCCATACTTGTCTGTCTTCTCTGGCAAAACATACAGGCACCTCTGATTTCCTTATTCACCATATTCAGGCACTGGAAAACCAGGTGCATATATTTATGTTCCCGTGTGCGGTGAGCTGATGGTCAGTGTTACCCTAAAGATCTGCAGCCTCTCCCTGCCATTCCCACAGGAACAGGCTGCTATCTCTGGTGACCTTTGGTTTTTCCTTTTTTTTTTCGGTGAGAAATATTGGCTCTGAGCTAACATCTGTGCCAGTCTTCCTCTGTTTTGTATGCTGGATGCCACCACAGCATGGCTTGATGAGTAGTGTGTAAGTCTGCAACGGGGATCTGAATCAGCAAACCCTGGGCTGCTGAAGCACAGCGTGCGAACTTAACCAATACACCACCGGGCTGGCCCCTGATCTTTGTTTTTTCTACACTCCATAAGGCTTCCACTTGCCCTGAGGTTTGGTCTCAATTTGTGGGTCAACATGAACCTTGGCATCTAACCTCCACTGTCTACCTCTGTTTCTCTTCTTTTCTCCAAGATCCTCCCAAATTTGCAGAGGTGAGGTCTTCCTGCTCTCACTTAGCTCTGTATGGAAACTTCACTATGTAAATTCTGTGCTCAAGTTTACCAAGCCTGGCTTAATGTGTTGCAGTGGTAGATAAAGTAATTTAGAAAATATTTTTCTCTCTTGACAAGTCCTGACTTTTAAGCCAGTTGTCTTGCTGCAGACATGAAAACCTATTTTGGCCACCAGAAGCTGAATAGTAATTTTTTCTTCCTTATTTATTTCTACTGTGACATTACTCTCCTAATCTTTCTTCCTGGAGATACCCTCCCACCTCTTGACTCCCAGCATATTGATGCTTTAAGCGACTAGAGATAAGGTCCTGTTCATAGACACGCGAATAGAAGAGCACTTTAGGATGTGTAAAATCATTACTTCTTTTGAGAGGTATAAAGAAGGACAGAGGAATGTAAAGCTGTGTTTTCTCCAATGGCTGGAGGGAATATAAGGAAGTGATATGTCTCACCTCTCTTTGTGATATAAAATAAGGTGGCAGCTTTTAATATCTGAATTAAATTTCAGGAGTCTCCATGCAGCTATTGTGAAAATGTTCCTATTCCTACGACTACTCGCCTCCTGCAGTAAGTCCGAGGACCCAGGGGCTTATTTATTGCAGAGGTGGGTACAGTTTCAACACTCTATGGAAGAGAAGATCTGGAAACTTGTTCTCTCAGTAGAGAAGTCTTGTGTTCTTTGGCCACATGGCATTGCTGGTGTCTGGAAGACTTTTTGCCATCTCTGCCTCAGTGCCACCAGCAGGTTCCCTCCACTTAGGCACTACCTCTTAGCGTGTAGGTGTGGGACAGGCAGTTTTTCTCCTCTTACTCCCATGGCCATACTGCTTTCCCATAGCCGCTGAAGCCTGGGCTGCCATTGCTACAGCTCCTCAGCAGCCTGGCTCTTCTGGTCAAATTATGTAAGTGTAACAACTCTCTTCTAACAGGAATGAGTTTGGAGGGTCTCTACTCTTGACCCCACATTGTTCTTAGAAACTCACTTTCTCCCTGCTCTGAATCCATGCCCAGACTATGGTGATATCTTTCCCCTCTCTCATCCAAGGTTTATTTTCATTTCCTGTCCTAGCATAACTGACATCTCTTTTGGGAGAACAAAGCCCCACCACATAAACAATATTTTGTGTATTATATATAATACATCTTATGAATTTGATCTACATCCTTTCTATTTCCACATCTTTTCTATGCCAAGATGCTTTAAAGATTGCTCAACATTCATTATCTTGACTTTACCTCTTAAATTTGGTGCATTAGGATTTCTGCTTGTCCTCCACTTCCATAAAATTTTGGTTTTCAAGATCAATGACTATATATATGTAGATATTTATTTAGGAAAAAAACCTGGTTATGCACACTGCATCCTCAGGAAATTTATATGGTGAGAAGACTATATCAACTACAGGTTAGAGGGGAACCACAACGAAGAGTGCATTAAGTTTGCTAGATGGTTTAAGTGAGGCCATGAAAATTTCAGAGGGTGGGTAACCTTTGAGCAGCTCCTTGAAAGATGAGTTGACATGGAGGGATACTTCAGCAGAGGGCAAAGTTTGAGCAAAAGGATGGAGACTTGAAGCAGCCTGGCATGAGTGGAGAAAGGCAAGCAATTCAGAATATCTGCAGCATAGGTTGTGAATGGAATTAAAGTGAGATATATTTAGGATCTTATACGATGGAATAAATAATCTGACCTTACTTTGTAGGGGCTGGGGAGCCATTGAAGGCTTTAAGTAGGAGAGTGTCACAGGCAGGTTGAAACTATAAGATGATCACTCTGGCATCTGTTTAAAGAGTAGATTGGAAGAGAGACAGACCATGGCAGACAATACTAATACTCTGCCCAGATCCTTTCTTATCTCTTACCACTCTGTGAGCCCTCTCCCTTGGGCGAGCCTCCAATGCTCAGCACGTGTTAATTCATCTTGGGCAGGGAGTGGTGGGAGGGACCTCTTTGTCTGTAGAAGCAGCAAGCCAGAAGTGCCTGAGTTCAAGTGTTAAGTCCCTGGTCAGCACCAGTTGGGAGAGAGATGCCTTGGGTGTCTGTGGACAGAAGAAGCACCCAGAAAGCCTGGCCCCATGGCCAAGTGGTTAAAGTTCTGCGCACTCCACTTCTACATCCCGAGTTTGCAGATTCGGATCCTGGGGGTGGACCCATTCCACTCTCCAGCCGTGCTGTGGAGGGATCCCACATACAAAAAAACAGAGGAGGATTGGCACAGATGTTAGCTCAGGGCTAATCTTCCTCAGCAAAAAACCCCCAAACAAACAAAAAACACAAAGATTCAAATATGAGCTCCAAATTGGGAGCCACCAGGACAGATGCTCCAAATTCAGGGATAAATTTGTAATCAAGCTGCTTCTCATCTGGCCCGCCCAATTCAGCATAGGCCTAGACGAATAGTAATAGAGCTTTATTTATTTAACAATGGTTAATCGTATTTTGAGCAATGTTTGGAGGAAACCTCATTTCAGATATAGGGACAGAGCCTCATAAGGAATTTTGCTGCCTAGTTTAGTTTTACATAATGTCAGTTGTAAAATGAGACAACTGAAAAGGACTAAATGCTTTTTTTAAAATTAAAAAACATTTTTTAATGTTATTTTATTATTTAATTTTATTTCTTTTCAAGGAAGATTAGCCCTGAGCTAACTGCTTCCAATCCTCCTCTTTTTGCTGAGGAAGACTGGTCCTGAGCTAACATCAGTGCCCATCTTCCTCTACTTTCTATGCAGGACGCCTACCACAGCATGGCTTGCCATGCAGTGCCATGTCTGTACCCAGGATCCGAACCGGCGAACCGGGGGCCGCAGAGAAGCGGAACGTGCACACTTAGCCAATGTACCACCTGGCCGGCCCCAGGACTAAATGCTTTTAAGCTTTCTTTTGATTTCAAATTTCTATAGTTTTGATAGGGAAAGACAATAGTAACCATTTGAGAGTATATGTGAGAATGAGTATGTAATCGGCAGTGCTATATGGTACCACAAGATGATAGTATCATATGTATTGTAGTCAGGCACTACATTCTACTTTATGCAGTAAGTATAATATAATTATGCCAGAGGGTTTACAAGGGATACAAATTACCTTTAATTTTTTTTTTTTTTTTTTGCTTCTGGCTTGTTTATTTTCATCTTTATCCCAGTTACATGAAGTTTATTTCAATTTTCTTATCACTGACATTAACAATTTTTTCCATTTTCGACTAAGTTTTACAAATATGGGAAAAATACACAAACAGGCTGTTTAGACAAGGTAAAATAGGTGAGGAGGCAGGCAACAACCCCTACACATTTGTTATCCATCTACCATTGCACAAAAGTCTGCTGCTGTACGAGAGACTGAATTCAGCATACACAAGGAGTTTTAATCTATACTCAGGAAGGTCAAGGAAAGTCTGACTTTCCCCATAGACCCCTGGTAGCTTCAAGATTCTTGATTCCACAGGCCTTCCACGAGGGAGATGATCCTGACTCTGTGTGACAAAAATGAGTGGCAAACATTGAAAATCCCTGTTAGACGGCAGGTTCCCAAAACTGAACTGTGTTCATAGCAGGGTTAAATAAACACATTGACTTCAAGTACAGTGAAGTTCTCTAATATCTATCAACATTGATTTAAATAAATTTAAAAAATAATAGCTTTATTGAGATTAATTCACATACTATATAGCTCACCCTTTCAAAGTGTACAATTCAGTGGTTCTTGCTGTATGTACAAAGTTGTGCATTGATTGCCACTATCTAATTCATGAACATTTCCATCACTCCAAAAAGAAATCCCATACTCAGTAGCAGTCACCCTTCATCCTTGTCCCTAACCCCTCCCCCACCCCAACTCCTGGTAACCATTAATCTACTTTCCGTTTCTATGGATTTGCTTATTTTGGACATTTCATAAAAATGGAATCATATAATATGTGGCCTTTTGTGTCTGGCTTCTTTTACTTAGCATGATGTTTTCAAGGTTCATCCGTGTTGTAGCATGGACCAGAACTTCATTGCTTTTTATGGCTGAATGCTATTTCATTTTATGGATATATCATATTTGTTTATCCACTTAGTTGATGCACATTTCAGTTGCTTACACTTTTTGACTGTTTGAATAATGCTGCTCTGAGCATTCATACACAAATTTTCCTCTGGACATATGGTTTCATTTCTTTTGGAATATATCTAGGAGCAGAATTTCTGAGTCATATGGTAATTCTATGTTTAACATTTTGAGGAACTGCCAAACTATTTGCTAAGTGGCTACACCATTTTACATTCCCACCAGCAACCTATGAGGGTTCTAATTTCCCCACGTCCTTGCCTCCACTTATTATTGCCCATCTCTTTTATTGTAACTGCCTTTGATAGTAAATGATAGTAATGAGAGACTGATAGATATTGAAACATATTTATCAGGCATCATAGGAAATTTCTTTCTGGGAGCTCTTGGTAAATAGTTTAAGACATAATTGAGGTTTTCTTTTTCATTCTCTTTTTTTCTTCTGTTCTCCTTTTCTTCCTCTTTTCTTTTTTCCATCTCTTTCTTCCTCTTGTATCTGTCTCCTCTCATTTGCTTTTAGTTTATTTTAAATTAGATAACAAAACTTGTTCTTTTTAGCATTGAGCAGTATAGACATGAACAAGAGAAAAACAATCCCCTCACTCCACTCTCCCTTGTGACCCTGAATGTAACCAATGTTAGTTGTCCACTGTGTATAGTCCCACGCTTTTTAAAGGTTATACATTTATACCTATATTAACAAAAACAAGATCATTTAATACCCATCACTCTGCAACTTGCTTTTGAATTTTTGGAACATTATATTGGCTGTTGAAAGTATATTTAAAACATAGGTAATTTCACTCATCTCTTTAACTTTCAAAACATGCAACACACAAACACACAATATTCAATATATGCACACACTCACTCCAACTCTAAATGATTCCTTTTTTCCATTTTGTTGTGTCATGAAAAAGGAAAACTGTTAGTATTGTCAAATTGATTACTTCTGTCTTTGCCTTATGTTATTCTTCCCATTTTTCATCTCTGTTCTTTATATACAATTCTGTTGTCCTCTGTTCACAGAATCATTTGGAGTAAAACTGGTGGATTCAGCAGTAGAAAATGTTTCCCGTAAAGGAACCCATCGCTGTTCCTGTGGAAGCCTAGAGTCACCTCTTCAAGAAAGGAGCTTCTTCCCTTGTGTTTCTTCTGGGTTTTGCACTCAGATGGAGATTTCCTCCCTCACCCACAGGGAAGGAGTTGCCCTTCTGCTGGCTCCAGTGGCTCAGGAACTGGGGACGCAGTGCCTGGCTTGTGGTGTCCTGCGGCAGATGTGGGAATTTTTCATTCTTTCTGTTTCCCTGACAATGGCAGATAAGTCTCAAGTTAATAACAAACACTGGGGGATGTTTTCAAAATAAGTTTCTTCTGGCTAAATAATTGCAGCATCTGACACTTGTAATGAAAGAGTATTTCCTGATAAATATTTTCCTCATGTGGTGCTAATTGTCCTATTACTACAAACTACAATTACTGCTCCTTCTACCATCGTTTATTTCTAGCTAAGGAACCCTTCCATTAGGGGCAGTTTCTTGTGACCACATGGAAACTATCCATTTAAATAATGATGTGGCTCCCAGGAGTGCTGCCCTGGTAACGGTCATGCATCTTTTCATAGGCACTGTGGGACAAGACGTTCATCAGCCCAGTGAGTTGACAGCTATGGAAGGAGCCTTTGTCCAGGTCAACTGCACGTACCAGACATCTGGGTTCAACGGGCTGTCTTGGTACCAGTAACACGATGGTGGAGCACCCATATTTCTCTCTTGCAGTGTTCTGGATGGTTTGAAGAGGAGAGGACATTTTTCTTTATTCCTTAGTTACCCTGACGCTTAGTCACCTCTTTATGAAGGAGCTCTGGATGAAAGACTCTGCCTTTTACCTCTGTGCTGTGAGTGACACGATGACTACGAGGCCTCTTCAGCTGCACCAAAATTTAAAAGGGGCCTGTGGGTGGGCTTGAGAAGTTCTGGTATGTCCTGAGTGTGCCTGCTTATGCCTCTAATTTTAAACTTGTTTAGAATAATATAGAAGACTCTGAAAGTGAATCCTGGAAGAAGGGACAAATTGCTCTCTCTTTCTCTTTCTTCTTCTCTTTCTTCTCCTTTCCCTCCTCTTCCTGCTTATTTGTACTTCCGTTATCCTGTGGCCTGAGAGTGGAAGATAGAATTTGCTTTTGGAGGAAGCCCTTTATTCCAAGGAAGGATCCCTTGGTGATTACTTTAGTTTATGCAGTAGGAGGTCATATACTTATTCGTTTATCCCTGGAAGGCTCTGAAATTGGTGAGGTAAATGCAAATGCCTCAGCTGGAGATATATAAGGTTCCATTTAGTTTGGTAAAATCTGTCCTCTTTTTTTATTTCTCTGAGGGATTCTTTTGATATTATTTAACTTTATGGTAGATTTATCCAGCATGTTGGATGTTGTGGGGTCTCTGGACTTAGGGAGTGAAGGGAAGATCAAGGAGAGCTCCTCTACATGGAGCAGAAGAGTGAACTCATGCAATGAAGTGCAGGGTAGGTAGGATGGGGAAGGAGATGGCCAGTAGGGAACTCCTATAAAAGCACTGTATGATGGACATGAGGAACAGTAAAATCTAATATCCAGTGTAAAGATTTTCTTTTTCTGAATTGTGATTCTTGTGTGCTATCCCAAAGTCTTTGACGTTTGTTAAACATTATAGCCTATATATTCTGTGTATAGAGGAAATGCAGAATTTCTTCCTTATATGTCAATTTGTCTTTCTCTACATGTAAGTGTCTATATTTATTCCTATGTATTTTTTCTTGTAGTTTTGGATATTTAAATTGTTCTATCAGCTAATTTTGAGTCACTCCTTTTGGGATAAATAGAATAAGAGGACCTTCGTGGTAGCGAGTAGGAAATAAAGGTAAAATGAATGTTTTTCACTCAATAAATATTTTATTGAACACTTTGTATGTGCTAAGCACTCTTTCAATTGCTGGGGCACCTTGGCGAATAAAAGATCTCTGCACTCATGTTGCTTATGTTCTGGCGAAGACAGAGAAAGTAGACCTTTTAGAAAACATGTCTTTGAAAGTACAGAGAAAATAAACTTGATCCTGAGAATTAGACTTCATTGTCTTTTAGAGGAAGAAAGCTGAGAGGTATGACAGTCAGCTGATGTCATGAGCTGAGTAAGGGCTATATAACATTGGATGATTATAAGACTACAAGTCCAATTGTCCAAAGAGATTCAATCTTTCAAATTTCTCAAATGCATCTAGGTTCACAGTGGAACTCCAACACATAAAATCAGAAAGATACTGAACATTTGAATGGAGGATCTAACATTGAAATAAATGACCTTTAACATGTGTTCACTAGTAAAAATAAAAATTCAAGTTCCTCATTGAAACTATGAGGGAGATAGAGTCTAAAAAACTTCTAGCAAGTAGTGAATGGTAAATGGAAATGAACTGTGCAATGCCAAATATCTAAATTTGAAGACATGTAAGTTATTGATATTCTCTTTACTAAATATACTATCTTTGTATTTAATTTAGTGATTATGAGGAGTATCCAAAAAGGCTTTTATAGCTTCATTCTGACTTCATTTCCACAGCTATTTTCCCCTAAAGTCTTAAGTTTCTAAACCACATGTTTTTCTACCACAGAGATTTTCAAGAAGCAGGATCACCTCTCTTTTATAATTTATATCTCTGCCAGTAGGAATTCTTTCCTCTATCTGACCTTCCATTTCCACCTGGAAGAAGGTTGGGTGCTAGAAGTTGGAGCAAACCTTTTCCAGAGGGAGGAATCAAGGTATTTAGAATTATTGTGAGTCAAACTGGGAACTCAGCTCAGTTGTCACGTTCAAGGAACAGTAGCTGTGTATGGACCTGGGAGTCAGATGATTCTAAGTTCAAACCCTGGCTCCTCAGGGTGTTCTAAAGGTGGAGGGCACGGAATTTCATGTCTTAGCACAAGGGGAGAGTGAGGAAAGGGAAGGAAATATAAATGATCCAGTATTTACAAGTTCAAGTGCTTGAGAGAGTTAATGCCATGCAAAAGCAAAGAAACACAGAATTTTTAGAAGTCTAGAGTTAACAGGCAAAGAGAATGAAAAGGGGATAAGGCTAGCATTGAGTCATTTTCTCTCTTTCACATCTTCTGGCATAATATACCAGGTTGATACACTCTCATCCTAGTCAACCTTTGATAAAGCATTTTCTTATCTCACAAGGTAGTCAGGAGGTGGTATATTAAATAGTGTATCCATTTATTTATTAAAAAACAATGTAAAACAATTTGAACCAACTTAACGAGATGAAAAGATTATGAGTCTAAAGAATTCAGAAGTTTCTTCTAAACAGAGTTAAATTCAGTTCAGTTTTGTTTGAGTGTCACTGAGTGTTAATCATTAACAGTTGATGGAGCATTTGCCCCATGTGGCAGTAGCTGAAAAAAATGGTAGCAATGGTGATGTAGGTAGTCCCTGAGCCTGTAGTTACTTATTTGCACTCGCAGCCCCTCGACCTGCTGTTATTCTCTTCAGAGCAGACTTCACTTCCTGGTTCCTCAGTGTATAGATGAGGGGGTTCAGTAATGGAGTGACAGCAGTGTAAAACACAGCCACTGCCCCATCCAGGGGGCTCTTGGAGCCAGCCCGAAGGTAGATGAAAATGCAGGGGACATAGTAGACTGTGACCACGGTTAGGTGGGAGCCACAGGTGGAGAAGGCCCGTTGCCGCCCATCAGCAGTGCGGATCTTCAGGATGGCATGGACTATGTTGGCATAGGAGAGCAGAATCAACATGAAACAACTGGCAGCCACTACCCCAATGTCCACAAAGGTCACAAGCTCATTGACAGTCATGTCAGCACAAGCCAGTCTCAATACTGCGGGGATATCACAGAAAAAGTAATCCACCTGGTTGGGCCCACAGTAGGGCAGGCGGAATGTCAGGGTGGCCTGGATAGACCCATGGATGGAGCCGGCCACCCATGTTCCAGCTACAAGCATGGTACATAACCTCCCATTCATGAGCACAGAGTAGCGCAGAGGGTGGCATATTGCCAGGTACCTGTCATAGGCCATCAAGGTATAGAGGAAGCACTGGGTGCTGCCCAGGAAGTGAAAGAAATACAATTGAGCCACACAGCCAGCAAATGGGATTGCTTTGCTGGCAGGAGTAAAATCCAATATTAGCCGAGGAACGATGACTGAGGAGAGCCACATGTCCAGAAATGAGAGCACACCCAGAAGAATGTACATGGGCCGAGCATGGAGCTTTGGGTCAGCCCACACAGTGAGCAGAATGAGCAGATTTCCCAGCTGAGTCAGGAAGTAAATGCAGAAGAAGACCAGGAAGAGGAGGGTCCTCAGATTCGGGGGGTGAGACAAGCCCAGGAGAATGAAGTCTGTCACCACAGTGTCCAGAGGTGTGTTTTTGGTCTTTCTCATGTCTTTCTGTAGTCTGCTAAGATGAATGGTGAAGTCAGACAAAGGAGATACAACAAATGGAGGTGGGGAGAGAATGCTTTTGTCTGATGATTAATGCCTAAGAGTTATGAGATAAACAGAATAATATTAAAACTTTTTTTCCCTTAAACATAAGTTCTGTTGTCATTAGTTATTTTGGGCTACTTGATAAGAGAAACCAATCAGGGGCTAGATAGTTTCATAGATGGTTGGAAACTCTTATCTTTTCTGAGATACTGAGAAGCAGAATTAGTCAGATCAAGGAAGAGGCGAATGTGTGAACCATAGAGAAGGACCAGTAACTCTAACCAAATAGAGTATTCCTCAAAGAGGGGCTAAGATGGAGGCAGTGTGGAACGCACACTCTAATTACTACATCTACTTTTTGTCCACTTACCATCATTGCCATGCCTCCTCTGCTGTCAGCTAAAATCCCATTTCACCATAGCAATCAAAAATATTTATTATTTGGCCCTTATTTACCACTCCATCACACCTCTTGCAATTCCTTCTTAGTGTTCAGATGTGCGGGACTCCTCAGGGCTCTCTCACAGTAACATGCTCCAGCTTGGAACCTATGTACAGGCTGCCTTCTCTGCTCCCTTCACCTAGGTAATGCCAACTTTTCCTTCAGGACTGAGTTTGGAGGTCCTCACCTTCAAGGCTTTCTTTATTCCCAAGGACCATGCTTACACATTTCAGAGCACGTATCATGTTATATTGCTATTGTCTAATTTCTTATTTGTCTCCCTCATTAGTCATCCCATCTAGCACAGTAAAAGTGATAATTACTTTCTGAAGGACTGAATGGTTGGTTGAATGGATGCTGCCAAATCCCACTGATCTTCTTTCTCTGCTTGATCTTGTTTGTCTGACACTTGGGCCCACCTGACTGGCAAGAGACCATCTCACTCTTATGCAATATGGGTCTAGTTGTATTATAAAAAACTCAAAGGATCATTCATGTTTTTTATTGCTCCAGGATGTCATTAGATTTATTAGTTGATTTATGTGGTCCATTGGTTTGGGATTGCATCTTTTTTGTATGGGGTTACAGAGGAATTTTTATTGTTTATTATAAAAGCATTGATTAATTCAGGACTTGATCTTTATTTTGTGATCTATATATATGATATGATATGATATGATGATATATACATATATATATATATATATATATATTGCAGTCTACCATACAGCAACTCTCTCTAAAGACCTTGAAAGAATTTGGATCCAGATGATAAGAAAAGATGGATGAAATGTGCTTCTTTCACTCCTTTTGTTGAATAGGCTGTTTGATAAAGATTTTTCTCCCCACACTAGGGTTTGAGATGCATTCATCTATCATTTAACCATAAAGTATCTTTGTAATTTAAATGAGTATTTTCAGGAAGCGATTAAAATGGTAACAGATTAATTAGAAATAACATGTGAGTATTAAAAGGTTTAACCATTTAATCTTGGTCAAAATATTTCCCCAAGAGACTTACCTTGGTTATTTTGTAAAATAACTTAATCCATATATTAACATTTAAGAGCTATTAACAGTAATAATAACACTTAATATACTGGCTCGTCAGGGTCCATAGAAAGTGTTAAGCATGCTCTCTGCTCACAAAGAAAGAAGAAATACGAGATTTTTACTGCCTGAGTTTCAGGAAGACACTTGATTTATTTGAAAATGGATGGGAAGACTAATTCTTATTTCTTTGGCTAGAATATAGAGAAGAAATAGAAAGAATTGGGATTAAGATTATGCATAAAATGCTAATAATGAGCCAAAGTAATTTTTCCATCAATACAGACATATAAAATCAGTGTGCTTCCACTTAGGCAAATGATATGTTCCTGAAATGTTTTATGAAAATCGACGGTAGATCAAATCACATAGAACTGTATGACCAGGGGAATTATTTGGAGGATTTCCATAATTCATACTTATGTGTAATGAAAAAATTCTCCCTAATTTATCTGCTCTGCCAGCCTGATTTTTCCCATTTGTTGTGCATAAATCTGTTCCCAATTCTCCCAGGTGCCCTGTTGGAAGAAAGCTCTTTTTACCTTCTAGGTTCTGGGTGCCCTGCCTCTTAGGACCGGGAAACCAAGGTGGGTTATAGCTGGTGGGTTTGAGGACAGGTTACTCTTCCAGGTCAACTTGGCAGAAGATGGTAGTTTTGACTTGAGGTGTGGTGTTCAGGGGTACAGAGGAGGGCAATCTGTGGTGCAGAGAGGTGGGAAGAGTAGATTTCCAGAAGGTGGATTTTTGGAGAAATGAGGAACATGTTTGCAGAAGGATTAGATCTCTTGAGGGGAGAGAACAGTCTGCACTCCCCCACCCCCACCCCTGTCATTCCCCCTCCTGGTAGTTTTATGTGTCATTTTTTTAGGCCTCCTCTTGTTTTTCAGCTGTGGAAACAGGATATTTAAAGTAAAGGAAGAAGCAGACTTAAAGAATTAAAAAAATTGTAAACAATTTTAGTGTATCTACCCTGGCTAATTAGATGACCAAAATATTTAAAAGTTTCCCAAGCTGTAGACCATTTGATGTTGCTAAGATTGTGTTGGAAAATGGTTGGAATCTAAATATAAAAGCACATAAAAATAGCAGAAGGTTAAAATTCAATATAAAAAGCATCTGAAAATAAGAGCCCAGTGACATTACAGAATAAACAATATGTATTTAAGAAGGAATTATCCTGGCAACTCTAGGAGCAGGCTGTGGGGATCGGGTGAAAGAGTGGCCTTGAGAAGATAAGGGTGGGGGTGGGGTGGGAGGAACAGGAGCACCTTTGAGAGAACTCCATAGCATCATGGGAGGGGCTGCTTTCTGTGTCCACCCCTGCCCCCGACCAGGTCCACATTAGGCCCAGTTTGGTGTGAGGGCATCTCTTACAGTGCCTTTCCATTTAGAGAGGCTCAGAGGAGGGCAGGCCTCTGTCTAGCTATTTCAAACTTTGGATTTCTACAGGCAGCTCTGGAATCTGGGCCATTAGGGAACAGTTATGAAATCTTGAAGATGGGGAACAAAGAGTGGTCCAGTGTTGTGTTAGACATACTAGGATCAAAGGACTTCTATTCACCCTTGGGACAAGACCCAACCCAAATCTATTTTTGGAAAGAAGATTCCCCTTGCTTCATCATTCATTCACAGTTGGACATCCAGGTAGAGCTGGGGCAGAGTAAGGAAAATGGGTAGAGTCTGGCTGGCCTAGACATATTTTCTCTCTTGCACAAGAGGAGATTCTTGTCCTTCTACCAAAGGTTAAAAAATATGAGCTTCCTTAAGGAACTTGCTGTCCTCTGCATTGGAGAAAGGAGAGCTTCCAAATCTGGCCTGTCTGTGTTTGTACCATTACCAAAGAATCTTCTTCACGACCCCTGTGACTTTATGGCTGCCCAGCTTTGCCCTTTATCCCTGCCCTAAAAAAAATAATAAAAAGAGAGAAAATGGAAAAACAAATAGTGTTAAGATTCTTTTGAGTAATTTTCTCAACACAAATAGAAATTCCCTAAGTTTGGAAAGAAGGAATTTAATTCTAGCAGTTTGGGAGAATTGAGGAAGGAGATGGAGAAAAGAGACTGATTAAATTAAGATTTGGACAAAATAACAGAAAATGTTAAAGTTCCAAGATTAGTTTGTGGCCTTATTTTGAATGGAGCTGGTTTCAGAGTTGCTTCTCCATCTTCTTAGACTTACCTGTACAGAGCTGCAAAATCGCGGAGGAGGCTGGCTGTCCTGCAGTGGAACGGTCCCACAGATGGAGAGATGTCCTCAGAGATTCAGTCTAACCTATTG
Source organism: Equus quagga (assembly GCF_021613505.1). Taxonomy (NCBI): domain Eukaryota; kingdom Metazoa; phylum Chordata; class Mammalia; order Perissodactyla; family Equidae; genus Equus; species Equus quagga. The sequence continues at coordinate 27,582,241 of NC_060268.1, read as the reverse complement.
TAGAGGGCTCCCATATCTGTTTTGGAAAGGCTTTAGAATTCTTTCAGGAGTTTTGCCTGGTGAATAAGTATTTAGAGTCTCTGAGCGCCCCTGCCTTTCAAGGTTCTTTGATGAGTGTGACTTCTGTATCTTCTGAGTCGTGTTTTACATTGGTTTTCATCAGCTGTTGCTTCTATTGATCCAAATAAAAGAAAAAGGAAGCACTGTCAAGAGATTTGAAGAAAAATTCTAACCTCAGGGGAAATGCTAAAGTATTTCCCTAATGAGAACTTCCCTCCCCAAATCCTCATTATTTTGTTTTGAGAGAGAGCAGGAATCGTTTCTAGTAGGTCCCTGGAAAGGAGGCTGTGGAGAATAACCTTATCAGTATAGTTTTGGGTGACCTCCAATATCTTAGAGGTGTTATGAGGTCTCAGTTGATGAGCTTCTCTCCCCAAAGATCCACGAGGGATCCTCTGTCACCCCTTCTGGTTTCTGTTCAGATGTCACTTAACCAGTGAGGTCTCTCTTGACCCTTCCCCACCCCCTTCCCTGTGGTTTTTCTCAGCAGCACTTAACACCGTCTGACCAACTGCATTTACTCACTTATTTCTTTCCTGTTTGTCTTCCTTCACTAGAATGTAGGCTCTATGAGAGGAGGGAGTTTTGCTCCGTGTGGAATCCCCAGCACTAGCTCAGTGCCTGGTACAGAGTGGGTTCTCAATAAACACTTCTGAATAAATAAATAGGAGAAACTGCCACACGTGTTAGATGCTGTGGGCGGAAAAAAAAGATGTCCTTTCAAATATGAACCTCAGATTTAAGGTTACCAGGAGTTGAGTTGAAGTCAAATTGGTTCTCACATGCATGTGCAGGTCCAGGCAGCATATGGCAGTGCAAATAACATTTGGTATTACTGTATTTATTTTACAAAGGTTAACGTTCACCTGGGTAATACTGGGAACTGGCTAGAAGTGATGAAGCCTGCAATGTGATAGAAGCGTCAGGAGCCTCCACCGTAAAATGATAGGGCTGGAGAAAGACTGGGATGCTTTCTAAGATTTCTTTTAATTCCAAATTACTAGTGAAGAATGTTTAGTGTTGTGTGTGTGTGTGTGTGTGTGTGTGTGTGTGTGTGTGTGTGTGTGTAAAGTTGCAATGCTACATCTGGCCACAAGATGACAGTATTATCTTTATTAAAACCAAGTACTGTGTCTGCTACATGGAGTAAACAGAAATAAATCCAGAGGACTCGCGAGGGGATGCAAATTCCTTTAGTAAAGATACGGTATAGGGGGGTCCATTACCTTGGGAAAACCATATGTGAAAAGAGAGAATTTCCTTTTGTCACAACTGGGAAAGAGCTTGAAACATAGATCTCTTCCTTCTTTCTTTCCTTCCTTTCCTCCTTCCTTTCCTCCTAGTCTTCTTCTCTTCCTCCTTTCTTCCCTTCTATCTCTTTCAAGTTCTCACTTTATTGCAAAAAAAATTACAAGTCAAACAAAACAGAGATGTATAAGAAAGGTTAATATTCTCACCACTTCCTTTTAATCCCAACCTTCTGAAGCAACTAAAGTTTATAGTTTCCTTTGTTTTTCCATCTCTTTCTCTATATTCATACATATGTACAGATGACTAATTATATTCCTTTAGATCTTTTAAAAAATATCTGCTTGCCTCTTGTGAGGTAAATTTAAAATAGTGGAAAACCTCTCCCGTCTCTTCTGTACTGCCACAAACACTACCACCACCACATCATATATACACATACCAACACGTCATAACTCGCTTCTCATCACATCCCTGTTTCCATTTTCTCCTTGAGAAAGAGAAAGTCTTAGTATGGAGAAATTCACCACTTCTGCCTTTATCTTATGTTATTCTTCCCATTTGTCATCTCTGTTCTTTGCACACAATTCTATTGTTCAGTGTTCACAGAATCGCTTGGACTAAAACCTGTGGATTCATTGGTAGAAAATGTTCCTGTGACGACACTCCTGTGAAGGAACCCATCGCTGCTCCTGTAGAAACGTAAAGTCACCCTTTCAAGAAAGGAGCTCCTCCCCTTGTGTTTCTTCTGGGTTTTGAGTCCAGATAGAGCTTTCCTCCCTCACCCACAGGGAGGGAGCTGCCCTTCTGCTGGCTCCAGTGGCTCAGGAACTGGGGACGCAGTGCCTGGCTTGTGGTGTCCTGTGGCAGATGTGGGAATTTTTCCTTTTTTATGCTTCCCTGACAATGGGGGGTAAGTCTCAAGCAAATGCTATGTGTATTTTCAAAATAATTTTCTTCCAGCTAAATGATTGCAGCATCTGGAACTTGTAATGAAAGAGTCTTTCCTGATACATATTTTCCTCATGTGGTGCTAATTGACCTCCTATTACTACAAACTACAATTACTGCTCCTTCTACCATTGTTTATTTCTAGCTAAGGAACCCTTCCATTAGGGGCAGTTTCTTGTGACCACATGGAAACTATCCATTTAAATAATGATGTGGCTCCCAGGAGTGCTGCCCTGGTAACGGTCATGCTTCTTTTCATAGGCACTGTGGGACAAGATGTTCATCAGCCCAGTGAGTTGACAGCTATGGAAGGAGCCTTTGTCCAGGTCAACTGCACGTACCAGACATCTGGGTTCAACGGGCTGTTCTGGTACCAGCAACACGATGGTGGCGCACCCATATTTCTCTCTTACAATGTTCTGGATGGTTGGGAGAGGAAAGGTCATTTTTCTTCATTCCTCAGTCGCTCTGATACATACAGTTATCTCTTTCTGAAGGAGCTCCGGGTGGAAGACTCTGCCTCTTACCTCTGTGCTGTGAGTGACACGACGACTATGAGACCTCTTCAGCTGCAGCAAAATTCAAAGGCGATCATGACAGTGAGAAGCTATATTTCCTGAGTGTCTGCCAGCTGCGAACTGAGACTGGGGGCTTTGGAACCAGACTGCCTGGATTTGCATTTGCCACTTTCTAGCTGAGGGGTCTTGAGCAAGCCACTTTATCTCTCTTTGATTCAGTTTCCTCATCTATAAAATGAGAATAATAATAGTACCTGCCTCATGGGTTTGCTGTGAATTATAAGTAAGTTTATATACTTATATATGTAAAATATGTAAATTAGAACAGTGCTGGCAACAGTCAGCTCTATGTGTGTTAGCTATCTCACTTTTTTTTTTAAAGATTGGCACCTGAGCTAACACCTGTTGTCAATTTTTCTCCTTCTTCTCCCCAAAGCCCCCAGTACATAGTTATATATTCTGGTTGTATTTTCTCCTGATTGTGCTATGTAGGACGCCGTGTCAGCATGGCTTGATGAGCGGTGCTAGGTCTGTGCCCAGGATCCTAACTGGTGAAACCCTGGGCTGCTGACGCAGAGTGTGCACTCAGCCCAGCACTTGGCCATGGGGCCAGCCACTATTTCACTTCTAATCTTGAACTTTCAGCAAGTGTTACATGGCAGAGGTTCTGGGATTGGATCTCAGTATTTCTCTATCCTTGGTTTGTGGAAGATGAAAACCTGACAACTATTTGTATCTTGTGGATCCAAGGTGGCAAGCTGGATGTTATATGTTGGGTAGGATTTTTGCTCTGGAGAGAGCACTGTGGTGCTGCTCATTCTCTTTGGGAAGACCCTGAACTTTGGAAATCCAAATGCAAATACTTCAGAATGTGATGTTGAGTATTCTGATTAGTTATGCAAGGATACCTTCATTATGTGTGTCCCTGAAAATTGATACAATCTTAACATATTTTGTGAGTTTATAAGAAATAAGGCTGGGCTGGCCTGGTGGTGCAGCGGTTAAGTTTGCACATTCTGCTTCGGTGGCCTGGCATTCACCGGTTGGGATCCCAGGTGCAGACCTATGCACCGCTTGTCAGGCCATGCTGTGGTAGGCATCCCACATAAAACAGAGGAAGATGAGGACAGATGTTAGCTCAGGGCCAGTCTTCCTCAGCAAAAAAAGGATTGGCGGCAGATGTTAGCCCAGGGCTAATCTTCCTCAAAAAAAAAAAAAAGAAAAGAAAAGAAAAGAAATAAGGCTTAGGGCTTTGAACTTGGAGAACATAGCCATAATTAAAGGAATCTATAGAAGCTGGGGAAGAAGAGTAAGTATAAGCAACCTGGTGCAATTCAGGGTGAGGAAGGAGAGACAGTAGGAATTCCTACTGTGACAAGGAATTGTCAATGGACATTAAGAAGAGTAAAAGTCTATAGTCAATTTTAAGATTTTCCTTTCTTACTTTGTAATTCCCTTATATTGTCTTCAAATCTTCAATGAAGTTTGTTAAACCTTATAGCCCACTGTCAGCTAGGCTTAGAGAAGAAGTAATTACTGTTGTGACTTTGTCCCCACGTGAGATAAAGCTGACCAGAGCTTGAAAACTCAAATTGTAGGTTGTTTGGACATCAAAATGAGGGCGGCCCCAAGTTAAAATAAGGTATAGTTGGTTATATGTTACATGACTTGTTTGGGATCAGAGATTAAATAGAATTCTCTTCGGGTGAGGTAGGAGTGTGTTTTCATTCCAATTTTTAAAATGAACTTTTGTGATGGAATTTGGAGGGACATAATCTTGTAGGAAAGCAATCTAACATTATGAATCAAGGCCATTAAAATGCTCATATTACTTTGACCTGATAATTCAATTTTTGAGCTCTCACTTAAAGAGAAACAGGCTAGAAATGAAGATTAGGGCTTTGGACTTTGGGAGTGTGGAGTGCTTATATAGCAGCATTATTCCTTAGAGGAAAATATGGGCAACAATCTTAAGTAAGTTAAGATCTTATTTTTTTTTTTTTGAGGAAGATTAGCCCTGAGCTAACTACTGCCAGTCCTCCTCTTTTTGCTGAGGAAGCCTGGCCCTGAGCTAACGTCATGCCCATCTTCCTTTACTTTATACGTGGGACGCCTACCACAGGATGGCGTGCCAAGCAGTGCCATCTCCGCACCCTGGGCCAGCAAGAAGCAGAACGTGCGAACTTAACCGCTGCGCCACCAGGCCAGCCCCCAATGGAATCTTTTACAGCTGTGTTATTTTCTATTGCTGTATAACAAATTACAACACCTGCGTATTTGCTCATAGTCCCGTAGTTCAGAAGTCCTGGCTGGTTCACAAGTCAAGGTGTTGGCTGGCTGACTTCTCTTCTGGAGCTCAGGGTCTTCTTCCCAGCTAATTTCTTTTATTGTCGAAGTTCTATTCCTTGCACTTATAGGACTGAGGTCTTCATTTCCTTGCTATTTGTGGGCCAGGGGCATCTTCAGTTCCTTAAGGTCACCGGTATTCCTTCTCGCATTATCTCTTCCATCTTCAAACCAGCAACAGCACTTCAAGTCCTTCTCATGGTTGGAATATTTTGGCTTCATTTTCTGCCACCAAACAGAGAAAGTTCATGTGTTTTTAAGTGAAAGTTCAAAAATTGAATTATCAGGTCAAAGTAATATGAACATTTTAATGGCTTTGATTCATAGTGTTAGATTGCTTTCTAACATGATTACATCCCTCCAAATTCCATCACAAAAGTTCATTTAAAAAATTGGAATGAAAATGCACTCCTACCTCACCCAAAGAGAATTCTATTTAATCTTTGATTCCAAACAAGTCGTGTAACATATGACTGACTATACCTTATTTTAACTTCATGTGATTAGGTCAAGCCTACCTAGATATCTCCCCTTCTTTTTTTTCCTTGCTAGGGAAGATTAGCCCTGAGCTAACATCTGTTGCCAATCTTCCTGTTTTTTTTTTTTTTCACTTGAGGAAGATTAGCCCTGAGCTAACATCTGTGCCAGTCTTCCTCTATTTTGAATGTGGGTCATGACCACAACATGGCTGATGGGTGGTGTAGCTCTGTGCCTGGGATCCAAACTCATGAATCCAGGCCACTGAAGCAGAGTGTGCCGAACTTAACCACTATGGCACAGGGCCAGCCCTGATAGCTCCCTTTTTTAAGGTCAGCTATGCCATATAACACAACACAATCATCAGAGTGATATTTCATCACATTCAAGGTTCTGGGGATTAGGACATGGAATCTTGGGGCCATTTCTATACTGGCAGAGGTAACTGACTATTATCTTAAAGAAATTCCATATGATCATAGGAGATGAAGTTGCTAGTACATAATGGTGGCAGAGAGAGGTATGAATGGAACTAGAGTACTCAATGGAACACAGCTTGGTGTTTCCAGGGTTCATTAGTTGTAAGAAGGAGAATGGGGCTACTTAATCTTGGCAGAATAGGAAGCTATTTTTGGTATAATTTCACTTTTCCTTGCCTGCTGGTTTCTTGGCATGAGCTGCCCAAACTGATCAAGAGGCAGCCATAGTTTAGATTTAGAAGGACTTTGTGTCCTTTTGTAGATGCCTTCCTCCCCCATCCCTAGAAACCAGGACCTCTAGACAGGTCGTGAGCTTCAGGAATAGAAAGAGTGAATCACCTAACTGGGGAACTAGGATTCATGATAAGGGGAGACATTCCTAATTGCACCCCTTATAGGTTCCTGAACCTGTGCAGTTAACCTGTGGAAGACACAGCATCATATAACGGCCATTGTGAAGAGCAGAACCCCAATTCCTCAGGTCATTCCTAAACTAGTGCCTTGGCAGATACTTTAAGAGGCAATTCTAGAAAACAATGCCTGGGTTCACAGCAGAAGTATCAGGAATAGCAGCTGCTACCACTAAAGAATTTCTCTGTGCAGTGATGAGTATCTCAGTTTGCAAGTATGGCTAATGTACTTGCTGATCTCTTTAAGGGTCTTTTAAACAAACGCTAAATGTACATTTTCATGGTTGGCCTAGAGAAAAGACAACTCTTGTACAACTGAAACTTGCTGAGGTAGTAACTACTCTTTCCACTTTTAAGTTTCAGTATGACAACTGTAGAGGAGAAAAATATCAGTATCCCTGTGTGGGATGCAGGTGACCAGGACAGGATTTGGCCTCTGGCATTACAACTTCCAGAACACACATGGTTTGCTCCCTATGGTTGACAGTAATAACAAGGATTGTGTGAATGAGTCCTGTAAAGAGCTTTGATGAGGATAGCAGAAATTGAAAGCAGGGAGACTGTTTTATTAGTGTTTGCCAACAGACAGGATTTTCCCAATGCCATGAATGTTGCTGAAGTTATAGATAAGCTGGGATTGCATTATCTGTGTCACAGAAACTGGTTCCTCCAGGCCAGCTGCACCACTAATGGAGATGAGCTCTAGTGCAGACTGGACTAATTATCCAATCAGCTCTGAAGCCAGAAACGAACCAAGAGAATCTGTTTTCCTCCTCACTTTAATTTCCTCCTTTTCATCCTCTGCTTCACTCTCATTATAGCAAACTCCTACTCTGTGATACCAAGTGCTGGGGGCAATTTTCATGTTTCATTTTGGTCACAGTATGTATGGTGCCATTTTATAAATGTGGCAGGTCTCGCCTGCAAATAGGTTTCTTATTTAATGAAAAGGTTTTTGTTGCTGGTACTCTATGCACTATTACTCAGCTTTAAAAAAAAACTGTAAATAGGAAATTTCAATTCATATCAGTACTGGAAAGGGATTTTAAGCACATGGGGGATACCCAGGCTTCCAGGAGTTATGTGTTGGAAGAGCTGAATACTCCTCTTCTTAGCTTGTGGGATCTGTGTTGAGATCTGTGTTAGTATTTGCTTTTAAGCTTGAACACAGTGTATTGTTTTAAAAGCCAAATTTATTGAGGTATAATTTACAAACAATAAAATGCAGCCATTTTAATTGTACAGTTCCATGTGTTTTGGCAAATAAATATACCTGGATAACTACCAATACAAGAAAAATATAGAACACCTCCATCAGTCCAAAGGGTCTTCTTCGTCCCTCTTTCAGTTAATCTCCCATCCTCACTCCTCCTACCCCCAATTTCAGCCCCTGGAAATCACGGATCTATTTTATAATAGTATTGTCTGTTCTAGAATTTCATATAAATGGAATTATGCAATATATACCCTCCAACGTTGGCTCCTTTCACTCAGCATAATGTTTTTGATATTCATCCATGTTGTTTTATGTGTTGGTAGTTGTTGCATTGGATACATATACCACACATACCACGGTTTGTTTACCGATTCATTTGGTCATTATATTTGGCTTGTTTCCAGTTTCTGACCATTTTTGAATAAGCTGCAATGAATATTTCTGTTCAAGTCTTGTGTGAACACATATTCTCATTTCACTTGGGTAAAGGTCCTAGTGTGGAACTAGTTGGACATATGGTAAGTGTATGTTTAATTTTATAAGAAATTGCCAACTACCTTTCACAGTGATTGTACTATTTAACATTCCCATCAACAATGTATATACAATTCACTGTTGTTAGGTGGAATATTCTATACATGACTATTGGAACAAATTGGAAATTGGTTAAAACACATAGAGTTTAAGTTATTATACACTTGCTGATTTTCTATTTAATTATTCTACCAATTCTGGAAACATTATACCAATTTTCTAAGGGGGAGATGGTGAAATTAACAATGATAACTTTTGATTTGTCTTTTCCCTTGTAATTCTATCACTCTTTGCTTCACGTACTTAGAATCTTTGTTATAAGGTGAATATACATTTATGATGTTAATAAGTCCTCTTGATGAACTGACTCCATCTTCATAAAATGATCCTCTTTATTCCTGGTAATATCCTTTGCTCTGAAATCTAGTTTTCTGATATTAACCACATCAGCTTTTGAAAAATTTAATAATTTAAGACGTTTTAAGCAGGTGCTTGCAGTTTGTTGATAACGATTCTGATAGCAATTCCAATGTGTGTGTGGGTTTTCCCATACCACCAAGCAATTCTCTGACACCAGCTGAGTGTCCTACAATTCAACTCAATTCTGACACTATCTACCTGGACATAGCATTGTAACTGAATGCAAACATAGGTTCGTTTACCCGATATGCAGCAAAGCCAATTACTGAAATGTCAGGCTTGGGCAACAAAAGAGGTTTATTATTGAAAGGCAGCCAGATGAGGAGAGGAGAGCAAAACACTCAAATCCACCTCCTTGATGGGAAAAAGGTAGGGGTTTTTATCTGGAGTTTTAGGTAGGGGAAGAGGAGCATGAGGCCTTGCTGGACACCTACCCACAAGGTTTACGTTGAGTTTCTGGTATCACCTTCAGTCTGTGTTTGGCTTTGAGAGATTGAATCTCTTTTTTCCTTGATCATCTGGACCTTTTCAGTTAGTTTTCATCCTTGGCCTGCATTTGGCCTTGTGAGACTGAATCTTCTTTCTTCTTGACCATCTGGACCTTGACTTCCTGGGGAAAACTACTCAGACAGAAAGATCTGGTTAGTTTTAGCTGAGCATGCACAGCTGCGGTTAGTAAAGCTTATCTCAATTTTTTTCTTTTTTCTCTCTCTTCTAAACCAGGGAAAATTTTAACTCATTGGTTCTCAGTTTCAGCATCAGATTCCACAGGTTAAGGGCTCAGTCCCACAAGACTGCCCTCTGCTTCAGATGCTAATCACAGGTCCCAGTTGTTACCTATACTTCTGGGTGACTGGCTACAAATCAGAGGTTCTCATGACCTTGGGTTTGATTAATTTGCTAGAGTGGCTCACAGGACTCAGGAAACCAGTGTACTCACTAGATTACTGGTTTATTTTAAAAGGATGTAACTCAGGAACAACCAGACGGAAGACATGCATAGGGCAAGGTATGGGGGAAGGGCGTGGGCTTCCATGCCAGTCTCCTCAAATCTTTCTGTGTTCACTAACCCAAAACCTGTCTGAACTTCATCATTTTGAGTTTTTATGGAGGCTCCATTACATAGGCCTGATTGATTAAATCATTGGCCCATTGGCACTTGATTCAACCTCCAGGCCCTCCACGCTCCCTAGAGGTCAGGTGGGCTGGCACTGAAACTTCCAACCCTCTAATCACGTGATTGGCTCCTCTGGCTACCAGCCCCCATTCTTAGATTACCTAAAGCTATCCAAAAGTTACTTACTAACAAAAGACACCTTTATCATTCTCATCACTTAGGAAATTCCAAGGATTTTAGGAACTTTGAACCAGTAAAGGAAATAAGACCAAATATATATTTCTTATCATAAATCACAATATCACAGTTAACTTTTTAAAAAGAATCAAGTTATAAACTTTTATTACAAATTAAAAATAAGGTTCTTAAAAATCTCAACTTGACCAGATATGAAACAATTTAAAAACCTTTAAAGTTCTATTGAGAAAAACTAGGCTTAACAAAAGCCCATTTTTTTAAAGATTTTTTTTTTACTATCTTTTCCTTTTTCTCCCCAAAGTCCCCCAGTACATAGTTGTGTATTTTTAGTTGTGGGTCCTTCATAGTTGTGGCTTGTGGGACACCGCCTCAACATGGCCTGATGAGTGGTGCCATGTCCGTGCCCAGGATTTGAACCGGCGAAACCCTGGGCCACTGAAGTGGAGCCCGCAAACTTAACCACTCGGCCACGGGGCCAGCCCTTTAAAAAAAGACCACTTTTGTTGTTACCCAAAAGAGATGTCTTTAGGTAAAAATATTAAAAACCCCAAACTGTATAGATAATCCAGATAGTTCTAGTTATCTGGTCAACAGGGCAAAAAGCAAGCATTTAAGGTCTTTAGCTCCAATCTTTTGTTCATGTCTTATTGCTGGAATTTCATATTCATCTCTTCTTGTTGGATGACTAGACTGGATGATGGTAGAGTTGGTAAGCTCACCTTTACTCAGGCCAGCCTTGCTCAGCCTCAGCAGCAGAAGAATTTTCAGCTGGTGGATCAGCAGCTTTTGTCTCTTTGCCATATTGTGGTTTAGGGTTTTCTGAACATCTGCAGAGGTAATTGAAGTTGAGTGGTACCCACGTTGAGGTGGCTGCTGACCTTGGGTCTCATCTCCTTGATTTTCCTCCTCCTATTCATTGCTATCATCTCTATGCTTTTCTTGTTGAGGAGGGCCCTGAGGAACTGTGGTCTACAACCATGATACATATTCTGTCTCACTGGTCTACTTTGCTTTCTTGTACCCTAGGTGTCAGCAATCTCCATCACTTCTTCCTGCACTAGAGGGTTGGAATACTGTGGTTGAAGCTCATAGGCTCTTTGCATGTACTAAGGTGAAAACTGTGGCCTGAGTCAAGGCTAGTGCTATTGGGCCTGGCCTTCAGAAGCACTCTCCCATCCTCTATTATTTTCCCTATTCTCACTGTTCTGATAATTCTGGTAATTGTGTGGAGGACCCCCACAATGTGGGTAGCATCTATAATGGTTATGGTCTGCTGCATATCTACCACCTTGCACTGGAACTCCACCTTGGCCTGTAACATTTGCTGCCTCCATACTGTTTTCTCTTCAACAACATCCAACTCCACAGTCTCTCCATCTCCTACAGGTGGATATATGGTGTATCATGTATCAGTATTTCACTCCTTTTTATTACTGAATAATATTCCATTTTATGGATATACTTTACTTTGTTTATCTGTTTGTTGGTTGATAGACATTTTGGTTGTTTCCATTTTTAGGCTGTTATGAATAAAGCTGCAATAAATATTTGTGTACAAGTTTTGTGTAAACATGTTTTCAATTTTTTTGGGTATAGGAGTGGATTTGCTGGGTTATGATAACTGTGTTTAACACTTTGAGGAACTGTCAAATTGTTTTCCAAATTACCTGCACTATTTTACTTTCCTACCAGTAATCTAGGAAGGTTCCAATTTCTCCACATCCTTTCTGACATTTGTCATTTTCTGTCTTTTTGATTAGTCATCCTAGTGGACATGAAGTGGTGTCATTGTGATTTTGGTTTGCATTTCCTTGAAGCCTAATCATGTTGAAAATTTTTTCACAGGTTTATTGGCGATTTGTATATCTTCTTTGGAGAAACGTTTGTTTGAATTCTTTGCCTGTTTTTAAGCTATTTGTCTTTTTATTGTTGGGTCGTAAGAATTCTTTATATATTCTGGATGCAAGTTAGACCATTTACATTTAATACAATTATTGATGGGATTTGGTTTAAATCTATGATTTTGCTATTTGTTTTCTATCTTCATTTTTTTTTATTGAGTTATTGATAGGTTACAATCTTGTGAAATTTCAGTTGTACGTTATTGTTTGTCACTCGTGTTGTAGGTGCACCACTTCACCCTTTGTGCCCACCCCCCACCCCACCTTTCCCCTGGTATCCACTAAACTGTTCTTAGTCCATAATTTTAAATTCCTCATATGAGTGGAGTCATACACAGATTATCCTTCTCTCGCTGGCTTATTTCACTTAACATAATTCTCTCAAGGTCCATCCATGTTATTGCAAATGGAATGATTTTGTTCTGTTTTGCAGCTGAGTAGTATTCCATTGTATATATGTACCACATCTTCTTTATCCATTCGTCTGTTGATGGGCACTTACGTTGCTTCCACGTCTTGGCTATTGTAAACAGTGCTGCAATAAACATTGGGGTGCATAGGACTTTTGGGATTGCTGACTTCAGGCTCTGTGGATAAATACCCAGTAGTGGGATGGCTGGATCGTATGGTAGTTCTATTTTTAATTTTTTGAGGAATCTCCATACTGTTTTCCATAGTGGCTGCACCAGTTTGCATTCCCACCAGCAGTGTATGAGGGTTCCTTTTTCTCCGCAACCTCTCCAACATTTGTTGCTATTAGTTTTAGATATTTTTGTCAGTCTAACGGGTGTAAGGTGATATCTTAGTGTAGTTTTGATTTGCATTTCCCTGATGATCAGCGATGATGAGCATCTTTTCATGTGCCTATTGGCCATCCGTATATCTTCTTTGGAGAAATGTCTGTTCATGTCTCCAGCCCATTTTTTGATTGGGTTATTTGATGTTTTGTGGTTGAGTTGCGAGAGTTCTTTATATATTATGGATATTTAGCCTTTGTCAGATATATGACTTGCAAATATTTTTTCCCAGTTAGTGGGTTGTTTTTTTGTTTCAATCCTGTTTTCATTTGCCTTGAAGAAGCTCTTTAATCTGATGAAGTCCCATTTGTTTATTCTTTCTATTGTTTTCCTTCTCTGAGGAGGCATGGTATCTGAAAAGATCCTTTTAATACTGATGTCAAAGAGTGTACTGCCTACGTTTTCTTCCAGAAGCCTTATGGTTTCAGGTCTCACCTTTAGGTCTTTGATCCATTTTGAGTTTATTTTGGTGAATGGTGAAAAGGAATGGTCAATTTTCATTCTTTTACATGTGGCTTTCCAGTTTTCCCAGCACCATTTGTTGAAAAGACTTTCTTTTCTCCATTGTATGCCCTCAGCTCCTTTGTCAAAGATAAGCTGTCCATAGATATGTGGTTTTATTTCTGGGCTTTCAATTCTGTTCCATTGATCTGTGCACCTGTTTTTGTACCAGTACCATGCTGTTTTGATTACTGTAGCTTTGTAGTATGTTTTGAAGTCAGGGATTGTGATGCCTCCCGTTTTGTTCTTTTTTCCCAGGATTGCTTTAGAAATTCGAGGTCTTTTGTTGCCCCATATGAATTTTAGGATTCTTTGTTCTAATTCTGTAAAGAATGTCATTGGGATTCTGATTGGGATGGCGTTGAATCTGTAGATTGCTTTAGGTAGAACGGACATTTTAACTATGTTTATTCTTCCAATCCATGTACATGGAATGTCTTTCCATCTCCTTATGTCGTCATCCAATTCTCTCAGAAAGGCCTTGTAATTTTCATTATATAGGTCCTTCACTTCCTTAGTTAAATTTACCCCAAGGTATTTTATTCTTTTTGTTGTGATTGTGAATGGTATTGTGTTCTTGAGTTCTTTTTCTGTTGGCTCGTTACTGGAGTATAGAAATGCTACTGATTTATGCAAATTGATTTAATACCCTGCAACTTTGCTGTAGTTGTTGATTACTTCTAAGAGTTTTCCAATGGATTCTTTGGGGTTTTCTATACATAAGATCATGTCGTCTGCAAACAGCGAGAGTTTCACTTCTTCCCTCCCTATTTGGATTCCTTTTATTCCTTTTTCTTGCCTGATTGCTCTGGCCAGGACCTCCAGTACTATGTTAAATAAGAGTGGTGATAGAGGGCATCCTTGTCTCGTTCCTGTTTTCAGGGGGATGGCGTTCAGTTTTTGCCCATTGAGTATGAGGTTGGCTATGGGTTTGTCATATATGGCCTTTATTATGTTGAGGTAGTTTCCTTCTATGCCCATTTTGTTCAGAGTTTTTATCATAAATGGCTGTTGGATGTTGTCAAATGCCTTCTCTGCGTCTATTGAGATGATCATGTGGTTTTTATTCCTCAGTTTGTTGATGTGGTGTATCACGTTGATTGATTTGCGGATGTTGAGCCATCCTTGTGTCCCTGGTATGAATCCCACCTGATCATGATGTATGATCCTTTTGATGAACTGCTGAATTCTGGTTGCCAAAATTTTGTTTAGAATTTTTGCATCTATGTTCATCAGTGATATTGGCCTGTAGTTCTCTTTTTTTGTGGCGTCCTTGTCAGGTTTTGGTATCAGCGTGATGTTGGCCTCATAGAATGTGTTAGGAAGTGTTCCATCTTCCCTAATTTTTTGGAATAGCTTGAAAAGGATAGGTATTAAATCCTCTCTGAAAGTTTGGTAGAATTCCCCAGGAAAGCCATCTGGTCCTGGGGTTTTATTCTTTGGGATGTTTTTGATTGCTGTTTCAATCTCTTTCCTTGTGATTGGTCTGTTCAAATTGTCTGCCTCTTCTTGAGTGAGCTTTGGGAGATTGTAGGAGTCCAAGAATTTATCTATTTCCCCTAGTTTATCCATTCTGTTGGCATATAGTTTTTTTGTAGTATTCTCTTATAATCCATTGTATTTCTGCAGAGTCTGTTGTTATTTCTCCTCGCTCATTTCTGATTTTGTTTATTTGAGCTTTCTCCCTTTTTTTCTTTGTAAGTCTGGCTAGTGGTTTGTCAATTTTATTTATCTTCTCAAAAAACCAGCTCTTTGTCTCATTGATCCTTTCTACTGCCTTTTTCATTTCAATAGTATTTATTGTTGCTCTGATTTTTATTATTTCTCTCCTGTTGAATTTGGGCTTCATTCGTTCTTTTTTCTCTAGCTCAGTTAGGTGTGCTTTAAGGTTGCTTATTTGGGATTTTTCTTGTTTGTTAAGATGTGCCTGTATTGGGATGAATTTTCCTCTTAATACAGCTTTTGCTGTATCCCATATGAGTTGGTATGGCATGCTATCATTTTCATTTGTTTCCAGGTATTTTTTTAATTCTTCTTTAATTTCTTCAATGATCCATTGCTTGTTCAGTAGTGTGTTGTTTAGTCTTCACATCTTTGTGCCTTTCTCAGCTTTTTTTCTTGTAATTAATTTCTAGCCTTATAGCACTATGATCGGAGAAGATGCTTGTTATTATTTCAATTTTTTTAAATTTGTAGAGGCTTGCCTTGTTTCCCAACATATGGTCTATCCTAGAGAATGTTCCATGTGCACTTGAGAAGAATGTGTATTCAGCTCTTTCAGGGTGGAGTGATCTATATATGTCTATTAAGTCCAATTGTTTTAGTTTTTCGTTTAGCTCCACTATTTCCTTGTTGATTTTCTGTCTGGATGATCTGTCCATTTATGTGAGTGGGGTGTTGAGGTCCCCTACTATTATTGTGTTGTTTTTAACATCTTCCTTTAGATCTGTTAATAGTTGCTTTATGAATCTTGGTGCTCCTGTGTTGGGTGCATAGATATTTATAAGCGTTATTTCTTCTTGATGAAGTGTCCCTTTGATCATTATATATTGTCCCTCTGTGTCTCTCTTTACCTGTCTTATTTTGAAATCCACTTGGTGTGATATGAGAATTGCAACACCTGCCTTTTTTTCCTTGCTATTTGCTTGAAGTATTGTCCTCCACCCCTTCACCCTGAGTCTGTGTTTGTCCTTGGGACTGAGGTGTGTTTCCTGGAGGCAACAAATTGTTGGATTGTGTTCTTTAATCCATTTTGCCACTCTGTGTCTTTTTATTGGAGAGTTCAATCTGTTCACATTGAGAGTGATTATTGATGCATGTGGACTTAGTGCTGTTAATCTGTCGCTCATTATCTTGTTTTCCTGCGTTTCTTTTCCTGTTTGCTTTAGACTACCCTTTTAATACTGCAATTTCTTATGCTGGGTTTCTTAGATTTTTCCTTATTTATGATTTGTGACTGTGTTCTGTACTTTATTTTAGTGTCTACCTTGAAGTTTGTATTTAGAATCTCGTGTATAATATAGTCTATTCTCTGATGGTCTCTTACTTACTTGACCAATACTGACTTAGACTCTTTGCTCTTCCCCTCCTAAATAATTATTTTCATTTTTTATTCCAACTCGTCTTATTAATTGGTAGTTAGAGTGCTAAGATCGTCCTTATTTTGGTAGTTTCCTTACCTTTACCCTAATGCTGTAATTGAATATTTGCTATCCTGTTCTGGTTCTACCCATCGGACTCCCTAGTCTGTGGATTGTGTCCCCTTTCTCCCTTTTTTCTTTTTTCAGGTATGAGAGCCTTCTTGAGGATTTCTTGTAATGGAGGGCTTTTAGTTACAAATTCCCTTAACTTTTGTTTGTCTGGAAAAGATTTAATTTCTCCCTCATATCTGAAGGAAATTCTTGCTGGATAGAGTATTCCTGGCTGAAGATTTTTATCCTTTAAAGCTTTGAATATGTCACTCCATTCTCTCCTAGCTTGTAGGGTTTCTGTAGAGAAATCCGCTGACAGTCTGATAGGGGCTCCTTTATAGGTTATTCTCTTTTTTTTCCTTACTTCCCTGAAGATTATTTCCTTATCTTTCCTTTTTGCCAACTTTACTACTATGTGCCTTGCAGTAGGTCTTTTTACATTGACAAATCTAGGAGATCTAAAACCCTCCTCTGCACACATTTCTCCGTCGATCCCTAGATTTGGGAAGTTCTCTTCAGTAATTTCGTTAAGCACACTTTCTGCTCCATTTTCCTTTTCCATATTCTCGGGAATTCCTATGATCCTTATGTTCTTACTCATTGAATCCATTATCTCTCGGAGATTTTCCTCATTTTTTAAAATTCTTAGTTCTCTTTCTTCCTCTGTCTGGCGCCATTCAGCCTGTCTATCTTCGATTATGCTAATTTGCTCCTCTACGTTGTCTACACGGGCATTCAGGGAATCCGTATTCTGTTTTATCTGGTCCATCGTGTTTTTCATCTCAAGTAATTCTGTTTGATTCTTCTTTATGATTTCAATCTCTTTTGTGAAGTAACTCCAGAACTCGGCTTGTTTCTCTATCTTTCTCTCTACCTCATTGAGTTTTTTGATTATAGCTGCTCTGAACTCATTATCACTTAGTTTACCTAATTCCAAGTCCTCAGGACTTAATTCTGTGTTTTTATTGTTTTCCTTCTGGTCTGGGGCTTTTATAAATTGCTGGATGGTAGAGGAGCGGTTTTTTCTCATGGTGGTAGAATTCAGTTGCAGTTACAGCCTCTCGCCACTAGATGGGGGTCAAGAGCGGCATGTTATGAGCTCTCCGACTTGGGGCAAGATGGCTGCGCCCACTGGCTTTGCCGGGGGGGAGGGGCTGTTACTCACATGCGCTGGTCTGGGTTCAGATCAGTTCTGTTCTCTGGTCTCCCAAGGCCCTTGATTTATGGGGTCCCCGCAGACAGAAGCTCTCCCCGTCAGCGGGTCTCCACTGAATCAGCGGCAGGAGTCCTGGATGATCCCCCGGTTGCGCGGCTCCTCCCCCGCTCCTTCCCGACCCGCACCGCAGCGATCACAGACTCTAGGGGAGGGAGCGATGTTCTCTCCTACCGTTCCAGCGCCTCCAAGGGTGTAAGCAAGGTTTATGATCTCCGCCTTCTTGGTATTGTAGGTCTCTAACGAGCTGGCATTATGTTTATTCTCTGAAATTCAGTTCTTCCAATCTTTTGTTGTATTTTGGAGGGGAGAGAATCCTGGGTCGGCTCACCCCACCATTTTGCTCCGCCCCCCTTCCTCTATCTTCATTTTTTTAATGTCATTTTTCTTTTTTTGTCTGTACTGAGTTTCTAAGAAGTATTTTATTTCATCTCCACTATTACCTTATTAGCTGTACCACTTTATTTTAGCTGTCTCTCTAGCACTTATAGTATACATCTTTAATGCAGTATATTATCAAATAGTATTATACCACTGCCTGTATAATATAAGAACATTTCAAAACTTCCATTTTCCTCCTCTCAGCCTTTGTGTTATTAATTTTGGTAAATTTTACTCCTGCATGTTATAAATTCTACAATGCAGTATTATTGTGTTTGCTTTAAGTAGTCAAAACTTTTAAGAAGATTTAAAAACTAGTAACTGCTTACAAAACTTCTTAATATTTTTGCCTTATTTAAGAAGGTTACCTCACCTAGATAATCTTTAAAATGCAGATTATATATTTTTTTGCTTTGAACTTTTACTCAGCAGTAGAAAAGACAAATGAGGAGATGTTGAGTCAGATATTTCTGAAACTAAGTTAGTTCCAGGCTGCCTATTGGGCATTTTGGGAGCCCATGGATTGGTACCAATTTACTTAGTATCCAAGGGTGAGGTTTCACTTGTCAGTGGACTTTGAATCCCTGGTGTGTACTGCAGTGGTTAGTACAGTGGCAAAACAAATTGAAGTCATGCTAACTGTCAAAGGTTTGGAACTCTTCTGTATTTGGAGACTGCTAGTTTTATTGTCCACTTATTAAATTGCTAAATGAGTAAGACTAATGACAGGAAATTCATTGCAATGGAAAACTTTTAATAGCACCCCTAAGTATTCATTAATGGCAAGTTCAATTATAGTCATGAAATGATCATTTCAAAATCCTATGTCAGATAGATAAAAATCCCTAAGCTTTCAAGCCTGAAATCCATCCTGTGCAGAATTTCGTGCTCTATGATTTTACATCCTAATCTTCTGTGACAGGGTGTAGGAAGAGAATCGAGTCATTAAAGGAGGTACAGGAGTAGATGGTAAGTGTTTGATGTTGGTGGAAAATCTGTTGTAAACAAAGAAGATAAATAGTTCTTGTCTGTAAACAAATGTTACTCATTATACATTGAAGAATATGGCCTTGGCCTGTAAAAGAGAGTCAGAGTTTACTAGAGCTACTGAATTGATTGATTTGATGACACAGAGTTTTCCAGTCCTCTTTATGCCTCACCTTTATAAAGCGATAATGATTATCGTCATTGATTTAAGGTGGATGTTGAAGGAGGGAGAGAGGAGATAATAAGATCTTCAAGGGAGGTTTATCTCCTGAGATGACAAATGAACAGTGGCCTTTGTACGTACCTAAACTTTCCACAACCTAAACCATAGGACTATTGAAAGGAAGGTAATTGTATTAATCAAGGTTCTCTAGGGAAACCTAACTGATGGGATCTCTCTCTCTCTCTCTGTCTGTCCGTCTGTCCGTCCTTCTGTCTATCTATCTATCTATCTATCTATCTATCTATCTATCTATCTATATACCTACCTACCTACCTACCTATCTATAGATATATATATATGGAGATAAAATAACTCTCATATATGGAGAGAGAGAGAGAGAGAGACAAAATTTTAAGGAATTGGCTCATAAGATTGTGAGGCCTGGCAAATCTGAAGTCTGCAGGGCAGGCCAGCAGGCTGGAAGTTCTGGCAGGAGTCAGTCTTGCAGTCTTGAGTCTGAAGACAGTCTGGAGGCAGAATTCCTTCTTCTTCTGGGGATCTCAGTCTTTTCTTTCAAGGCCTTCCGTTGAATGTATGAGGCCTACTCACATTATGGAGGGTCATCTGCTTTTCTTAAAGTCTACCAATTTAAGTGTCCGTCACATCTAAAAAATACCTTCACAGCAACATCTAGATTGGTATTTGACCACACAACTGGGTACCATGGCCTAGCCAATTTGATGCATAAAATAATTAAAGGGATAAAATTATTACCTATTTTCCAGGTAATAAAAATAAAGTCAAGTGACTTGCCCAAGTGTACCCAGAGATATGATAGATGAGTTGGTTAAAGGAATTAAAAGAAGCAGAATCCATATTTTTAGGTATATTAACTCACAAAATAGGTCTTCACTCAAGAAAGTTTATTAATTCAGCTGAACAACAATAGAACCTAGGACTAACAGGCTTTAGTTTGATACAATTCCTTACAAACTTTTATACTTTCTGTTTTTCCCCAGCTTTATTGTGGTGTAGCTAACAAATAAAAATTTCATGTATTTAAGATGTACAATGTGATGTTTTGGTATGTGTATAAATTATGGAATGATTTCCACAATCAAAACATTTTTATATTTTCTCAATACAAAATGTTAAGCTTAAAGTTATTCTCAGGTCATATCTCCTTAAGTGTGCTACTTATTTGTATTAACTAGAAGTAAGTCCTTTCTTTCTATAATATATGTTGAGTGAATGAATGGCCTTTGGGTAACAGATTTTGGTACCTATTCAAATATAGTTCTAATGGTGCCCTTAGTAGTTACTGATTAAAACGGAAATGGCAAGTAGGCTTTGATCTACGTTACTTGGCCACAAGAAGGCAAAGGTAATGAAATCAACAAATGCAAACTTTACAGAGAAGGAAAAGGGTTAGAAAATTCCAGGGACCAACGTTAAAAGGTTGAAACTGTTTAAACAGATGGCTAGTTACTAACATCCGAGGAGAGTGTTTTTTATTTTGTGTTTTTAAATATTTTACTTTCTCTCTGTTTCATTTCCAGAAGAAGTTATGAAAGAAGTGGATGAAAGAATCTAATAACGTTAATTAGCTAAATCAACCCTGCATAATTGGAGAAAATTGGTAAGTTTTACCACCTCTTTATTTCATTGCTTGCCACTCTTTTAGTGGGTATGTGCATGTTACTTAGCAAGACCCCATCTCAATCACTTGTCTGATATCTTGCATAAGTGTGTGTTTAAGGCTTCATAGGAGGCCTTTTAACTTATGGGAATTATTTTAACCTCTCTTCTGAGGACTCAGTATACTTTTTCAATGTGTTGCTTTCTACAAAGGCAGCTACACACATATACACACACCCCACAAATGCACACACCATCCAGGGTTCCTCAACACTCCTAGGATTATGATTTGTCACCTTTTAGCTTTTGCTACAGCACCTGTTCCTTTTTCTTAGTCATTGAAAAAGTCATAGGATTACAGAACCTTGAGTTTGGGAGGGATAAAGACCATCACTTCCCTCTGGCTCTTTATATTTGAATCTCTTGCACAGTGCTTGGCTAGGTAGTCACAAATGTTTATAGAATGAATGTGGAATATGGTACAACCTTCCAAAGAAAGAATGAGTCTCTTCTACTGGCAGATGGTGATTCAGTCTTTGCTTGTTTGTTTAAGCAAGGGAGTCCTTATGACCAGCAGAGGAAGCCTGATCTCTCTGTGCTCTGAAAGTCAGCCTACAGATTAGATTTGGGCTGTCCTGGAGAAGGTATGGAAGACTATAGCTCAGGCATGATAACTTTGCTCCCCTGGGCTTCCTTACCCAGTCGCTTTCTGGGACATATCTCACCATGACTATCTCCCTGTAGTGTATGGGGGAATGCTGTTGAGTGCTGTCTCTGTATGCAGAGAAGAGGATGCCATTTGGTTCTTACCTTAAAAAATCCTCACCTTTAAGACCTCAGAGCAGCTTTCTTTCTCAAAGTTTTCTTTTCCTGTTTTGGTTGGCAACCAGGTAGATAATCTCATGATATACTATGAAGAATCAAATCTTTTAAAACAGAAACAATATAATATGCTGTGAAGAATAAAGTCTTTTAAAAGAAACTAAGTTCAATATACTAAAAGAGATTTAGGAGTTAATCCAGCTCAGCTCTCTGGAGGCAACTGCTGAGTAGTAGGAAAACCTAAGGACAGGAGAACTGAGACCGAGTTTCCATTCTGCCATGCAAACCAGGGCAAGCCATAAGACATCTCTGAACCTTCGCTGCATTCCTTTTTATTAGAGAAATAAAGCTGTCAAAGTTTAGCGTGTCCCTGTGAGCTTCTACATGGTCTCTTCTTTTGGGTTTAAATCCATGGCGTTCAATGGGTACAGTCAGGCACTTCTCTGGGACAAGATCCCTCTAACAAGATCTTGGCAGCCCAGGTTGAGGAACCCTGGATGGTGTGTGCATTTGTGGGGTGTGTGTATATGTGTGTAGCTGCCTTTGTAGAAAGCAACACATTGAAAATTCTCACATTCATTTGAGGCTAAAATGATGATGTTTCACTAGGATGGAAATTTAGGTTCCTCTGGGCAAAAAGGACCTTCTCTAAGCGTGTCTTTGTCCAGGCTTGAGCCTGCAGTGCTGAAATAAAGATCAGGTGGAAACAAAGGGGGAAGAGGCAGAGAAAGATAGGGTTTCAGGTAACTCTGAGGAAACAGCAAAGATGACTAGGCTGAAACTGGGGAGTCAGGAGGTAAAGGAGACTGGTTGCTCATCATGTGTGATCCCTGACAAGTCCCTATCCTCTTCCAAGGGATGATATCAAAAATGGGAAAGTTGATACCGTCTACATTGTGGAGCTGCTGTGGGAGTTGCAGAGCTCCTGGAGGAAAGGTAAAAGGGCAGGCAAAGGACTGAAAGGGGCAGATTTTCATTGACCTCCAGTCCTTTATGAAGAATAGCAATATATACAATGCAGTAGTCTCCTGTTATCCATGGTTTTGCTTTCCAAGGTTTCAGTTACCTGTGGTCAGCCACAGTCCAAAAATATTAAATGGAAAATTCCAGAAATAAACAATTCATAAGTTTTAAATTGTGCACCGTCCTGAGTAGTGTGATGAAATCTCATGCAGACCCTCTATCCCACATGAATCATCCCTTTGTCCAGCATATCCACACTGTGTATGCTACCGGCCCCCTTAGTCACTTAGGAGCCCTCTTGGTTATCAGGTTGACTGTCGCAGTATCGCAGTGCTTGTGTTCAAGTAACCCTTATTTTACTTAATAATGGCCCCAGTGCACAGAAATAGTGTTGCTGGAAATTTAGATATGCCAGAGAGAAACTGTAAATTTAGTGCTTCTTTTAAGTGAAAAGGTGAAAGTTCTCAACTTAATAAAGAAAGAAAAAAAATTCACATGCTGAGGTGGCTAAGATCTATGGTAACTTTTATTATAGTCTATTGTTATAATTGTTCTATTTTATTATTAGTTATTGTTGTTAATCTCTTCTTGTGCCTAATTTGTAAATTAAGGTTTATTATAAGTATGTATGTATAGGTAGAAACAATATATATTTATAGGGTCCTGTACTATCCATGGTTTCAGGCATTCGCTGGGGGTCTTGGAACATATTCCCTGTGGATAAGGGGGGACTACTGTACTGGTGTCCAGTGAGGATTCTGGTCCTTTGTGTTCAATTGCCCCTTTATAGATAAGATTTCTACTGATTTCCTACAAAATATGGGCAATTAGTTTGATGCACAGATCAACTTCATCCCAATTTTGGGACTTTTCATGTTCCTTACTTGCAATGTTACTTTCGAAATATTTTTTCAACTAATTCAATGAGTATTTGGTGAGCTCCTCCTTTGTGCCAGGTGCTTTGCTATGGAAGAAAAATGGATAGAAAAATGAATGATATATTTCACTTCCTTCGAGGAGTGCATAGTTGTACCGTTTTGCTCCTTAAAGACCACTTTTTGTTTTTTGGTTGAATCTCTTTTAAACAGCCTGGCGCAGTGGTTGAGAGTGTTGGCTTTGGAAAGTTCCAATCCCATTTCAACCAATTGCTAACTGAATGACCATAACTGAATTACTTAACCCTGCAAACATTTTGGAAAGCAGTTTATCAACACTGTATTTTGAGTCATAACTTTTGAGCTAGTAGATTCGTGTCTCGTAATCTATTCCTAAAGGAATAATTTAAAATATTGGAGAAGTTGTAATCATCAAAAAATATTTATTGAGCTAATATTATGTTCTATGTATTTTCCTAGATACTTTGGATACTTCATTGAACAAAACATACAAATATCCCTGCCCTCGTGGAGTTCACATTCTAGCAGCAGGAGACAGACAATAATAAACAATAGACTAATTAAATTAGTAAATTATATAGTATGTTAGAAGATGATCAATGCTTTCAAAAAATAAAATAGTAAATCAGGGTAAAGGGGACCAGGACTGCTGGGCATTCTAGGTGAGCTGCAGTTTTCTACAGGTTCATCAGCATAAGCCTCATTGAGCAGGCACTATTTGAGCAAAGACTTTAAGGAGGTGAGAGAATTGACTATAGAATCTGGGGGAAAAGATTTCAAGCAGAAGAAGCAGCCAGTGCAAAGGCTTTAAAGTGGGAATGTGTTCTGAGTATCTGAGGAGCAGCAGGTAGGACAATATGATTGGAGCTGAGTGAATGAAGGGGAGGGTGGTAGGACATAAAGTTAGAGAGGTAATAGAAAGGTGTATTATGTAGGGCCTTGTAGGCCACTATACAGACTTCACTTTTACAATGTGTGGGATGGGGAGCCATTGGAAGTCTTTGATTGGTGGAATGACATGACCTGACCTATATTTCCAAAGAATTTCTCCCTGCTGTGTTGAGAATAGACTGTACTATTATTTTTAGTAGTCCAAAACTAAGAGCATCATGAATAGCCACAAAAGGTAGAATGGTTACACATATTTTGGCACATATATGTGGTGAAACATCCTTCAGCCACATACTTATGAGACTAAGAGAAAAATAATGTAAAATTATATGTTTATAATAAAATTAGAACAAATTAAGGATGGCAGCAATATGATAATAGCAGTTAAGTTAGGTTATGAGGTTATGGGCTATTCTTCCAACTCCATTTCCATTTTGTAGTTATGTTGCTTTCCTAGTACGAATATATGTAAAAATATGATATCGAGATGGGTGTGGCGTCAAAGGTATAGGGTGATCCAGGAGAAGTAAAGACCAGAAGTCTAGGTTCAGGGAGTCAGGGTTGGAAGATATTGGAGACCTAAAAAGGCAAGTGGATGAGATGGAGGCTTGGAGAGTAGAGAAAGGAAGGCATCATGGAAGACTTGAAGATTAGCATTTGTATGCTACTAATACATATGTACTTGGAGGTTTTTAGTTCTTCAAGTCTCAAGCTCTCTGTTTGTGAAGTGGTGGTGATGATGGTGGCTGGGAGGAGTGGGAGCCAGCATGTGGTAGGCATGTCTGCACTTGGTAGTTTTTCTTGTTTTTTTCACTTTTTGTTCTTTCTGACACTAAGTAAGTCTTCCTGGTTTCTTTGTAGGTTTCCACAACTTCTCTGTCTAATATTTTCTTTTCTTTTTTTAATAAATCAATCTTGGTAGGCCATTGACTTTTTTTTTTGGTGAGGAAGATTGGCCCTGAACTAACATCTATTGCCAACGTTCCTCTTTTTTTTTCTGCCCAAAGCCCCAGTATGTAGTTGTATATACTAGCTGTAAGTCATTCTAGTTCGTCTGTGTTGGATGCTGCCACAGCATGGTCTGATGAGTGGTGAGTAGGTCTGCGTCCAGGATCCGAACCTGCGAACCCTGGGTTGCCAAAGTGGAGTGCATGAACTTAACCACTCGGCCACGGGGCAGGCCCCTCTGTATAATATTTTATCAAATCTTTCTAATCCTAGAAAAGACTCCATGACAAATCATTGTTGGATTAAGAAAGATGCACGACCACCATGACTTCCTGGGTGTGGGGGCGTTTTGATGAAGTGCTTGGGCAGAATGGATGCCTTAAAAATTATTTCCACTACTGAGCTACTTGTTAAAGAGCTGCAAGGACTTCTGAAAGAAGCACTTATTATTAAATAAGAGGAAGTGGGAATTCTTCTTTTCTAATTTTCTTCAGTGTTCATAGTAGAATGTGAGCATTGTACTACAATATTATCTCTATGATTAGTTTTGCAACCCTTCACTTATTAAGAAATTAATCTTTTGATCTAGTGGTAGACTAAAAGATTAAAGCTCTGAATTACAAATAAAAATTTAATTCAAAGCTTAAATTTTGATACATTGGATTGTGAGTTTAAAAATGAAGCTGTTTTTTTCCAAGTAAATTTCTTTCTTAAAAGCCCTACTATGAAGTCAATAAAAAAATGCATTTTAAAACTATTTTTTGATCTCAATGATTTGAAGTTAATATTTTTCTTTTTTGAGGAAGATTAGCCCTGAGCTAACTGCTGCCAATCCTCCTCTTTTTGCTGAGGAACTCTAGCCCTGAGCTAACATCCGTGCCCATCTTCCTCTACTTTCTATGTGGGACGCCTACCACAACATGGCGTGCCAACCAGTGCCATGTCCACACCTGAGATCCAAACCAGCAAACCCCAGGCCACTGAAGTGGAATGTGTGCACTTAACTGCTGCGCCACTGGGCCAGCCCCTGAAGTTAGTATTTTCTATTTAACATCCTTAGTTTGCAAGCCTTGAGTCTTTTTTTCCAATCTTGAAAATCCCCATCTGCCAAATTATTCATGGATCAGTCCATCTGTGAGTTCACTGGATGACTCAGGGAATGAGTGAAATTCCATGTGTTTCCAGCAAGATAGCACTGCTCAGTTGTCACTAATAACATCTTTGTGCCTACTTTTCTTTCCTTCAGGTTTATTGGGCCATTCTGATGTGCCTCACTTCTCCAAATTTTTGATTGTGCTTCCTAAGCCCTCCAATTTTTTTCCCTTACTTTCAGGGGATAGGAAAGAGAGAAGAAAAAATATAGGCCAAAATAGATCCGCATGATGGTGGACAAAGAGTGGGAAAGGCTGAAGAGAAGTAGAGAAAGATGTAATGGGAAGGTTGAAGTTGGTGCTCTGCATCTTTTCAGAAGAACAGAGTGAAATCTTAAAAAATCAGGAGAGCGCTAAAACTCCTACTCCCAACAGGCACCGTATACCTATTATCAGGTTTAGTCATGTATGGTTTTGTTTTTCAGGACTCTGTAGGGCAGAAACTGCCAAGCATTTCTTTAGTGGCTCCTGTAGTTGTGGAGCATGGAAGTGTTCGTCACTGCTGAGCGTATTGTGGGCTGGGTGTTGGGGTCCCATTCACTGGGGCACCCAGGTGTTGGGGGACGTAGCAGTAAACAAGGCAGGTCTAGTCTTTGCCCTCAAGGGGCTTATATTTGGAGCGGCAACAATCAACATGGATGCAAATAATTCAGATAATTGCAGGAGTGTATAAGCTCTACTAAGAGCGTGAGCTAGGATATTGTGTAACTGGGGAGTGTTCTTTTAGTTATAATGGTCAGGAAGGCCTCCAGGTGGAGATGATATTTGAGATGAGACCTTAAAAATGAGAAAGAGGGAGGCATGGGAAGGTTTAGGGGAAGAATGTTCCTTAGTCACAGACTCTGCTGGGCGCTCACTAAAGACTCTTTGATTGATTGGTGACTCGTCACTGTCTTTCATCTACTTTTTCATGGTCTTGGTTTTAGCTGCCTAAACACATGACCTACATTTTCTCTCTTGGGGACTTTTTGGGACATTTTTCTCATGGGGATCCCTTAGTTATCAATGAAAAGAACAGACTTTTTATACATTTCAAGTGCCAGGCAATATGTTAATCATTTTGTAAAAGTTCCATGAAGAAGGTTTAGCATTCCCATTTGTACAGATGAGGAAACTGAAGCTCAGAGAGGTTAAATAATTTTTCCGAGTCACCCAGTCTCAGAGTAAAAATCTCACCCTCTCTCTTTTTAAAGCCAGAACAAAAACTCTTTTCACTAATACTGTAGATTTCTCTGGTGCTGAAGATGCAGCAGCATCTGCTGCCCTGGAAACAGCCTGAGGATATCAAGGGAATTCCTGGCTTTGTGCATTTCAGCCAATCCCAAGATTCAGTGCTTCTCATTAGATTTTTCTACAAAGTAAAATGTGCATATGAGTTTCAGTTTTTTTTTTTTTAAAGATTTTATTTATTTTTTTTCCTTTTTCTCCCCAAAGCCCCCTGGTACATAGTTGTATATTCTTTGTTGTGGGTCCTTCTAGTTGTGGCATGTGGGATGCTGCCTCAGCATGGTTTGATGAGCAGTATCATGTCTGCGCCCAGGATTCGAACCAACGAAACACTGGGCTGCCTGCAGCGGAGCGCACTAACTTAACCACTCAGCCACGGGGCCAGCCTGGTGAGCTTCAGTTTTTAATGATGATCTTCTGCACCACAGAACACCTAACAAAGCCAGAGATCCTTCTCATTCCATGGTTTCTCTCTTAATTTTTTCAACAGGAGACCTAGAGATCTGTTACATTTAATCACGTAGAAGAGATTCATCTAGTTCCTATTTTTTTATTAAGATTATGATAGTTTACAACCTTGTGAAATTTCAGTTGTACATTGTCGTTAGTCACGTTGTGGGTACACCACTTCACCCTTTGTGCCCTCCCCCCACCCCCCCTCCCCTGCCTTTTCCCCTGGTAACCACCGATCAGTTCTCCTTGTCTATATCTTAACTTCCACCTATGAGTGTAGTGATATAGAGTTCGTCTTTCTCTGTCTGGCTTATTTCGCTTAACATAATACCCTCAAGGGCCATCCATGTTGATGCGAATGGGACGATTTTGTCCTTTTTTATGGCTGAGTAGTATTCCATTGTGTATATATACCATATCTTCTTTATCCAATCATCAGTTGCTGGGCACTTAGGTTGGTTCCACGTCTTGGCTATTGTAAATAATGCTGCAATGAACATAGGGGTGCATGGGACTCTTGGAATTGCTGATTTCAGGTTCTTAGGATAGATACCCAGCAGTGGGATGGCTGGGTCATAAGGTATTTCTATTTTTAACTTTTTGAGAAATCTCCATACTGTTTTCCATAGTGGCTGTACCAGTTTGCATTCCCACCAACAGTGTGTGAGGGTTCCTTTTTCTCCACAACCTCTCCAACATTTGTCACTCTTGGTTTTGGATATTTTTGCCAATCTAACGGGTGTAAGGGGATATCTTAGTGTAGTTTTGATTTGCATTTCCCTGATGATTAGTGATGATGAGCATCTTTTCATGTGTCTATTGGCCATCCTTATATCTTCTTTGGAGAAATGTCTGTTCATGTCCCCTGCCCATTTTTTGATCGGGTTGTTTGATTTTTTCTTGTTGAGCTGTGTGAGTTCTTTATATATTATGGAGATTAACCCTTTGTCAGATAAGTAGCTTGTAAATATTTTTTCCCAATTAGTGGGCTGGTTTTTGTTTCAATCCTGTTTTCCCTTGCCTTGAAGAAGCTCTTTAGTCTGATAAAGTCCCTTTTGTTTATTCTTTCTATTGTTTCTCTCATCTGAGGAGTTATGGTGTCTGAAAAGATTCTTTTGAAACTGATGTCAAAGAGTGTACTGTCTATATTCTCTTCTAGAAGACTTGTTGTTTCAGGCCTAATTTTTAGGTCTTTGATCCCTTTTGAGTTTATTTTTGTAGTTCCTATTTTATGGCTCAGAAAACTGAGGCTTAGGGAGGTGAAGGCCCAAGGTCACAGTTATTTGAATTCACTGTGCTTGCCCTTATGAAGAGACTATGCCCTCTGTTTCCCAGCTGAAAGCAAAACATCTCTTCGTTCTCTGCTGCTAATGAATTGCTAACCAGGAGTTTATGGGAAAGATCCTCCTCATTTTAGGAATATTTCTTTATAAGAAATACAACCATCTTATAAACTGTTAGACATGGAGAAGAAAAATGTACTCATCATCCCACTAAGATAGCATTTTCATTTCCTTTCTGTTTTTTTCTCCTGACAACTGTTTTTAAACAAAAATAACCCATGCTTATTATACAAATTTAAACATTTACAAAGTATATTGTAAAAATTAATAAAATCCTGCTATTCCTTTCAGTTCTATACTTCCATAGGTAACCAGTGTTAAAATAAGTGTGTATTTTTCAACACTCATCTTCTATTCTTTTAGGAATAAATACACACAAATACAATTCATGAATATGTATATATATATGTTTGAATATATATAAATATGTTCAAAGATACATATATATGTATATAGATGCACAAACAAATCTCTTTTAATTCCTTCCTTCTTTTGTTCCTTTGTTCATTCCTTCTTTCTTTTCTTCCCTCTCTTCCTCTCTCCCTTCTTTTCTTCTTGGTTCACAATATATTCATAATACATTCTTTTCACTTAATGTTTTATTGGCATTCCTTGAAGTTAATAGTATGCAATCTTGGTTGTTCAATGGAATCACTAAGGACCTTTAAAAGTAATGATGGGTCCAACCCCCAAGGATTCCAATTAATTGTCTGGAGTGTGGCCTGGGCAGCAAAATTTATAAAACCCCCCTAGGTGGTTCTAATGGGCAGCCACATTGAGAACTTCTTCTTTAAGTCAATATACATAGATCCAATTCATTCCTCTTAATGCTAAGTAGTATTCCATATAGTGGCTGTACTAAAATTTATTTACCTATTCCTTTATTGTGAAACATTCAGTATATGTTTAGGACCTTGTTTGATAAAAATGCATCAATAAACATGTATCCTTAGTTATTGGTTCCTTTGTTTCTATGAATACAAACCTAGGACTGGGATTCCTGGGTTAGGGGTATGGGTGTTTAAAATTTGATAGGTACTGCTGGATTATTTTCCGTAAGGGTCTTTTTTTTTTTTTTTAAAGATTTATTTTTTTCCTTTTTCTCCCCAAAGCCCCTCGGTACATAGTTGTATATTCTTCATTGTGGGTCCTTCTAGTTGTGGTATGTGGGACGCTGCCTCAGCGTGGCTTGATGAGCAGTGCCATGTCCGCACCCAGGATTCGAACTGACGAAACACCGGGCCGCCTCCAGCAGGGCGCACGAACTTAACCACTCGGCCACGGGGCCAGCCCCCATAAGGGTCTTTCTTAATGCCTACTTCCAGAAGCAGTCTATAAAGAATGCCCAGTTCCTTACACCTTTGCCAATCTAGGGAGAGACAAAAAATGTTTGGTTGTTTTTTTTTTCCTACTATTAAAGTTGAGCATCTTTTTTTCACATTTATTTGTCATTTGCATTTCTGTTTCTGTGACTTGCCTATTCATATTTTTTTGCCCATTTTTAATTGTGTTGTTTGTCTTTTCTTCTCAAATTTTAAGAGATCTTTGAGTAAGAATATTATCCTTTTTGGGTCATATGTGTTACATTTTCTTCTACTCTACTATTTGTATTTGATAATTTATATGACACTATATACATTTTAAATTGTTGAGAATGTGCGAATAAACTTTATTTCACTTTTTAATTCATCATAAAATTTCAATCTTTTGTCATAATTGTAATCCTTTATTACTACCATTCCTAATGGTTACATGCAAGTCTATTCAAATTCCACTATATTCATTCAAGCTTCAAAAAAAAGTCCCATGACTGTTATTTTAAATAATACTGTAATTAATGTTTTCTTGCATTTAGCTTGTTCCATAGTTCGGATGTTTGGAAGATTCCTACAAGTGAAATAATTGGATCAAGAATATAAATATTTTTTACGATTTGTGGTAATTATTTCCTAAACTCTGATATAGTTTTTGGCCAGCTAATCAGTATAGAAAATTAGAGGTAATATAACTTTAGTGTTTATATGATAATATTTCCTAGGAGACATCATATTATAGAATTAAAAAAATTAAGTTTCTTTAGTCACTTATTAGCTCTATTGTGAAGTAAGGATTGGATTCTTTTTCAGCCTACCTAAGAAGTTCAGTTCAGTTCAAATAAAAATATTTTTTGCATACCTCTGTATGCAAGAAACTATATATGCCTATTGCTTTTTAGGAAAATTTCAATTTAATGAGGAGTAAAAACAAATATCTTATTTTACTTTCTTTTACAGTTAAGTACCATAAAAGAAGCATGAAAGGAAAAAGATAGCATTTGATTGCATCAGGAAGGTATTCTTAAAGTTGCTGCTCTTGGAGATAATCTTGGAGGATGAATAGTATTCTAATAGTCAGCAATGAGGTGAAGAGAGTACACTTGATTAGAAGGTATGCTTCCTGAGCAGAGGGGACAGAATAAATAAAGACAAAGATTTTTCAAAGTAAGTAGGTAGAGGTAGCATGGATGGAGAGAAGAACGCATAAGGAAAAAAGGAGATGCCATCTTGGAAAAATAAAGTACAGCGGACTTTTGCAGGCTTTGAAGGTACATTTAATTTGATAGAAAGAGTGAAATACTGAACAATTTTAGCAGGAGTTGTATTTTGGAATATTAATTTGACGTTATCAATAAATTAGACTGAAAGGAAAAGAACCAGTTGACTAGTGGCTAAGGGTTTTGGGCAACTTATTTATTCTTGTAAGGCTCACATCTCACCTTCAAGACAAGAATGTTAATGCCTATGCCATGGTGTGGTTGTGGTTAGATAAAATGGTGAGCATAAAGTGTCTGGCATGACTCCTGATGCATAGTGGGTATACTGTCACAATTATTATTAAGTTTGTTTGATATTCTCTATACCCTGATAATAGATAAGCAATTCAGACAGAAATGCAGAGTCACTTCAACTAGTTCCATTCCTATAATATTAAAGCTAAATTAGCTTTCATTGTTTTTCCCTCCAAGGTCCTTTGGAAAGCTCATTGGATGGACGCTCTAAACCAAACAAGAGTGACTGAGTTTGTCTTCTTGGGACTCACTGATAACTGGGTGCTGGAAATACTATTTTTCATGGCATTCTCAGTCACATATGTGCTAACCCTTTTGGGGAACATTCTCATCCTGGTTACCATAGTCTTTACTCCACGTCTCCATACCCCCATGTATTTCTTCCTGAGCAATCTGTCCTTTATTGACATCTGCCACTCATCTGTCACCATGCCCAAGATGCTAGAAGGTTTGCTTTTAGAGAAAAAGACCATTTCTTTTGACAACTGCATTGCACAGCTCTTCTTCCTACATCTGTTTGCCTGTGCTGAGATCTTTCTCCTGACCATTATGGCCTATGATCGTTATGTAGCCATCTGCACCCCATTACACTACCCCAATGTGATGAACATGAGGGTCTGCGTACAGCTTGTTTTTGCTCTCTGGTTGGGGGGTACAGTTCACTCACTGGTGCAGACTTTCCTGACCACTCGTCTACCTTACTGTGGCCCCAACATTATTGATAGCTATTTCTGTGATGTACCTCCTGTCATCAAGCTGGCCTGCACAGATACATACCTCACAGGAATGCTGATTGTGTCCAATAGTGGAACTATCTCCCTCACCTGTTTCCTGGCTTTGATCGCCTCCTACACGGTCATCCTGGTTTCTCTTAGAAAACAGTCAGCTGAAGGGCGCCAGAAAGCCCTGTCTACCTGCTCAGCCCACTTCATGGTGGTTGCCCTCTTCTTTGGACCTTGTATTTTCATCTACACTCGGCCAGATACCAGCTTCTCCATTGACAAGGTGGTGTCTGTCTTCTACACGGTGGTCACCCCTTTGCTGAATCCCCTCATTTACACCCTGAGGAATGAAGAGGTAAAATGTGCCATAAAGCAGCTCAGACGGAGACAAGTTTTTTCATGAAATTATGTACATGATGGGTTTAGGTTTGCAGATATAATTATGGCCATACCTTTAATGAGAGAGCAAAAGTAAAGAATCAAAATCGTTAGATGAAATGGCGTGGAAAAGGGCAAACATTTGCATTAAAGAGATGGACTTATTAACTATTACTTAAATAAAGGAAAAAACCATGGTGGAACACGTAAGTGGAAAAAGAATCTGGAAAAGTTTAAAGAAGCTTTCTGGTTTCACCAGTAAAAACACGATTTGGGGCACAGACTCGTTTTCAGGAACAGGTAGTGGTGTGAGAACGTACTTTCTTGATTTGTACTGTTCCACCGGTTATTGCCTCTGGGAAGCTGCACCTCGCACCTGTGTTTGACACTATAGTGGTTTCAATCTTACTCTCAAATATATTTTCAAGGTGTTTATTTAAACCTTTACTTATTTATATTGAATTAAATTTTCTTATTTTTGAAAGTGAGTCCCTCATCATTTGTAGATCTATTTTGTACTTTTCATAGTACTTTTATTTGGATGAAATTTTTGGAGATGTATGAGGAACTTAAACTTTGAGGTGAAATTTAATTACATAAAATACACCCATTTTAATTGTAAAGTTTGACAAGTTTTGACAAAGGCATATATACACCCATGTAACCATCTCTCCAATTAAGATATAGAACATTTCCATCATACCAAGAAGTTTCTTTGGCCCCTTCCCAGCCAATCCCTCTACCTCCATCCAAGCATTGAAGGATCTGATTGTTGTCACTACAAATTAGACTTGTCTTTTCTAGAGTTTCATAAAAATTGAATCATATGGATGTACTTTCCTGCGCCTGACCTTTTTTGCTCCACATGCTGTTTTTGAGATCAATCCATGTTTTTGTGGGTCTCAGCAATTTGCTCCTCTTTACTATTGAATAATATTTTACTCTGTGGGTATCCCACAATTTGTTTATTCATTCATGAATTGATGGACATTTGGGTGTTTCCAGTTGTTGACAATTATGAATAAAGTAGCTATACACATTTATTTGTGGGTTATTTTGGGCATGTTTTCATTTCTCTCAGGTAAATAGTTAGGAGTAGTGTTATTGGATCACATGGTGAGTGTCTGTTGAACTTTGCAAGAAACGGCAAGACTGTTTTGCAAAGTGGTTGTAGGATTTTATGTTTTCATCAGAGGTAAAAGAGTTTAACAACCAACAATTGGTATTGTCAGTCTGTAATTTTAGGCATTCTAGCCAATATGTAGTTTTAATCTTCGTTTCCCTAATGACTGATAATGCTGAGCATCTTTTCGTTTGCTTATTATTCTTCCATATATCTTGCTTTGTGATGTGTCTGTTCGACTATTTTGCTCATTTATTATTATTTTTTGTCTTCTTGTCACTGTTTTGTAAGCATTCTTTGTATTTTCTGGTTACAAGGCTTTTGTTGGATGTATGTGTTGCCAATATTTTTTCTCACTCTCTGGCTTGCAGTTTTATTTCCTGAATGATGTATTTTTTTTTTTTAAAGATTTTATTTTTTCCTTTTTCTCCCCAAAGCCCCCCGGTACATAGTTGTGTATTCTTCGTTGTGGGTTCTTCTAGTTGTGGCATGTGGGACGCTGCCTCACCGTGGTCTGATGAGCAGTGCCATGTCCGCGCCCAGGATTCGAACCAACGAAACACTGGGCCGCCTGCAGCGGAGCGCGTGAACTTAACCACTCGGCCACGGGGCCAGCCCCCTGAATGATGTATTTTGAAGAGCAGAAGTTTACATTTTTATTAAGTCCAATTTATCAATTTTTTACATTTAGACTTGATGCTTTTCATGCCTTAAGAAATTTTTGCCTATCCCAAACTCTCAAAGATTTTCCCCTGTTTTCTTCTAGAAATTTTATAGCATCCGCTTTAAATTTTAGGTTTGTGATCCATTTTGAGTTTACTTTTGACATATGGTATGAGATAAAGGTCGAGATTCATTTTCCCACAGATCTAGTTGATCCAGCATCATTTGAAGACTGTTCTGTCTCCATTGAGTTATGTTGGCACATTTGTTGAAAGTCAGTTGGCTTTTTAAGTGTGAGTTTACTTTCAGATTTTTTATTCTGTTCCATGGCCCTATATGAATTCTGGACTTACTGAATACATGACATAATAAAAAGATCGTTGTTTATCCCACTGAGTTAAAGTTAGTTTAGTACATAGCAATAGTAACCTGAACAGAGGACATCCGGGCCTGAAATCTTCTTTGTAGGAAAGTTTTAAATTATAAATTAAATTTCTTTAACAAATACAGGGTTACTTGTATCTTCTGTTTCTTCTTGTGTCAGCTATGGAAATTTGTGTTGATCCATGAATTTGTCATTAATGCTAACTTTTTTTGTTGTATAAATGATAGTGCCATTAATTGAAATTGGAAAGACTAAGGGAGAAGGTTTTTTTTAGACTGGGGATTAAAAGAGCTGTTTTGGTCATGCTACATTTGAGATTCCGACTAGACATTCAAGTAGAGATAATAGATGAGTCTGGAATTTGGGACAGAGGTCATGTCTGGAGATACAAATTTGTGGGATTGATAGTATAAAATAGAGAGTATTTAAAGTCATGGGACTGGATGAGATCATTAAGGAAACAGTACATATAAAGAAGACGACGAAGAGATGAAGCCTGAGGCAAACTTTTGAGGCATGCTTTTAATCTTTATTAGGATGGGTGGGTGTAGAGTCTCTTTTGCTCCAAAGTGACTTTAGTCTTACTCCTAAAATGTGGCTTTTGGGGTCTCTACTGAGTTCTTTGCATGTTCAATGACGTCTGTCCACCCTAGCTGGTAGTAATACAAGTTTTCCTAACCCTGTGCAAGCTCTGGTAGTTTTTTAGTATATAACTCCCTGGTGTCTCTTCTCAACTCCTATGCATGCACAGCTTATCATTTAACCAAGACTCAAGGAAACCCCTTTGCAGTTTTCTCAATCATTTTCTCACCATAGCTCGCTTCTTTCTGGTACTCTGCCCAGCAAATTTTAACCATCTCAGTTTCCCTGATCACTGTCTCCTTAATTCAGCAAAATCTCTATGCTCCTCTTGAGTTCTAAATCTCTGAACCAAGGCTGGAATATGCTTCCAGGTAGAAAGTCAGGATTTACCTCATTTCTTTCCCCTTGGCAATCACAGTCCTGAGTTGCTTGTTATCCAATGTCTGAAAATTACTGTTTCATACATTTTATCTAGTTTCCTATTTTTTATGGTGGGAGGATTAGTCCAGTTCCATTTACCATATTATAGCTAAACTTTTAAACAATTAAAAATAATTAATAATCTATGGGTTAACTAGTTAAACCTTTAAGAACATTTTAAGGGTGACAGAATATAAGTAAATTTGGGATATTGTATGTGGCCGACAACTTCTTAGATGGTTCCTGATGATCGTGTCTCCTGGTATTCGTGCCCATGTGTAGCCCCCTTTGCTTGGTTTGAGTAGCACCTATGACTTGCTTCTGACCAGTAGAATATGGTAAAGATGATAGGATGTCACTTCCAGGATTAGGTTAGATATGATGGTAACTTCTATCTTGTTAGCTGACCTTCTCTTTGGAAAAGGAAAGAAAATGGATTCTCCCCACAGCATTCAGAAAAGAATGCAGCCAAACTCTCAGCTATAAGATCAATAAGTTCCGGGGATCTAATGTATGACTATAGTTAATACTACTTTTATACTTGAAAGTTGCTAAGACAGTAGATCTTAAGTGTCCTTATCACACACACACATAAATGGTAACTATATGATGTGAATGATGTGTTAATTAGTTTGTGGTAATCACTTCATAACGTATACATGCATCATCAAGTCATCACATGGTACACTTTAAATGTATACGATTTTTGTCAATTATACCTTAATAAAACTGGGGGAAAAAAGAACAAAGAAATAATATAGCTCTGTTGATCCCTT
This sequence comes from Equus quagga, assembly GCF_021613505.1. NCBI lineage: Eukaryota > Metazoa > Chordata > Mammalia > Perissodactyla > Equidae > Equus > Equus quagga. The sequence continues at coordinate 27,544,925 of NC_060268.1, read as the reverse complement.
GATTTTAGCCCAAGGAGATTCATGTTGAACTTCTAACCTACAGAACTGCAAAGAGCGCTGGCCCTGGGGCCGAGTGGTTAAGTTCATGCACTCCACTTCGGTGGCCCCGGGTTTACTGGTTTGGATCCTGGACGCAGACCTAGCAGCACTCATCAAGCCATGCTGAGGTGGTGTCTCACACAGCAGATCTAGATGGACCTACAACTAGAATATACAACTATGTGCTGGGGGCCTTTGGGAGGAGAAAAAAAAGAAATAAAAAAAAAAGGAAGATTGGCAACAGATGTTAGCTCAGGCCCAATCTTAAAAAAAACTGTAAAGAGAATAAATTTATGTGTTTTTTTTTAAAGATTTTATTTTTCCTTTTTCTCCCCAAAGCCCTCCAGTACATAGTCATATATCTTAAGTTGTGGGTTCTTCTAGCTGTGGCATGTGGGATGCCACCTCAGTGTGGCCTAGCGAGCAGTGCCATGTCTGCACCCAGGATCTGAACCAGCGAAACCCTAGGCTGCAGAAGCAGAGCGTGTGAAATTCACCACTCGGCCATGGCACCAGCCCCAAATTTATGTTGTTTTAAGCTTCTACGTTTGTGGTAAGTTGTTATAGCAGCAATAGAAAATTAATACTGATTTGTTTATATTGGGTTTTTTTCCCCAATAAAGGAAACAATACACCACTATGAAAAAACTACAAATCTCTGCTGACAAAACTTGAAGAGATAGAGATGCATACATGTTCCTGCACAGGAAAAAACAATAGTCAATATAATGGGCCTTCTTAAATTTATTTGTAAATTTAATGTACTTATAAAAATCCCACATTTTTAAGGTAAAATTTCCAGTAATATTCTAAAGTTTATTTGAAGAAATAAACAGGTGAAAATAGTTAAGAGTGTGTGGACTTACGTAACTTCAGAGCTGGTGATTTTGTGAATTAACTAGGATCACTCTTTGGGTTGAGGTATATCAGTTTATTGTGGAATGGGCAAGTCCATAACAGGGAGACTCCATGAAAAATTCCTTAGGTAAAGAGGATGATGATATACTGTGACCAAAGGGAGCAGGATTAGAGGATCCTATAGATGGTCATTGAACAGCCATATAAAATAGTTGTATCAATTTTAATGGAGCTAATGGAATGAAATAGAGTATACTTAATACTAAAACTATATCTAATATTTGCTTATTTTGAAAGGAATTTAGAATTGATTGGGGCCTTTGGTAGAACTATTCTACTAAGTTCTGTTAACTTTCAGAAATAATGCTCATCAGTATTCTAGAGAATTGGGTGCCAGACGATATGGACATCCACATCCACAATACAGAGTGAGTGACTCACTGACTCTGGCTAAACGGTAAGAAACGATTGAAATGACAGAAAGTACTCAAAAGGACAAAGAATCAGAGGCAGTTTATTAAATAAACTGGGAGATGCTCATGAAAATATCTAAACATCATTACTTGCAAATTGACAAACAAATGTAACATTGTCAATCTTCTACAATTTTCATATAAAACCCAAGTGAAAATCAGAGTTTTATATATTTATGAGGAAATGAGACCCAGGTATCACTGCTATACACACTTGAAAAACTCAGAAAAATGATCTAATTATGCCTCTAAATTCTGGATTTGTATATGCCCAGATTTTTATACATATTAGTAATTTTTATGCAGAAATAAATTCTTAATGCCCTATTTACTTATTTGTATTATGGCAATATTAGTTACTCTATTGCACAAAAGTTGGTTGTAGTGTGAGGAATTCAACTGTTGAATACAAAGTTGCTGAACAAATTTCTATATCAATAGGTAATGATCCCTATCTCCCTTTCAAAGCAAGTAAACCACAGAATGGAGTCAAGATATTTTCATTTTATTCTTTACTCTTCTATTTATTCAGTAACTAAACACATTTTATCCTATCGCTGCCTAAAAAGTTTTTTCTGTGAAATTAAGAATGAATGTTTACTTTACCTCCCCAGAGAGTTGTGAGGATTAATGCGACTGAAACAGGTAGTATTAGAAATTTTGCTTGAAAGTATAAAACAAACAAATAAACAAATGTGACATTGTTGTTCTATTGTAGTTTTACCATGAAGCATTCTCTTCTCTATCACATTGCATGTGCTCCTCTGTGCGGCTCATTCCTGCTCAAGACGGTTCTACTTGGGCTCTTTTATAGGCTATATCTCCTTATTGTCTGCCATTGCCTATAACAAAAGCATTTCCTTTATACAAATTCTATAATTCTCAAATTCAGTTCCGTTATTCCACCAATGAATGTACAGTTCAGTGAATTTAGTCTTACACTATGCAGAGTGTTATCTTTGGGAAAGAAACTACTCTATTAACTATTAGATTTGTCTGTTGGAGGTTAACTTTCCTACCCAGAAACCCTACATGATGCTTTCATAACCATGCCTCTGTATAACTGAAATGGCTTGCATGGTTTGAATTTCCTTCCCAACACATTTCCTAGGAAAAATGCCATAAAAAATATGAGCTGGGTCTTCTGAACCATAGGTTTATCGATAATATCCTCACTGATTGCCTGGGAAATCACTAGCTGCATTTAAGCATGGCCTTCTTTCTTGTGGAGTCAGAGTGAACTGTCAGTCCCCAAGAAGTCATGCCTCTTGGATATAGTTATGTGAGACACTGTTGCCTGGAATAGCCTCTTCATCTCCCGTTTTCCCAGTCCACTCAGCACTCACCACTCTTAGAGTGCTTATCACAGTGAGACAATGTGCGTCAGGGCAACTAGGTTGAAGATACTGGATTATAGACAATGTGTTGTTCAACTTGGTATTTTCTCCCAGCAATTAATGCAATATTGAGTGGCCATTAAGTGTTTAGTAATGCATGCTCACTTGAATGAATTCACTACATAATAATTAGAATAATTTCCTTAAAACACGTGATATCATGCCATTTCTATGCCTAAACCCTTCTTCACAGTGTACTGAAAAAGATTCTGTACTCCTTGAGAGGACATAAAAGTATTCTTTTTAGTTCTCCAGTATCATCTGTCACCATTCTCTGCCTCACAGTCTAAGCTGTAACCACATTGGTCTTTCACTTCTTGGAAAAAGCCAAGGTCTTTCCTAACTTAGGTCTTGTCATCTGCCCTTTTCTGTGCCTAGAGTGTTCATTACCTCTCTTTTCTCATGATTGATTCCTTTTCATCTTTCACATCTTAGCTTAAGTGTCATTTCCTCAGAGAAGTTCTCCTTGACTACCCAATCTAAAGACAGTCTCTTCTACAACTCTCTAACAGCTTCCCACTGTGTTCTTTCACAGCATTCATCATGATCTGTAATTAAAATTTATTTGCTTATATTTTTGTTCTCTATTTGTTTTCTATTTTCACTAGACCCTAAATGACATGAAGGGGGTACTATATGTATGTTTTGTTTATGACTATTAACCCAATACTTAGGCCATAATAGGTGCTCAGTAAATATTTGTCAAATGAATGAATACTAAGACATCTCCATTTCATTGCTCTGATGGCAGATTGTTCCTGGACACTTGAGGATATCAATAACTTCAGTGGTTTGAAGTCTTCTTTCTAGGTCACCAAAGTCATATGCAAACTCACTTTCTTTGTTTTACCAGTGTTTGCTAAGCTATTTAGGCAAGTGTCTGACTGAATGATGTAGGCAAATGCTGCCCAGACATCTGAAGGTTTGTTTAGACCTTGGTTATCACCAGAAGACAAAAACAGCGAGAGGCAGATGGTGTATTGAAAGCAACATGAGGTTGGGTTGATACACTTGGCTTAACACTCTGTCTTCATTATTTCCTAGTCTGGTGACCTTGGGTATGCTATTTGCTTTCTTTGAGTTTTAGTTTCATCCTGTGTAAACAAGCATAATACCTACCTCATAGGTTGTTGTGAGAATTAAGTAAATGCAAAGTGCCTAGAGTGGTTCCCAGAATATGGAAGATATTAAATATCACAGCTATTGCTGTGGTTGCCAGATATTTGGCCAGAAGATAATTTTATAAGTCATAGAGTCTGATAGATATGTTACGTAACTTATTCTTTGCAAGACATTTCTTTGATTTGGAGCACCAAGCATCTTAAGGGCTTAGACATTTTCATTGTTTTTCTTTCCCCTCCATCCTTCCCATTAACTTGTTTAAGGCATTCTTCATGTCTTCATTCCTAAGGGTATAGATGATGGGGTTCAGCAGGGGGTTGACAGCGGTGAAAAACACAGACACTACCTTGTCCTCCGGGAGGCTGGTGGATGGACGGGAATAGATGAAAATGCAGTGTCCCAGAAAGAGTGTGACTACAGTGAGGTGGGCTGCACAGGTGGATAGGGCCTTCCGCCTGCCTTTGGAGATCTGCTGCCTCAGACTCACCAGGATGACCACGTAGGACACCACAAGGACCACAAAACAGACCACTGAGATCAGCCCACTGTTGGAGATGATGAGGATCTCAATGATGTGGGTATCAGTGCAGGCCAGTTTGATCACCTGTGGTACATCGCAGAAGAAGTTGTCAATCTCATCAGGACCACAGTAGGGCAGCTTGACGGTGAGGGAGGTCAGGGCTATGGAGTGGATGGTCCCCCCTGTCCAAAGGGCCACAGCCAGCAGCACACATACTTTCCAGTTCATCACAGTCATGTACTGCAGGGGTTTGCAAATGGCCACATACCGATCATAGGCCATGACAGTGAGGAGAAAGATCTCTGTGCAGGCAAAGAGGTGCAGGAAGAACATCTGAGTCACACAGATATCAAAGGAGATGAGCTTCTCCTCTGACCAGGTGTCTATCAGCATCTTGGGGACAGTGACAGTGGAGTGGCAGACATCGATAAAGGACAGGTTACTGAGGAAGAAATACATGGGTGTATGGAGCCGGTGGTCATAGATAACAGTTATGACAATGAGGACGTTCCCAATCAGTGTGAAGACGTAGAAAATGAGGAACATGGCAAATCCAGCTATCTGCACCTTCTGATTTACAGATAAACCTCCAAGTCGAAAATACGTCACTAAAGTAGTTTGATTGCGTAGGGTAGCCTCTTCCATTCTTTTTGTTGGACACTCCTGTCAAGAATTAGAAAAAAAAAAATAACACTTAGCATCTGCATCAATCATTTGGTTACTTAATTTACTCTGTGTTTATAACTTTTTTACCCATCTAGAATTTATAGTGAAATATCTTATTTTAAAGTCCCCAGTCAGCATCTTAAATCATGCTGGACACGTAGAAGGTGCTAAACACACTGTCGGGATAGTAGGACAGAGAATCCTGATTCACTGAGAGATATAAAACCACCTTGGATAGGGAGGGACCAATCAAGTTATTTCTCCCTTATAGTAGTAAGATATTAGTGCTTGGATTTAGGTTATAGAGTTTTACAGGAGAAGAAATTAAGATTCCCCTTACTCCAGATAAGTAATTTGTCCAAGATCACACAAATCCTGGCCCTGAACACAGTTTTCTTTATTGTCTTGTTGACTGTATTTTTCACTAACCAGACTACTTGCTCTCCTGTTACGTCTACCAAGATGCCCTGAGACTATAATTTTAATAATCTACTTCTCAGAAGGCAAAGACTTTTCACCAAGCTGCTGGGCAACCGGGAATGTGGCTGTGATGTTTTTTGAGCAATTCTTTGGAGGAGGCAGGATAAAAGCCTGGAGGCTTAGAAAATCCAGAGATTTGGAGAGGGTGAGGGGAGGCTTGCTTCTCCTCCACCGCTCAGATGAGGGCAGACTTGTTGGAGGTCAATGTCAAGGTCTAATAGTATCACTGTCTTGACTAGATTATCCTCAGCTCTTTTTAAAGTCTAAATCTGTTATCTGACTTACTGGCCCACAAGTAAAACAAAAGTAGTCATTTTATTTTCTTTTAAAATAGCCTACCTTTGACTCAAGCCTCATTATTTTTAATGTATATATTATTTAGCGTCACAAGATCTTAGCCCGTAAAGGGATCTGAGAATTTACCTACTTTTTTTTTTTTTTCATTTTACAAATAGAGAGAATGAGGCACAGAGAGGTAAAGCAACTGGTCCAAGTTCATAGAGAAGTGGAATAATAGCGGGGTCTAGAGCTCAGGTCTCCTGACTCTTGGTTTGTACTTCTCTACTCCACCACCCCTCTGATCTGAATTTTGGTGGTAGCTGGCATGATTGGGGCGTTAAGTAGGATGTGTCTCAGTGGCCTTCCTCTTCCTCTCCTTGGTGTCCCGGGCCAGCTTGGGTGGGCATCTGTGGGGAGCCTCTCTTCTCTAGCTTGGCTCCTTCATCTGCTGCCCTGATGCACAGCCTTCCAGGGGTGGCCCACCCAAGCACGCGGCCCCTCTTGGTTCCTTGGGCCCGATAATCCTGTGCTACCTTCTTCGTGTGATTGATCATGACTGGTACTTTATATCATCCCTCAAGATCAGGCTTTCTGCGAGACAAATGAATCAAATCCACATGGCCTATGAAAAAAGACTAGAAGAAGCTTTTCTCTCTGCTCCTAGTTCTCTCTTCCTTCTCAAATATTTCCTATATCTCATCATGCTGGTCTTCTGCAGACAATGGCCCATTTTGTCATCTATATCAGAGGAACGATTAATGGTAGTGTCAAATCAGGGAACTGACAAAGTAGATCTGTGACAAATAAGGTATTCAGGGGGCAGAAGAAGTCTTTCAGTTAACACTAAATTAAACTCTCCACATCTAGTGCTTGGATTAATATTTATAGTAACATCTTACTGTAGTTATGGATTAATTTTACTATTTATAATTTTTATTAGAGTGTTTACTTAAAACTTTTGCTCTAGAGAAAGAACTATTTTAAATGTTTAATGATTTACACCTGTTATCTTTTTAATTTATTAAGTTCTAAAAGGACGATTGCAAAATTGAAAACTAAAGAACTAACCAAGTTTGGAGCCAGGGGTTCATCTTAAATTCAACATGGAAAATGTCGCCTGCACGGATGGAGAAGGTGCGCCGACTGAGAACGGTGTCTGAAATGAAGACTTCTGTTCCACATCATCATTTTTTTCTATCTCTGTGGAGCCGCGAGAAAAAATGCTTTGAAAAATGGAGATCTGTCCAACTACAGTAAAACTTTGTTGTTAGTTTATGTCAAGAATAGCATGCACAAAAAGAAAATCTAGTGTCTACTGCATACACTTCAGAAAAACGAGAGGAAACAGTTAAGAGTAGAAACAGAATAAAACTAAAATGTCTATAAAACTTACCTTGGGTTGTTTCTGATGCTCCCAGCACCTCCAAAGAGAACTGAATTGTCACAGTCTTGAGTTTAAACATCAAGAGTATTTTTCCCAGTAGAAAGAACAATTTATTTGAAGTTGGCCAAGTCCAATAACCCCATTAGCTTGATTTTTCCATAAGGAAGTTCAGAGCCTTGAAGTTCCTTTGGGTCTTGTTCACGGTTTTTGGTAATAAGTCACAGTAGATGTATCTGGTGATATTTTACCAGAAGTTCTTCAGAATTTCTGCAAAAATCACACCTTTTAACCTATATTATTGTCGTATTTTTCAATATGTAGAAGATGTAACTTTGCACTGAGATTTTCCAGAATTGCTTTCCAGTCAGCTGAAGATGTGGTATGGGAATGGTGTATTTTTTGCACTTTTTCAGACTGCAGTGATTAAAAGCCACTATCAACCACTTTTGCAGGCCATACTAGTTTACCAGGACCACTTCTGTCAGAAACCTTGACCTAATTACTCAGAACCAGTGTCACTGAAGCATCCTGTTTTCTTCGCAGCATGATCTCTGGAAATAAGTTTTGTGTTACTAGTTTCAAATGGATGATTCCACCTTCAAGTACTGAAGGGGGATCTGTAGAGGAAGAAAGCAGCTGGGGCTGGCAGCTGCAGCACTGGTGTTTTTCCACCTGAATTATATAGGCTTTACATCCTTGGGAACTTTTAAACAATGACATCAGCTTGCCCTAGTCACTAGTTAGGAAAAGTCAATTCTGTGGGGACTGAAATTACAGACTGCAATTTTCACGAAGGGAATTTAATGAGAAATCAGGAATTCAACATCTAAGTCTTTAGGACATGTTTATCTATGATTAAATGAACTACTATTTAGTGATTGCTTACTATGTGCTAAGTATTAGGTGAGGAGTTTTCATGTTTTCTGATTTCGTCCATATAAAAACACACCGATGGGGTGGGCAATGGAATTAAGATTTTAATCAGCTCTGCCAGAGAGGTCAGGTGTTTGGACCCTAGGGTCAGATTGTCTTAGTGCAAATTCCAATGTCCTAGATGTATAAATTTGGGCAAGTTATTTAACCTCTCTGGGCCTCAATTTTCTCATCCATAAAACATGAATAACAACGGTAAAATGTTTTTAGAACTCTTGAAATGTTTGCAAAGCATGTGGCACTTAGCAAATGTGTTGTCTATATTAATATAGTTATGCAATATGCATTTCAAACAAACAAACAAAGAAGACACCACCAACTACCAGCCAATTTTTTGGCCATCACTTATTCATTGCTTTGGATAACAGAAAATTTGGAGTCTTGCTCTAATTCCCCTTTTGCTTTCTCTGTTTAGATATCTGAGCTTGGTGGTTTAAGTTGGCGAATGAAGAATCCAAAGGAGAAGGATGAAGATTATACATCGAGTTTGAATTGCAAGATTGAATAGTTTGTGGGATGGTTAGGATATATGCACTAAAAGATATGGAGCTAGAGGTAAGCCTTATAGCCAACTCTCTATGCAAAAGTATGTAGAAGAGATGATGGCAACAGAGGGACAGTATCAGAAGTTACCAAAAATTCTTACTCCTAAAGACTTGTGGCTTGGGCTCCTTTCCCCCAGTTTTCTTGTTGAATTCATTATCATTGATCAGGCCGGACTTGACTGCATTGAAAAACTTGGAGCTTCCAGAATTTACAGATGTTGCTACTTGGCCAACATGGGGCTTGTATTGTTACTTTGGCAATTAGGGTACGCATTAGGAAGCAGGATGTGTTGACCACACTAATTCTTGGTACTTTTGGAATTGAGATACTTTATCATAGGCATAATATACCAAGGGCAATATAGAAAATGATGTTCAATTGAGTATAGGGCAATGACTATCACCGCTGTCATTAGTAAAATATAAGGATGAGAAATTAATCTTTGACCTCCTATATTACAGTTTCTGTACTTTCCCCTTCCTCTTGGTAGCCCTCTCTCCCTGGCCCACTACTTTCCTCCCTGACTGCACACAGACTGCCACTTATGTGCCCCACGCAAGCTTTTCCTCCCTGAAAGTCTCTCATCTCCAAAATTGTGTGTTCCTATTTCCTCCACAGAATAAATGAAAACAATTGTTCACACTTGCATAGCACTTTAAAGTTTGCAAACCTCTTACACACGCATTATTTTGTTTGATCTTTACAACACCCCTGTGAGGTAGTGAGCATTAAAGAAAAATTGGACTTAGTGTTAAGCGATTTTTCAGATAGTTTACATTTCAGCGAAGCACCTGAACCAGGTTGAACTCAGGTCTGCTGCTGCTTACTTACTCTGTTGCTTCACTTGGAGGCTGCACTTCACAGGAGAGCAGTGGCTTCAAGGGGGGACTGACTGGTTGGCCTCACCTCCTATGGGGGATGCACACTTAAAAGGGTTGCTTGTTAAATTATATAAAAATTTTTCATCCATGTAGGGGAGAGATAGCTTTTTGGTCTTCTTTGATCCTACTGACTGACTCTTTCCTTCTTCCCGTTCTATTCTTTCTATTCTGAAAAATCAGAGTGATATGGTCTTCACTTTTGAAAGGTCATTGTCTCCCTGCTAAAAGCTGTCAATCAGCAGTCAATAACCCAGGGTGTGTACAATATCCTACTTAGTGTAGTATGAAATAAAGAGATCGAAAAGAGTAATGATTCTTTCCCATGAGGAATATGCAATATAGTGAATTAAGATAATTTTTATTTTAGAAATTTAAGAAAACCTCTTGAAAAAAACATTGGTGTGATGCCAGTAAATTCAGTGAGACTTAGTGTGACGTGACTTTCTGTCCCAGCCTTCACAGCAACAGAGCTTGCACGCTTCTAGTGAGACCATCATTCCACTCCTCACAACAAACTGTGCGGAAATCAGAACCCAAGAGGAAGCTACCAGTAGATCTCATCACCCACCCAGCCCCTCTCAAAAGAGACCAGCCAGTCTAATCTCATCAATCCCTGTCTGCCTGGTCATTTCAGTCTTCGCGATATTTGTGAAGCTCCTGTTCAACCCTATGGACCCCTACCTTCTCAAGGCTTGGTACTTTCTCTAGTCAAGCTCTTATCTTTCTCTGACCCTGCAGATTCTTCATTACGCCCTCCAGCTAGCATTTGCAAGTAGAATCCTCAACCTTTTCTTGGCACATTACCTTTACATTCCTGCTCTAAGTGGCTGTCTCCTGCAGCCCTCTTAAGTAGTACTGTTTTCCCTGTGCTAGGTCTCAAGATTTGGTATGTGTTCTTTTTTTTTTTTTTTAACAATTGCTGATTCCAGTAATTTTTCTTTCCTCCTTTGTAAAAAAATCCCTATCCTTTGAAGAATATTCTATCAGCCTATTCCATCTGTAATCCTTTCTTGTGTCCTCAACTGTTCTCTCAGCCATTCCCCTGCTTTCCTTGAAGATTTTAGCATTTGTCATCATCTACATAGATGGTCCATATAATACTCCTGTCTCAGTTCTTTGACCTCCTCTCCAGTGACCTTGTCCTCCACCTCACCTCAGCGACACAACTGTATAGATGATCTCACCTTAAAGTTTTGCTCACAGCTTCAAATAGGCAATTCTACTACATATTCCATGGTCGCTTTACTTTCTTTTACTCTCCATGGTGACTATTTTACGCTGTCTTTACTCAAATCTTTAATAACTCCTTCTATTTTCTTACTCTCAGCTAAAGATTTGGTTATTATTTCAATGAGAAATAGAAGTAATCAGAAGAGACTTTTCACCTCAGCCCACTGCTAAATCCATCCCCCAAATCTGCATTTGAATCTGTAAACTCTGCCCACTCTTATAATGGATATCCTGCTTTACCTAAGGCCAACTCCTCCGTTTGTAGTTTGGGTGCCATCCTTTCTTGCCTCTCAAGGACTTTGGTCCTGCAATTCTCTGTCTCCTGCATCATCAACTTTCTGTCACTGTTGAATCATTCCCACCCGCACAAAAACATGCAGTCATAACTCCAGGATTGTAAAACCCTTCCTTGACTTCACCTTTCTCTCCAACCACCACTTAATTTCTCTCTTCTTTTTTTTGAGGAAGATTAGCCCTGAGCTAACATCCTCTGCCAATCCTCCTCTTTTTTTTTGCTGAGGAAGATTGGTCTTGAGCTAACATCATGCCCATCTTCCTCTACTTTATATGTGGGACGCTTGCTAAGTGGTGGTAGGTCTGCACCCGGGATCTGAACCGGCAGACCCCAGGCCACCAAAGTGGAGCATGTGAACTTAACTGCTGCACTCCCAGGTGGCCCCTCTCTGTTCTTATTTATAGCAAAATTCCTTGAAAGAATAACCTATACTCATTGTCTCCACTCCATCTCCTACTATTTCTTTATTGAATCTACTCCAATATGGCTTTGTGCCTCAGTTACTCGACTAAAATTGCTGTTATCCAGGTCACCAGTGATGTCCATGCTGCCAAAATCAATGGGCGGTTCTTGGTCCTTGTCTCATTTAACCTTTCAGCACCATTTAACATAGTCAATTACTTTCTCCTTTTTGAGAGAGGACACCCAACTCTCCTGTTTTTCCTCCCACCTTTCTCATTGCTCCTTCGAAATCTCCTTTGCTGGACCTTCTTTCTTTACCTGACTTCTAAATAAAGTGCCCCAGGGCTCAGTCCTTGGACTTCTGCTTTTCTCTGTTTATGCTTCTTAAGTGAACTCATTCAAGTTCATGGTGTCAATGCCATCTTTATGCTGACAACTCAAATTTTTACCTCAACTTCTCTGAGCTACAGTTTTGTATATCCAGGGCCTATTTAACATATCTACGTGGATTTCTAATGAGCATCCCAAATTTAAAAAAATCCAAAACTCTTAATTTCACGCTACTCCAAGGTGATCTTTCCATTATCTTCCCCATTTTAAGTAACGTACTGTTATCTTTCACCCAACTGCTTAAGCAAGAAACTTTGAATACACTCTTCTCTTTCTCTTATATCTCGCATTAACCCATTCATCAGCAAATACAAATGATTCTGCCTCAAAATATATTTTGAACCTCACCACTACTCAGCCACAGTCTAAGACTTCATTATTTCTCTCTTTGACTACTGCAATAGCCTCTTTATCTACATCTCTATTTCCATTCTTGCCCCCGTACAATCTGTTCTCCATTCAGCAACCAGATTCATTCTTTAAAAGCACTTGTCTCTTTGCTCAAAATCCTCTTTCCAATAACTATAAAATAAAAAGTCTTTACCATGATCTACAAGACTCTTCTTATTATTATTTGTATGTTATTATCTATCTGTTTTCTGTCAAATGTCATCACTTACCTCTGTCCTTTTCTGCTCTCTCAACTCTAGCCACACTGGCGTGCTTTGTGTTCCTTGAGCACACCCAACATCCTCTTTTCTCGTGGCCTTTGCACTAACTATTCTCCTCACCTAGAATGCTTTTCCACATGGCTCTCCACTTCACTTTCTTCAGGCTTTTGACCAAATATCACCTTTTGAGAGAGGAGTTTTTTGATCATATTTCCAAAAAGGAACATTCTCCAAATCTCAATCTGCTGCCAATGACTTCCAGCCAATGACAACCAAAAAAAACTGGGTGTATCGACTCCTTGCCATGAGAGAGACGGTACATCATGGGTATCATGGGACGTCTCAGGAAGATGATATTAGAGAGGACTATAGGATTTGTGCTTATGTTAGGTGATAAGGGAAGGGTTCAAGAAGCAAGGCTTTTCTCTGGAATGAGGGATAATTTATCAGGAAGTGGGGGTAATTCTCTAATTGGATATCTTGATAATTCTCATCTAGAAAGCAGGAGGATTGGAGAAAACCTAAAATTGTAATTGGTGAAAAAGGAATGGTTATTCATATGGCCTGGATAGGGGAGTATTTGGTTATTTTTGTGCTTTGGACATGTTCTCATTTCTGTCTGTATTAATACATGACTATGGAAATGGTCTTGTTTTTATCTTGCTCCATTATGGTACAGAGTGGCCTCTTCAGATATTGATGTACTGGGAAATTGCTTATGTTTAACAGGAGATCACTATGGCCTACCTATGAGTGCTGGACTAGCTCCCAGCCACAATTTCTATACAATAGTACAAGTCAGGGTTCATATAGCAACTGAGTTCAAATTTTGTACTTTGTTAGTCACAGCTTTTTCACAACAACAACAATCTAAAACAGTGGCTCTCAAACTAGTATGCATTGGAATCACTTGGAGAACTTGTTAAAACACCGAGTTCTGATTCAGTAGGTCTAAGGTGGGGCCTGAGAATTTGTACCTATATCTACCAAGTTCCCACGTAGTGTTCATGCTGGTGTGGGGACCTGAGGTTGGCCACCCCAAGATATGTCTCTTTGGCATCAGGATTATTTGAGGCTCATTGCTTTTGATAAACTGGGACAGGCAAGGAGGCTCTGAGCAATGGAACTTGCCCTTTGTTAGGACACATTTACATTTGTAAGGTAAATCTCTATCTGTAAAAGGTGCCTCCCTCTCTGTACCAGGAAGAAGAGAGGTGATGACTTTCTCTCTAGAAACTCTTAATCAATACCAAAGGCAAGGACTTAAATCTGCATTTTATTGTGCTTGTCTGGTAACCTCCTGTAACTAACTTCCCTCCCCTTCCCAACGCTGGCATTTCTTTAAGGATTAAGCATCTTTCCTTAGGCTAGGAACTGATTGCTGTGCTCACCTGTGACCACACAGCTCCAGACAATAGACTAGCCTCCTGCTATGCCCACTGAGATAGCAGACCACTACCTGCTGTGTCCATCAAGCACTGTGCCGACAGGGCAATCTTGTGACTATTGTGGGAGGGACATGTCAATCACATGAGAAACACCCTGTTTGGGGGTATATAACCACTCTGTGCACCCCACTTCTTCGGTGCCCTTTCTTCCTTCGGGAAGAAAGGCCCCGGGCCATGGTTCCTCATAAAGCTTTGTTTAATTTTCTCTTGCTATTCTGTCTCATGTGAATTTCATTCATTCTCCGGCCAGACGAACCCACATTTGGGAAGAGGAAATGTCTTCCTCTCCCCTACACTGGTCTGGGGACCACACTTTGAGAACCACTGGTTTAGAACAATTTTGTTAGAATGTAGAATTAGAATTTCAGTTTTCCAAAAGCTTTCGGAAATCTCTTTTGGAAGGTGTTTTGGTACAGTTTGCCTTAATTCTAGTGAGAAATATATATGTTCCTAGCCAATTTGTATTGTCATAAGTTAATCTTTCACAGTCCAAGGAGAGAGAAATTCTGCTGCTCTATTCCCATCAGTTTACTTCCGCCACATTCACAAATTCTGAAATTCTAGTAGAGGAAAACCAGGGTTATGAAGGTTCCGGAAACCAGGCAACATGAAAAATGATTACAGGAAGAGGGGATATTTCCTACAAAGATGAGAAGTAGTGATACAAAAACATTTTGAGGTTACTCATGTGGAAGAGGAGTTAGACAAAGGGTCACAAACTCAGATGTACCAGGGACCTGGCAGGTAACATAAATGTATTAAGAGGACTGGGTAGGAGCTATGGCTAACGTTGATGAAAATAATCCATAACCAATCTATAAATCAAAATTGGGGTGAGTTTATTATGAGCCAGATCTGAGGACTGTACAGCCCAAGAGAGTCCTTTCACAAAGGAAAGGAGCACTCCAAAGAAGTGGGGGTGTACAGAGCAGTTATATACCATGAAAGAGCATGCATCACATATGATTGGGAAGTCCCTTTTAGAACAGGCATGAGATTCCTTAGCTGGCACAGTGATTCACACAGCAGGTAACTGGTCTGTGGTTTTGAGCTGGGTGGTCACAGCAGGTCAGCAATCAATCCCTGGCCTAGAGAGAGATGCTTATCCTTAAGGAAATGCTGATGTGGGGGAAGTTACATCATTCTTTATCTTAAAGGGCATTGTTCTTGTCTTTGGGGCATAGTAAATACTCAAAGCAGATAGGCAATGCATGCTTAAGAGCCAGGCCAGGCCCTTTTGGAAAAACAAGGTCAGGCCAAATTAGTTTTACACCAAATGCCTTCCTCATATACACCAATATATCCTATTGCTTGCCATTTATTTATCTCTAATGAGAGTGTGAATGCATCTTCTAAAATGGATGGGTACCACACAGGACAAAGGAACTGTTGCTATGTGAGTATGTAGGACCAGTACTGCTAGATCTCCTGGTTTTTCAAAAGAAGGTGGAAATCCTGAGTTGCTTGAAAAATAGCCCAATTTTTAAATATTATTAATTGATTTAAAACATTTAAAATTCATTATGTGAGACAAGCAATATATATTTGCAGCCTCAATTTGGCCTTTGGTCCTACATCTTGCTACCTTGGGGTTATATTTACTCAATGGTAACTCCAGAAGGCAGACATAGGAGGGAAACTACAACTAAATGTTGAAATAACATATAGGACAGTATTTAAGAGTGGCTTTGGAGTCAAATGCACCTGAGTCTAAGCCCTCACTCCACTATTTACTACCAGTGTGACCTTGAACAAATTACTTAATGTTGTTCAACTTTAGTTTCCTCATTTGCAAACTCGGTGTAATAATAATGCCTATGCCAAGGAGTCACAGTTAGGATTGGTAGATAATAAATGTAAAGTCTTAGCACAACCATAGCACATAGTAAACATTCAATAAATATTAGTTTTGAAAAATTAGAAATGGAGGATGCAGAATAAGGTCTTATCTGCCCATTATCTTTCTGAAATCAATTGAATATGACAAGGAAAATGAGAAAAAAGGGGAAAAATCCATCTGTTTTAATAAAAAGGGAACACTTAAAATGCAAAAATATACAAAAAAGAGTTAATCAGTGCATTTGAAATTGGATCAGGGTAAGGGAGGATGCCAGGAAAGGATGACTGCATTACACAGTTTGGGCAGAGTCCCAGAGGCCAGTGATTGGCTACACTTTTGGAACATAAGTAGGAATGGCTGTAAGAGTCTCTGTAACCTACTTGGCATCACAACGTGGTAGAAGAGGCAAGGCTGAATGAGGAAACTCTAAATACTATCTTTGCAACAATGCTGTCTGTGAAGGAGAATCTGCATGGCAAGCAAGTCTAAAGCAATTGTAGGGGAGGAAGACATTTCCTCTTCCCAAATGTGGGTTCGTCTGGCCAGAGAACGAATGAAATTCACATGAGACAGAATAGCAAGAGAAAATTAAACAAAGCTTTATGAGGAACCATGGCCCGGGGCCTTTCTTCCCGAAGGAAGAAAGGGCACTGAAGAAGTGGGGTGCACAGAGTGGTTATATACCCCCAAACAGGGTGTTTCTCATGTGATTGACATGTCCCTCCCACAATAGTCACAAGATTGCCCCGTCAGCACAGGGCTTGATGGACACAGCAGGTAGTGGTAAGTCTGGGTGGGCTATCTCGGTGGGCATAGCAGGAGGCTAGTCTATTGTCTGGAGCTGTGTGGTCACAGGTGAGCACAGCAATCAGTTCCTAGCCTAAGGAAAGATGCTTAATCCTTAAAGAAATGCCAGCGTTGGGAAGGGGAGGGAAGTTAGTTACAGGAGGTTACCAGACAAGCACAATAAAATGCAGATTTAAGTCTTTGCCTTTGGTATTGATTAAGAGTTTCTAGAGAGAAGCTCATCTCCTTTCTTCTTCCTGGTACAGAGAGGGAGGCACCTTTTACAGATAGAGATTTACCTTACAAATGTAAATGTGTCCTAACAAAGGGCAAGTTCCATTGCTCAGAGCCTCCTTGCCTGTCCCAGTTTATCAAAAGCAATGAGCCTCAAATAATCCTGATGCCAAAGAGACATATCTTGGGGTGGTCAATTCCAGGTCCCCACACAATTTATCTTTGTTAACCAATGAGAAGGGAAGGTCAAATCACCTTGCAATCTCACAGACCCAAACCATTACTATTGTTACCAACTAATTGCTCTGAGGAACTCAAGGATGGGTTCGGAAGCATTTAACTGTTTAAGAGATGCAATCACCAACCGCTCTGAACCAGACTAAGCCCCGCCACAAGAGCAAAGGCTATGACCTTTGCCTCATTTTTATCACTAAGATCTCCTCTCTGGAGATTACCATAACCTGCAGTGTATGTGGGAAGCATGTTTTCCATCTGAGCCTGCACAATCAAATACTCACCTCTCCCTTTTGAATATTCATTCCCCATCCAAGATAAAGGGTGCCTGCTTCCCTTTGGTTAGGGATGGCCAAGACTTTGGAAATGATTCTGCATGGCCTCCTATTTGCTGCAAATAAGTTCTACTTTGTGTGACAACTACTTCTGTTCGAAAGCCTGATCTTAAGTCTGCCAGGAGGTGAAACCCCTTGGTTTGGTAACCCTATCTATTGCTTCACTGTGAGCAGGGAGAATCCTTGATGACTTAGAACATTCCTTTGAAGCTTTTCCCACACTATCTTCCAAAAAATAACTTGGCTAAGAAGAAATCTCCTAATTTAAAAAGGAATATTATTGTAAAAGGAAACAAGATAGGATTTATGTGAAATGCTACAATCTGAAAATGAAATAAAGAAAACAATTCCATTTATAATAACATAAAAATACTTAGGAAAATATTTAACCAAGGTGGTACAATACTTGTACACAGAAAACTACAAAACATTGCTTAAAGAAATTGAAGACTATCTCAATCAATGTAAAGACATTCTACGTTTGTGGGTTGGGAGACTTCATATTCTTAAGTGGTTGACATATTCATACTCAAAGTGGTTGACAGACCAATCTCTATGAAAATGCTAACAATCGTTTTATGCTTGGAAAAAAGCAAAAAAAAAAAAAAAAAAAAAAAGAAGTGGAAAAACTGATCCAAAAATTCATATGGAATTTTCAGGGACCCAGAATGGCCAAAATAATCCTGAAAAAGAAAAATAAAGTTGGAAGAATCACACTATCAGATTTTGAAACTTAATACAAAGCTATAATACCAAAAAAGTGGGGTGATCACATATGGATAGACACATATATCAATAATATAGAATTTAGAATCCAGAAATAAGTCCATATGATACTGGCTCAACACAAGATTGACATAAGGGAAGCCATATTGTAGAAAAGAAACATATTGTAACTTTGAATGACCTCTGACTAACTAACCCAGCTGGATATGCACCCTCCATGAGATCTAACTGCTCTGTGGATTTTACGACCCGTGAACAGAGAGTTTATCTGGTATAGCCACTCCCAGTCTGTAACACCAGAGGATCAACAGTCCTAACCCCCTCCCCTATAACCCACTGGCCTATATAACTGCTTCAAGATTCTGTGCCCCCTTAAGATGATTCTTTCAGACATTAGTCAGCCATCTTCCCCCTTGCTAGTAAGCTGTAATAAAATGCCTTTTCTCTGCCACCATCGTGCCTCTTGACAATTGGCTTTTGTCTCGTGGTGAGCAGATTGTGTCCTTTGTGTGGTAACAAATCTGGAGACTCTGGTGGGACTTTAAGTCCTTCTCAAGGCCAGTTGACCTTGGATGGGCAATCTGTCGGGTATGTCCCTAGCAGCTGCTGAGTCTCCCTTTGTCTCAGGGTTCTGCCCTTCCTGCTCTCCCCTACCAATGCCAGCTGTCTCCTAACACTCCCTGTGGTGGAAAGAGAAATGGCTATTTATACTGGGTTGACAGACTCACATCTGGAGGGTAAGTCTGGTTTTTCTGCATCTGTGTCTATAAAGAGCTCCAGGATCAGATGTCTTTTAGATGAGTGACCTCATTAAAATTCACCTTTGCCTAAAATTGTCTAGCAACTCATCAGGATAGTGGGTTAGAGGTCCCATGGGTGAGATTTGTCTGCCACGTTAAAGTCCCAAGGCTAGGATTGTGGAAGACAATAGAAAAGGGTTACAGCTGCTGGGGCGCTCAAGATGATTGGGTTAGAGTCTTGAGCTCTGGGTTAGAGTCCCAGAGTACCCTTGGTTAGAGTGTCAGAGTATTGGAGTTTGGTGTTGTAGAGGGGGAAGACATTTTCTCTACCCTCTCTGGGTTCGTCTGGCTGGAGAATGAATTAAATTCACACGAGACAGAATAGCAAGACAAAATTAAACAAAGCTTTATAACATGTATACATGGGAGAGGTCAGGCAAGCTGAGCAACTCACCAAAATGGCTGAAACCCTCACCTTAAATATCATCTTCAGCTAATGACAAAGGAGGATGTTGGGGGTGGAGGGGGAGTCGGTTACAGGAGGTTACCAGAAACAGGAATAAGATTATTATGCAGATTTAAGTCCTTGCCTTTGGTATTGATTAAGAGTTTCTAGAGATAAAGTCATCCCCTTTCTTCTTCCTGGTACAGAGAAAGAGGGATATTTACAGATGGAGATTTCCTTTGCAGTGTAAATGTCTCTTAACAAAAGGCAAGCAAGTTCCACTCCTCAGAGCCTCCTTCCCTGTCCCAAATAATCCTCATGCCAAAGAGACATATCTTGGTGTGGCCAAGACCAGTCTCCCACAGTGTCTATTCATCTTTGTCTATGTCTGACAGTTTGATTTCTTAAAATTGACTCTTTGGAGACTGAGTTTCTTGGTGATGGTAACAAACTCTCTTTAGAAATTACCTTGTTTGTTGTGGCCACCTTGGGAAAGGCCCCCTAAAATGGAGATAACTGTAAATAGCTGGCGAGATAACCCAGAAAAATTTAAAATAATGTTGGCTACTTTGGGCTCCTTTTGAGCTTTCAAACTGAGAAACAAAGAAATCTTTATAGAGTCAAGGGCTCCACTTTTCAACCTAGAGGTTCCAGGAGCTATAAACATTTACAGAGAACAGCAGAATCTTACCAAGCTTGTTTTGTGTTCTGAGGGCTTGGCTTGATAATTGTTAGGCTGTGGAGGGGTCTCAAAACAGTCTGACAAAAATATGGTTGCACCCTGTGGGGACCTGGAAATGGCCACCCCAAGATACGTCTCTTTGGCATGAGGATTATTTGAGGCTAGTTACTTTGCACACAGGAAAGCAACTGAAAAGTAGAATTTACTTACCCTTTGTAAGAGACATTTACATTGTAAAGGAACTCTCCATCTGTAAAGACTCTTAATCAATGGGGAAGGCAAGGACTTAAATCTGCATTTTATTGTGCTTGTCTGGTAACCTCCTGTAACTGACTTCCCTCCCCCTCCCAATGTTGGCATTTCTTTAAGGATTAAGCATCTTTCCTTAGGCTAGGAACTGATTGCTGTGCTCACCTGTGACCACCCAGCTTGAGACAATAGACTTGCCTCCTGCTACGCCCACCGAGATAGCAGACCCACTATCTGCTGTGTCCATCAAGCGCTGTGCCGACAGGGCAATCTTGTGACTATTGTGGGAGGAACATTTCACTCACATGTGAAACATCCTGTTTGGGGGTATATAACCACTCTGTGCACTCCACTTCTTTGGTGCCCTTTCTTCCTTCGGGTAGAAAGGCCCCGGGCCATGGTTCTCATAAAGCTTTGTTTAATTTTCTCTTGCTATTCTGTCTCATGTGAATTTAATTCGTTCTCCCGCCAGATGAACCCAGAGAAGATAGAGGAAATGTCTTCCTCCCCTACAACCCCTTTGGCAGTCAGAGATAGTTGGACAGAAATGCGGGTTGCACTCTTGTTTGTGAATAAGGGTCCTGCCAAGCTCCTGTCAGCCTCAGGGGAATTACATTGGCCACTGGAAGAAAGCCTTGGCTGGACATTCATTGTAAGGGTCTTGATTTCAGGGATGCCTGAGATTTTCACGATCTGGTTCTAACTGCAGCACAAATATACTTTTGACTGGCCATGCATAAATTCTGAAACAATGGGAAATGCTAATTTGATCCCCACCTGTAGCCCCTTAGGCTGTATTTTCCCAAACTGAGTGACTTTTAGCTACAAGCCCATGAAACAGGAAAAGGCGGTATTCTTATAACATCGCATGGCCACAATCAGAGAGCTCTTGCAATGACTGGTCTTAAGAATTTAATCAAACTTGGAATCTCAGCTTCCTCTCATGGTCTTACAGATGCTAATGAAAGCTCCACACAACCCCCACCCCAGGGTAAATTGGTCTACAGTTGATTTGTGCATTTGGAAAGAGAGTCTTTATTAAACCCTTTGTGCAGACTTTTTTTAAAGGTGTGATGATATATTGTTTTGAAGTTTTAGAACATAAAAATCTTTCGATTCACCTCTTAAGTTAAAAATCTTCCTGATATAAAGAAGTAATTGGAAAAAATGTGCTGAAAAGGTGAGTCAACCTCTTTCCAGTTCTTTGGGGAACTTGGAAAAAACTATCTTTGTCTTGCAAATCCCTTCAGGGTCAGAGGTATGGCTCTAGAAAGTGGGTTAAAGTTCACTTGTCCTTTTCTGATCCCAAAGCCTCCCCTCTTCCTCTCAAAATGCTTGTAGATATCAGGACATTAAAAACTGATAAGGCATATATGCCCAGAGACTCCATCTTGGAGAAAACTTGAGTGGTTTCTCTGTGCCTTTGCAATGTAGTTGGACAGGTAGATCAATCTATAATGTCATTTGAGTTGGGAATGGATTAGAGTCTTTGAACTTTTAATAACATCCTGTGATTTTCAGTTGTGACAGGTTCTAGAGATTATAGTCTGATCCAAGCTTTCAAAAAATGGGCTTCAAAAACAATGCAAACATGGTTAGATATATCTCTGTTTTCTTCTTTTTTTCACAGCAGTGAGAATAGCCTCTATGACACGAAACTGTGACCAAATTCAAAACCACAGATTCACTAGTTAGAGGGACCTTTGTCTTAGCTCTGAAAGAACTGGTTCAATTTGGAATTTGTCTCACTCACTGATGGATAGAGTGAGATACTGAGCCCTGGGGAGGGATCATTTCCTCTCCTTTTCTGACAAATGAAAAAGCCTTGTGTCCCTGTAGAATCACTCTCTCTAGCTGGTTTCCAGTGAGGAAGGAGTCTGCCCACTCCAGAATGAGACATGAGAGCCAGATTTGGAAGGAGATAATGTGGTGGGGCTGCTCTCTGTGGGCGTGTTGGTGCTAAATGAGTTCAGGTGTTAGATATTCATTCTTGTTAATGTGGCAATTATTCTATTTAGAAAGATATAATTGCACATAGAAATGCAAATAAAGTGGGGATTCATTAACTAATAAGCAATTATAATTGTGCTAAATGTTTTTGATCCTAGCCTGGGAGGTATCTAAGCTAATTCCCCGGTAATAGAGACCACAAATGCCTCCAGAGGAGACGTCACTCTGAAAATTATAGCCACTGCTGAATCTATGCATATAATATATATTATATATTTTTATCAACACCTTCACTCTTGAAAACATTTGCAAAGGGCTCATCTGTGGCAACCATGGAAACAGAAGCAAATTAAGATATGAATCTAGTCCTTCCCTCCTCCCACCCCCCATCCCATGCTCCCATCCTAAGATAGGTTGTCACAGGTTTGAAAAGAGAATCATTAGCAATTAATAAAAAATTGCCTTCATTAATTTCACCGCTTTGACGCTGACAAACATACACGGGATTTATGGACCCAAATAGTCATTCCAATATAAAGTATGTATTTACGAGTAAGAATTACAATGATGCTTATATGGGAGAATATGGCAGTGTGGAAGAGGGAAGAGAATAGAAATCGATACCACAAAGAGCTGGGTTCAAATCCTAATCCTGCCTCTTACTAATTGAATGATCTTGGGAAATTTGCTTAACTTCTCCAAACTTCATTTTTCTTAACGAAAATTGAAAATAGTAACATCTGTTTCGTCGGATTGATATGGAGATCTTATGCACTAATGAAGATATGTGTGTACTTTGTGTATATAATTAAGATAAACATATTAAAATTAAATGAATTTAATTATGTAAATAATTAAATATAATTCAATGTAAATCTTACTCTTTAATTAGATATTCAATAAATGAATTGTCTAAGAAAGTTACTGTGTGAAATGTTGATGAATACGTGGAAGATTGTGGTGAGGAAGTTATACTAGTTTCTTCGTCTCAACATCTTACTGAATTTAGCAAGAGTTCTTGGAATCTGGGCTACAAATGACATACAAGGTTGTGGTGCGGACAGTTCTCCAGACTGTGGCTGGGTTATGGAGTCTAGTTATGGTCAAGAGATCTGAGTTCTAGCCTGCTACCCACTAGATGTGTGATTTTGAATATTCCTTTCACCTTTTTGCTTTTAGTATCTTTATTTATAAAATCAGGAATTTATGTTAGATGTCCTTTAAGATGTTTTCCAGCTCTAACATTATGTGTTTTTACAAAGTGGAGATGCTGAGTGCAGAGTTAAATATGCTAAAATCTTCACATTCAATTTGGCTATCTTTCAACTCGTAAGCATTCTTTTGTATGAAAGTCAAATGCTAATCTTTCCATTATTCCATAAAATCTTACTTTCTTCTTCCTTCAGTATGTGCCGACCTGTTATCTTTCAAATTCTACAGTTCTCCCTTTTTCAGAAAAGGGAAAATGTCTGGATCTCCTGCATGCACAGTTCCATCACACATGACAACAAGTTTTGATACCAGCCGGCCAAGGGAAGTTGGGGAACAGGGCTCCATTTTCTGGGGAACTCAACTGATGTACCTGTAGTAGCTGGAGTTTTTCTCATCAAAACTAGAATGTCCCCTAAGACATCTAATCCTTCTTAAGAGGGGGCAGAATAGAGTTAGAGCAGCATATATTTCTGTGCTGTAACAGATAATATGAGAAGAGCTGAGACCAGTGTACACCAAAATCCTTTGCTTCAGAGTGCACAGCAAGGTGGGGCGAAGTTAGCAAAGCAAGACTTAGACCTGAGAGAAATTTACAAGGTTTTAAATTGAATTTATGACCTAAATGTGCTTATGTTCAAAGACCTTAGTAAAATGGTGCTTTAAAGTGAACTTTGTGAAAAGTGAAGATCCTTTTGGAAAACATCCCAGAAGGTAGAATTGGTATTAAAGACAATTGGGTAAATCCATGTAGATTTCAAAGTTGTTAAGGAGACTTTCAGAGATATACTTATGTCTCACATGCATGGGGTGGTATCCTAAATTCTTTGTTTGCGGGGAAGGTTCTGAATTTTTGTGGTAAATATCTTCCATTCTCCCTTGGGACTCTATCATTTTACTCCCTCGCTCATTGACATCTTAATTTTATTCCCACTAAATCAGCCTATATATATGCTTAGAACTTCCGTATAATTAAAAAATCTCTAATTTTGGTCCTGTTCATTGATTGGGCTACTATTCTGTTTCTTCTTTATTTCACCAAGTTATTTGCCCCCAATACCTGACTATCTACTCACTCTTTATTTCTTACAATTGGCTTTCTGTACTTGTCTTAGTCCATTTGGGCTGGTATGACAAAAGTACCATATACTGGGTGATTTAACCAAGAAACTTTTATTTCTCACTGTTCTAGAGGCTGGGAAGTCTAAGGCCAAGGCGCCAGCAGATTTGGTATCTGGTGAGTGCTTTCCTCCCGGTTTGCAGATGGCTGTCTTCTTACTGTATCTTCACATGGCAGAGAGCAGAGAGAGAGGTCTAGTGTCTCCTCTACTTATTATAAGGGCGTTAATCTCCTCATGAGGGCTCCACCCTCATGACATAATCTAACTCTAATTACCTCCCAAAGGTACCATGTCCAAATAACATCACATTGGGGTTTAAGATTTCATCCTATGAATTTTGCAGAGACACAAACATTCAGCCCATTACACCTGCTTTCTATGGAGCTCATTCCCTTGAAGGTCACCAGTGACCTCATAATGGTTAGTTCAGAAAGCCTTTCTCTTTTTCATAACAGCCTTATTGAGGTATAACTGACATGCAGTAAACTGAACATATTTAAATTGTACAGTTTCATGAATACTGACATATGTATACAGCCATGAAACCACCACCGCAATCAAATTAATGATCATAACCATCAGTCCCAAGAGTTTTCTTGTGCCCCTTTGTAATTCTCCTTTCTGTACCTTCCCAACCCCCATCTCCCTTTCCCAGGAAACTACTGATGTGCTTTCTGTCACTATCAATTATTTGTCTTTTCCAGAATTGCTAGAATTTTATGTAAATGGACAATGTGTACTGTTATTTTGTCTGGCTTCTCTCACTCAGCATAATTATTTTGAGATAAATTTATGTCATTTCTTATATCAATGGTCACTCCTGTTTACTGCTGAGTAGTATTTGATTGGGTGGATATATCACAGTTTGTTTTTCCAATTTATACAGATGCAGTTGCCAAAAAGGTGGAAATATATAATTAACTGAAAGATGCATGGAACATCAACAACAAAAAGCCCAGAAATAAATGCTACTATATCTAAGAATCTAATATGTGATTAAAAAAGATGGCATAAGTCAATGAATTACATGAACTTAAATAAATTAGTTTTGAGTCACTGAACAGAAATTTGTAGCAAAAAATATAATTAGACCCCTTCTTCCTTGGTACAGCATGAGTAATCAAGCAGAGCAGTGACATTAAGTTTATAAAGTTTATTTTATTAAATAGATTAGGATGTGATCTTCTTTTAGGAACATTCTTTGGCAGTGATATGCAGGATAGATTAGAAATAGGAATGACTGGAATATGGAAGCCAAAGGTGGAGTCTGTGGTAGCAGTAGGAGCATGAGCTAACAAGAACAAAGACCATGAAGATGGAGAGGAAAAGGAACCTATGGGAGAGATTTCAAAATATCAAAGGAAGGAAAAACAGGGCATCATATCTCCTTAACCACAATTCAATTAAGGCAATCTCTTAATTTTTTTCCAGACTTGTCTTCACGTGCCATTCTCAGGATTTTTGTTGGAAGAAAACTGAACTAGGAGACTAGAGTTCTACCTTCAGATCTGGTTCAATCACCAACTTTCTGTGTGACCTTAGGCAAGTTGTGAAAACTTCTGGAATGTCTGCTTTCTCTCCTGTAGTATAAACGGGCTACAGCAGGTAGAGCCTAAGCTTCTTCCAGATCCAAATTTCTTAGATGATAAGAATTTATTATCTTGAATTTCCTTTCTAGTTGGGCCTAAGACAACAGACGAACTAGCTAGAAATTAAAAGAATAAGTGAATTGTGTGGACTAATGACTCACACAGGGCCCTGGTGAAGTAGTTAACTATAATCTAGATTAGAAATCCTCTCTGCACACTGCTTTCTCTTAATGATGAAGGGAGCTGTGCACAAAGGAACAGGATTGTAGGGTGGTAATTTGCTTCTGCTTTGCTGGGTCAAACGCACTCAAGAGGGTAGGTGTTTGTAATCAGAACACACAAAGTTCAGGGAAGGAAGAAGCCTAGAATTTGGCTACTTTTGACAAATTACAGGTCAATAGGGACTGCCTGTTAAGATGACCCAGAAGAAAATCCAACCTTTTAATTAATCTCCTGTGTTCCTCTGGCCCATGCCAGCATCATAGATAACACCAGAGGATGCCTCTAGCGACTCATTAGAACTCTTGCTCCCACTGATTACTTTCTGGTCTCTAAGTGCTTCTTTGTGGTAAGAATAGTAGTTAACAAAGGGAGTTGCATTCCCCAGCAGACCTTATTAAAACTGTTGTGCTTATGTGGTGATTAACTTATGTAAATTAATTAAAGTGGCCAATGAACCAAGCTGTGCACACAGAACATATCCAGGAGGCACAGAATCACAAAGTCTAGTCATACTCAGGAGAATACTGTTTAGCATTTAAGGTGAATTCTGGGAGAAAAATGGAAAAGGAACCCTGAGAATTGTTGCTTTGATTTCAGAAACACTAAACATGAAATGACAGATGATTAGAAGATCTTTGTAGAATTTGTACACGTTGTTTTACAATAGACTACTGGAACAAAACTAAAAATGCCTTGCCATTGGGGAAGGCTGGTCAGTTCAAGAGACTGTACTCCAGCTACCACTCTACACCTGGTACACATCCTATTTGCAGTCAGCAAACATCACCAGCTCCCTTATTGTGCCACTTGTTGTATCTCAGGGGCAGATTAATCTTACTCTTCTGTGTAGAACAGATTGGAGAGGAGAGTGAGCTAGCCTAAGATTTCAAATCTAAGTGAATGATAGAAACATTACATAAATTGAAAGGAAGGGAGGCAGGTTTTGTGTGAAAAAGATAAGTTAGATTTTGGCCTGTTTAATAATGTGTCTTGAGTAAAGAGAACTGAATTTTTCTGTTAGGAGGTTGTTTCCTTCGTGATCCTAACTCACTAGGAATGCCAGAGTTTAGGGTCATTATGGCACTTTTATGTGAATTAAAATTACTCGTAAGATGGTCACAATCTACTGATTTTTGTGAGATAAAGCTGCTTTAAATTTGCTGGAAAATTGTAATGGAGATAGAAATCTACGGGTCTGTGATGCGAGTAGTTCTCCTGAGGTTGGGCAGTGCCCACTTACATGATTGTATGTAGAGCTATGTCAGGTCAGTTATTTAAAAAGAAGTGGTTCACCTAATTCCCCAAAGCTTTGTCCTTGGAATGACTACCAGAGATACACGTATTGCTGAGAGATAAAGAGCAGGAGGTAAAGGTCTGGAACCTTATGGGATACCTATGAAAAGCGAGAAAAGTCAGGGAAGAAGAACGAAAAGAGTAATCTGAGAAGTTTTAGGAGAATTAGGCTTGGGCACGCTCATGAAAATTTTCAGCATTGTTTCCTCATAATCAAAAGATGGAAAGCATTCCCTCTTGTTCTGTTTTTTGGAAGAGTTTGTGCAGGTTTGGGGTTAATTCTTTAAGCATTCAGTACAATTCACCAGTGAAACTATCTGGGTCTGGGCTTTTCTTTCTGGGATATTTTTTTGATTACTAATTTGATCTTTTACTTGTTATAGATCTATTCAGATTTTCTATTTCTTCTTAAGTCAGTTTTGTTAGTTTATGTCTTCCTGGGAATTTGCCCATTTCATATAGGTTATCTAATTTGCTGGCATATAATTGTTTCTCTAATTCACTTTTATTTTTGTAAGCTTGGTAGTAATGCTCCTGTTCTCAATTTTAATAATGTTCGTGTCCTCTCTTTTTTTCTTGGTCAATCTAGCTAAATGATTGTCACTTTCGTTGATCACTTCAAAGAACCAACTTTTGGTTTCATTTGGTTTTCTTTACTTTTTTATAGTCTCTATTTCATTTATTTCCACTCTGATCTTTATTATTTCCTTTCTTATGTTTGTTTTGAGTTTAGTTGTCTCTTCTCTTTCTAGTTTCTTATGGTGGAAAGTTAGGTTATTGATTTGAGATATTCTTCCTTTTTATAATATAGGTATTTACAGCTATAAATTTCTCTCTAAATCTCACTTTAGCTGCATCTCATATTTTTTTTTTTAAGATTGGCACCTGAGCTAACATCTGTTGCCAATCTTATTTTTTCTCTTCTTTTCCCCAAAGCCCCACAGTACATAGTTGTATATTCTAGCTGTAGGTCCTTCTGGCTGTAGGTCCTTCTAGTTGTACTCATAAATTTTGTTGTGGGATTTTATTGTGTTTTTGTTTTCATCCATCTCAATTATTTTCTAATTTTCCCTTATGATTTCTTCTTTGATTCATTTGAGTGTGTTGTTTAATCTCCACATATTTGTGAATTCCCCAAATTTCCTTCTTTTATTGATTCCTAATTTCATTCCATTGTGGTAGGAGAATATTGTTTGTGTGATTTCAAACCTTTTAAATTTATTAATTTTTATTTGGTTCTTTTGTAATAATTCTATCTCTTTATTGATATTCTTTATTTGCTGAAGCATAATTCTTATACTTATACTTTCTTATACTTTCCTTTAGTTCTTTATACATAGTTTTCTTTAGTTCTTTGAAGAAATAGCTGATGTAAGGTCTTTGTCTAGTAGGTCCAATATGTAGTCACCTCAAGCTCTCCTTTTCTCCTTTGACTTTTCTTTTCTTCTGTATGGACCACAACTTCTTATTTCCTTGCACGCACTATCATTTTTTAAAACTGAAAACTGGACATTTTATCTAATATAATATGGTGACACTGGAAATCAGATCACCCATCCCCTTGAGGTTTGCTCCTCTTGTTGTTTTCATTGTATTTGCTCTCAGCTTGTTTAGTGACTTTCCTGAACTAATTTGTAAGGTCTGCATTTTTTGTCATATGTGGTCACTGGGATTGATTAGCTTAGAGGTTAGCTGATGATTGGACAGAGATTTCCTTAAATGCCTGGAGCCAGTAGGCCTCCTACACTTTGCCAGTGGGCTTTGCGTGGGTGTTTAGGCAATATTTCAAGATTTGGCCAGGCAGTTTACAACTCTGTGTTAACTTTCACGTCTTGCTTTCACAGGGCTTCAAGGTCAGCCCTAGGTGAAAGAGTAGGGCTTTCTTAGATCTTTCCTGGTCTTTCAAGTGGCCCTTGGCATGCATACAGGCTTCTCTGTGCCCATGCATGGACGTCTAGAGTCCCAGGAATAGGAGCTTTTCAGCACCCCCTACGGACATCACATTCCTCAGTTTTTCCTTTATTTTGGTCAGCTTATTGTTTGTTCTACTGTTATCACGTTCTCAGGCAGTGGCAAAGTTAAACAATTGGTGCTGATTGCTTTCAATAAATGCTGCTGAGGAAAAGGTTGTCTGCAATGAGCAAGATCTAAGTCAGCTCAAATAAACACAAATCCTACCAATGGAGGTTTCCAGGGATGTGCCAGATGGGTCAAATAATGACAATCCTCTGAGAATGTGTTTTTGGAGAGTTCCTAACCAGTTTCAGCTTCTCCAGTGGCTGCTAGGCTGCAGTTTTTCACCATGTAGTGAGGCTGCTGGTTTTCAAAGCTATTGCACAATTAGGGATAAAGTGATGAGAGCAGGGCAAGTTAAAATGCCCACAGAAAATTACTTTCTGCTCTGACCAAAATTCAGCAAGTATTCTTGAATAAATGCTTCTTGGACTGTTGCAAGCCTTAGGTTAACCTCTAGTATTCAGAAAAAGTTGGTTTTGACAATTTTTTTTGCCAATGTTCTTATTGCTTTTATGGAGAAGTGACTTTTTGGAAGTCTTTACT
Organism: Equus quagga; assembly: GCF_021613505.1. Taxonomy (NCBI): domain Eukaryota; kingdom Metazoa; phylum Chordata; class Mammalia; order Perissodactyla; family Equidae; genus Equus; species Equus quagga. The sequence goes on along the minus strand of NC_060268.1, from coordinate 27,514,757 downwards.
CTGCCATTCCCACCAATCTCACTCATGCTGTTCTGTTGTGCCTCAATCAACCTGAGTCACAGAGGTTGGATCTCTTCATTTCCAAGAAAAAAAATCCAACTAGAGTAATAACTCATTTTTAATAGACTTTATAAAAGTTTATTTGAAAAATCTGAAGAAATCATTGACAAGGTCACATTGCATGTATGTTGCTTTTTGCAATCTGGGGAACTGCACTATTATATCCCTTTTATTTTTCCTTATTTATCTCCCACCTCATCTCCACACACCCCTCCCTGTATTAATAAGCACATTCTTTCCCCTTTGAAACCTGTATGGTATTATTTTCTTTTCTAATCACTACCTTAAATGTTGAATTGTCTTAGGAAGAATTCAAATGGATTAGAATTTTATCTATTATAAACATTATATTTAAGTCTTAGATGAGATGCATATAGATCATTTCACAAAGTCTCTTCAATCTGTACAATGGCATATTGGCTGGCTTCTTTTCATGGAATCAACATCTTTCATTTTTCCCTCTCCCTGTCTTTCATTTTTCCTTCCCTCCACACTTGAATTTATTTTTTTCCATTCACAAATATGAGAATTTTTTTGTAACTTGGAGAGAAGAGAGAAAATTTTGCTGAGTAAAGGGGCCAAGGTGAGGAGAAGAGTGGAGAGGGAAGACAAAGCATCTGTTCTCCAGTAGTCTTCTAGTACTGATTTTGAACTCCCTCCTTAGGGGCAGGAGTTTAGAGATAGAAGCTGGTTGAAATATACTCAAAGGGAACGTAGTGAGATGTACAGTATGTTCACACTCTTTTCCAGCATATATAGAACATTCTCAAAAATTGAGCGTGTACTAGGTGAAAAGGAAGTCTCTATGATGGAGACATTTCAGGTCCTTTCTCTTTATGGTCATAAGCAGGAAGGGATGGCCACTGTCACTGCTGCCCATTACAGTCCTCCAATAGTAGACGTGCAGAAGTATCCTCTAGTGTGTGTAGTTTGTACTGTGTCTAGCAGGGTAACGATTGAATAGCTTTGGATATTCAATACTGAGTGCCCTTGTTGCTGGTTGAGTGAATGTGTGGTGCTGGCGCTGAGTAGTGATGACATTTGATTGCTTGATTAGAGCATCCCCTGTGGTGTGTTTGAGCATTGTTTACGGCTGTGTAGCATGGAATCCCCACTACCTACCTCTTCTGTAGAGTCTATGAGGTCCTTAATATCGCTTAATGTACTCTTTTTCTGCTTAAACTAGCTGGAGTGAATTTTATTGAATTGCATCTGAAAATTTGACTGATTAAAGGGACACCTTGATAAAGCATATTGCTTGATAAAGATAAGATAATAAAAAGAGTATGGTAGTGTTTCAGAAAGAAACAACCAAATCAATGAAACAAAATATAAAACTCAGGAAGAGACCTAGTTCATAGATAACTTTTTATATGATAAAGATGGAACCACAAATCTATGGGGGAAAGGTAGATGATTTTAGTAGATAGTGCGGGGAAAACTGTCTTGCTCTATGAAGAAAAATAAAGTTACATATATAGATGCAAATTTCAGATGAATTAAAACGTAAATGGAAAAGGGAAACTTATAAAGATAGTAAAATACAATGTGGGAAAAATGCATTTGTGTCCTTGGGGTGGGGGAATGATTTCTAAGTCAAGATCCCTGAAACTCAAATCATAAGGTGAAAAAAAGTGATAACTTTGACTTTATCAAAATGAAGGATTACCGTTTAAAAAAAGGACACCATAGACAAACATTAACAGACTAGGGGTACACTAGAAGGAGGTATTTGTGATGCTGAACACATCTGGGGATCAACATATGCGGAACTCCTGCAATTTACTGAACAAAAGACTGGAGAGCTAATTTAAAAATGGGCAAATCAGTTGAATATGTAATATCAGAAAGGAAAACATGAATGGCTCAATTTCACTATTAATCAAAGTAACATAAATTAAAATAAGACTCCACACTCAGCATATTGGTAAAGTTTAGTCAGTGTTACAAATCTTACAATACCAATTGTTAAGGATTTGGAGAGACGAATGTTCATGCACTAAAGATATGTTCATTGCTGTGATGGCAGGACTTAGAGGCAGCCTATGAGTCCATCACGAAGAGATTGTATAAGTAAATGTGAAGGAGGCACAGGCTAAAATACTGTGCAGTAGTTAGAAACTTTGAATCAGTAACATAAGACGTTTTAAGGTGCCTATAGCTATATACTAATTGGTTTCAGGAAGAAGCTACTTGAACACTTAATGAGCTTATTTGTAGAACCATATTCCCTTCATGTTTCCTTTCATGATTCAGTTGTTAGAAATTTCAGAGCTCAAAGTAATCACAGTAGCTATATTAGTCCTTCCACTAAATGAATCTGTGCCCATTTGTCTTTGATTTTTCCATCCTACTTTTACAGCCATATTGGAATTCAGTATTTTTTTTGGAAGCTATTTGGGGTCATAAATATAAATAAAAGGTCCCTGTTAGACCTAAACAATCATCTTACCATTATTAAGGAAACTGTCAGTAAAAAAAGAGAAAAGATTAGGGAAGAAACGAATTTCTCCTGACCTGGAAGACTATTAAGAAAGGAAAGGAAATGAATTAAGCAACCATCTTAGGATGATAGTGAAATATTTCACTCCATGGAAGTATATGTTTAAACAATCCCTTGCCTAAATGAAGAACATCTTTTGGTAACAAAAGTCTTTCCAGGAAGGCAGTTATTTCCACTGGGTAGCCTTCACATCCGTATAGAAGTTGACTAGGATGAGGAATTTGAACAAAAGGAAAGGGTATGAAATCTGTTCAAGATGGGAGAGGCTCCCAACACTGTCTTCGGCTCCGTAGGGAAAAAAGATTTCCCATCAGTTCCCATGTAGTCCACTAGGAGGCAGTGGTGCCCATCAAAACTTCACTGTATAGACTTTGAATTGCCTCAAATCTTGTTTATTCTTCTTTTTCAATTATAATCACAAGAAAATCTGTATAAAGCAATAAAAGGCAGAGGGAGAATGGTTAAATCCTGCGTTAGTAGCAGAGGGGACAGTCTCAGGCTACAGAATGAGGATAGGTACCATCCAAAAGGGATCATCTCCAAATGCAGCTTTTGGGTCTTTCTTGACCCAGTTTCTTTTGGTTACAGAAACATGTAACTAAGATTTTCTTTCCATATTTATTCTAGAGACCACCTTGGATGCAAGGAGTCGAATTCTGATGAATATGTTTACATAAAAATTTTTGTGCCTTAAAAAAACCCATCTCTCATCTACCACAGTTGCTAAGATTTCATGATCATTATTTTTAATGTTAGCATGTCACCATATCACACGTGGTAAGTTCAGCATACTTTTATGTGAATACATCACTTTAATTTGAATGATGAAACAGTCTCTCATCAATTTTGTGACTCCTTCTGACACCCTAGGGAGGAAAGCAAGCTTCTTGAATGATTAAATTTGCACAGTGTGGTGACCTCTGAAAGAAAGACACGTTCCCTTTAAGACTACCTTCACAGAACAAAGCAGAGTCGAAGTCACTATTAAGCAGCCTCACAACTGTAGTCACTCTTCTACAGTTCACGGATTCTGGCTGTGATGTCATTGACAAAAGAAGAAAATGCAAAGCAGGTGGTCTTGAATCAGCTTCCTGGTGAGCATCATACTTACAGCTGAGGCCTGAGACCAGCTGCATTTTGGCCATGGCTTTACAGAGTGCTCTGGAAGCGGTGTGGCTGGGCCTCCTCCTCAGCTTTCTCTGGAAGGGTGAGTAGACTCCTTCATCATCTGGTCTTGGAAAAGCATGTGCCATTGTTTTAAAATTTGGACTCACGTTTTTTTTTTAAAAACAAAAAATTCATATTTATTAATACTCACTGTACCTAAGGGGTGATCAGTAAGTCAAACAGCAGCATAAAAATCACAGCCTTCTTTATTTGTTCCCTGCAGTTGCAGAGAGCAAGGACCAAGTACTTCAGCCTTCCACTGTGGTATCTTCGGAGGGAGCTGTGGCAGAAATCTCCTGTAATCACTCTATATCCAATGCTTACAGTTTCTTCTGGTACCTTCATCTCCCAGGATGTGCACCAAGACTCCTTGTTAGGGGCTCAAGCCCTTCTCAGCAGGGACGCTACAACATGACATACGAGCGATTCTCCTCATCACTGCTCATCCTCCAGGTGCAGGTGGCAGACGCTGCCACTTACTACTGTGCTCTGCAGGACACAGAGGCAGGGAACCCATGAAGAGCTGAACAGAAACAGGGAGAGATCACAACGTTTCCAGGAGGTGGAAAAAGGATAAGCAATAGCTGCTTTCTCCCCGATGCAGTGTTCTTCAAGCTTTCCCATTTGGCACTGCCATCAGAAAAAAATTGAGTCCAGACACACTATCTATTAGCAAATGTGCACAGGAACATATGTTTTTAGGGAGTGATTCAATGATGGTGCTATAAATCCATATTAAATAGTCTTGATGACTGAAACACTTTTGACCCATTTCTTTTGAGAGCTGATTAGATTGTTTTTTATTTTCCTCATAAAACAAATGATGATGAACTTGTGATAGGAGTAAGAGGCATGTCAATTCTGCCATTTTATTCTTGCTCTCTGTGCTTGCATCTTAAATATTATCTGCTAGCTTCAGTCTCTTTGCAGGAACATTTTCAAGGTGTGCCCATTTTGGAAAGAGTAGTTTAGTTAATATTGGATAATATAATAAGAAGCTGAAAGAGAATGAGTAAGCGAGTGGCTATTACCAACAGCCCTGAGTTTGGAACCTCAATCCTTCCCTCAGGATACTTTGCATATAATCTAACATGCAGACCCAGTGAGGACACCAGTGTCAATCAGTATATGAAATATTAGTAAAACTCAATCTCATTCCTAATTTTTAAACTGAAAACAAATACGAATGGAAATTGTAATATATTCTTCCCACATCCTTATTAACTTATCTTGGTCTTCCCGCCCAGATGTGTCCCTCCCACTTTAGAGACCAATGCCCTAGGGTAGACCAGTGGTTCCTAAACCTGTTTATCAGAAGTATCTGGAATTTTGGGAAAAAAATTGATTTTTTTTTTTTTTTTTGCTATATTCCAGATCAACTGAATCAGAGTTTGCAAGGGTGGGGCCCAGAAGTCTGTATTTCCTATTTAGTTCTCTCTGGTGATTCTGCTGCTCAGCCAAGTTTGATCTGGGAATCCCAGACTCTGGACCCCAGATCTAAGGCTTTAACCACTATTCTCTACCACCTTTCAGTTAGAAATATAGTGCTAGGGAAGGGTTTCAGGAAGTGATCCCCACATGCCAGTACTTGCTATGCAGTAGGTTTTCAGTAGGTATTTGCATATGGAAGAAAAAGTGAGGGGCAGTTACTGACCGCAGAAGAAAAGAGCATTCTAGTAATATTAAATATCATAAAGCTGTACCATCATGTCTTAAATAGCTTGGGTCTGAACTCAAATTTTTAAGAGCGTCCAAATATCTCTATTGGATATAAATATAAATTGGTATATGTTTGTACCACTTCTTTAGGCATATTCTGGTCTGGATTGTTGCTTTTTAAAAGTGTGTTAGTCTTATCTTTTTAACCAAATGAAATATTTGAGAAGAGGGGCCATGTGTGCTTCCTCTTTAAGAGTCCTGCCCAACGCTATGTGTACTATTGTTGCTCAATAAATAATGAATAAGTGTGTGGCCCTCTCACTGCCTTGGCAAGCAATAAAAGAGAGAAAATTCCCTTTGGTCGTACTAGGAAGTTCTTTTCAGTTCACCGAGGAGTATGTGTGTGGTGTGTTGAAAACCCTACCTTTTACCTTGGTGTTTTGACTCTATTGTTTGAAATATCAACAGCTAGACTTCCTACCATATTTTTTTCTAGATCACATATAGAACACTAAAGGCATCATTACCCAAAGGGGAAAGTGGAAAAAGAATAAAATAAAAGAAGAGGAAAATGCAGTTGATGGGAGAGGAATTAGAAATAAGAGAGCGGAAGTGATAGCTCCCCCTTAAAGGTAGCTTGAAGCTCTCAATGCAGTGGTGACAAGGAGAAAAGAATCCACAGCAGAGTAAAATTCCTTGTACTCTCAAATCCTGGGAGTTGGTATGTATACAAAGATTGCCATCCCTTTTTTTCATTTACTTCCTGTAAAAACAAAACAAAATAAAAAATTCCTAGGTGAAAAAGCTGTTGTAGGGATCCTGAGAATAAACATGGAGGGCAGAGCTGGAGAGATTACCTGACAGGCCAGTGCAGGTGGCATGGAGCTGTCCGAGGTCTCTCTCTGGATTGGTCTGCTCTGTCAGCTGCTGGTTGTGTCTACACTGATACTGCTCTGGGGGCAGCATCTAGGGTCACCCAGTCTCTTCAAATGTCTGAGGAACTCCTCAGGAGGATATCTGCATCTGCCATTGGCTCCACTGAGGGATCTAAGACCCCAACTCACTCTCAGGTCAGGGCTTATCTTGCTTTGCTCCTGTGGGCCCTGCCTTCTCTAACTTCACTGCTTTTCTTTGGGGGGGCATGGAACTCACCTGGGGTACCCTTCTGCACCTTCTGAAGGTTAGGGCACTACAGAGAATGAGTGGGGATTGGAATGCTGAGCTACTTTCATTTTCTTCCAAGGGTTGGTGTTATGGGTTGAATCGGGACCCCCTGAAAAAGTTATGTTGACTTCATAGCCCCAAGTACCTCAGAATGTGATCTTAGTTGGCAACAGGGTCTAGAGGTAGTGAAATTAAAATGAAGTCATTGGAATGGGCCTTAATCCAATATGACTGATGTCCTTAGAAAAAGGGGGCATTTGGACATAGAGACAGACAAGTATAGAAGGAAGACAGTGTGGAAAGACACAGGGAAAAGATGACCTTGTGACTGGAGTGATGCATAGATAAGGCTAGGAACACCAAGGATAGCCTGAAAACACCAGAAGCTCAAAGAAGCAAGGAAGGATTCTCTCTTAGAGCTGTCAGAGAGAGCATGGCCCTGCTGACAACTTAATTTCAGACTTCTAGCTTCCAGAACTGTAAGACAATAACTTTCTGTTGTAAGCCACCCAGTTTTTGGTGCTCCGATCTCCTTGCTTCAGAAATATCTAGACCAGAGATGGATATCAATTTCCATGTTAAAGAATATGGGACTCCAGGGGATATAGAGAGTTCTTCTGAGAACTCCCTGACCACTCTCCACTTTGCTCCATTGACAGCAGTGGGACATAAAGGGAAAGTGGCAAAGGAAGGTGTTTTGAAATATTTTGAACTCTAGGATTCAAGTAGCTTTATAGTTCATAAGGAGTTGTAAGAGGAAAGAGCATAACTGAAAACCATGTCCTTGAAGCTCTGTTGACTGTCTGGATTTCGGAAAACGAAATGACCAATTGGGATCAGGCCATTAAGGAAACACTGCAGCAGCACTGTGGTAGGCCCAGGTCCCAAGAATAAATCCTTCAGGGCTTTGTAATGTTACATAGAAAAAAGAAAACAAAGCCAACAAATCTAAGTAGTAGTACCCTCTGCTCAGAAACTCTCCCATATTGTAAATCCAACGAAAATTTTCCGCTTTCTTTTCTGCCAGCACACCCCATGACCTGTTGGGCGATTAAGTAGATTACTCTCTAACCCTTAAGACCTGTTGGCATTCTCTCCTATATGACTTGTATCAGTTCATTTATTTTTCTGCCTGAAATGCCCTCTCCTTCCCCTTTAGGTTATAGAAAATATGTATATTGGTATCTGCCCCCTGTTCCTGGCACAGAGCTCTTAAAACCCTTGTAATTTCCTAAGTGATAAGAGCACTAGGAGCATCTTTTGTTCTAATGTTTGGTCTTTGACTCTGGCTCCTGACAAAGAGCTCCTAAATTCCTTGGAATTTCCTGGGTGACAGCAGTGTCTTTTGTTCTAATAAGGTGACTTCTGGTGAGCTCCTGGATTGGGGCTGGTCAACAGAAAGATGAAGCCATGATTAGAAGCTTGGAACCTTCAGCCCCACCCCCTATTCTCCAGAGACAGGAGAGGGGCTGGAAATGGAGTTTATGATTGATAATGCCTACATGATGAAGCTTTCAGAAAAATCCCAAAAGTATGGGGTCCAGAGAGTTTCAGGGCTGGTGAACAGGTGGAGGAGCTGGGAGAGTGGTGCACCAGGAGACGGCATGGAAGCCCCACTGTCCCTCCCCACAGACTTTGCCCTATGCATCTCTTCCACCTGGCTGTTCATCTACATCCTTTTCACATATTTTTATAATCAACTGGTAAACAGTAAGCAAACTGCTTCCCTGATTTCTCTAAGCCACTCTAGAAAATTAATCAAACCCAATGAGGAATTGTGGGAACCTCCGATTTATAGCTGATTCATCAGAACTGGTGTTCTTTTCAGGTAGATAGAGTCAGGATTGAGTTAAATTATAAGGCACCCAGCTGGTGTCACAGAATTGCCTGGTGTGAGAAAAGCCCCCACACATCTGGTATCAGAAGGGTTGTGAGTGTGGTAGTAGTGTGAGAGTAAAAGAGAAACAGGAGGAGGACTGAGGTTTTTCCTTCTCATTCCTCATATTCAGAGTCTAGCTCAAACCCTGTACTGCCTGTGCTGAGGGCTCTCTACTGTAGTACAATGATCTCCAAGGTTTTTGATTCTATCAGTAAAATCTGTTACTCTTCCAATATATACATATTTATATGCTTATAGATTATGGTCATGTATGTGACAAACAAAAATAGAAATTAGAATAAACAAAAATAGGTTAAGATGAATATATATATTAATTCTCATGGTTTTCTTCTTGCACTCAAGAGGAACATCTTGGGAAGCACATCTCTGTCCCTACTTACAGGATGAACTAGAATAATTCTGTCTTTTATTAATTGGTAAATTCCTTAAGCTTTGTGAGATCCTTTCTTCTCTCATTTGGATGGAATATCCCTAATGATTTCTTCATTGCTGCAATTACAGCACATTTTACTTTAGTTTGTTAATGGTTTATCTCCTGAATAAGTGTCCCATCTACCAAAACAGATGGTAAGTTTTCGAGGGCAAGGACTATGTCTTGTTCTTCTGCTAATGACTCAATGCAAATGGTGTCTTACGTATAACAGGTATTCAACAGTAATTTGTGAGGACCACTGACTTGCAAGGTTTTCTCCTGGAATAATCAGGATGCCAGGGCAGCTCCTGAGTGAACCCTTGAAGAGGTCAGGACCTCTGCAAAGGCAGTTCATTCATCATGAATGAAGGGAAACAGCTCTTATTCCATTGCCTGGCATCCAGCATGTAAAATGGCTTCTCATTACATGGATTGCTGCTAGCTCTGTGTACTTATTTAAAGTTTCAATCATTTGAAAAATATTTATTGAATACCTATGATTTGCCAGTCACATGATTTTCCCCTTTGCTCCTGTCTCATTAAAACAAAGTTACAAAACAAACAAAACAAAAAACTCAGCCTCAGAGCTTCTCTATAAAATAGACAGACACAAACTAAAAAGAAATATGGCATAAATCTCAGGAGGTAAAGTTCTCAAAGGGAAGCTAGACCATCTGTCCATGAGCTTCTTAGATCTCCTTACAGCATCACCAAGGGAATTACCAGTATTTTCTTCAAACCGGGTCCCTGCTGTTCCCACACTGTCCATCCAAACTTTGGGCAGCTGTGAATTAATAAGCAATTATCTTCATATTGAGGCAGCACCTGTGTTCCTGTGGCTTCTACACTTTTTGGAACATAGAAGTGTTCACATGTTTCCTTTACAAATTTTGGACCACATCTGATATTTGCACTGAGTAGTTTCTTTCCATATTAAACATGTATGTTTTATTAACCATTTATTATATTTATACCGCAATTTTGATTCCCCTCTCTACTGTGCACTTCGAACAGTTTCCAGTTGGCTTATATTTCTCTAAAAATATACTTTTAGAACTTAACAATACACCTCAGATGTAGCCTGACCTATTAGTAAACAACAAGGCAACAATGAGGAAACTGGGTCTGGGTAAGGGAAGGTATTAGACCCAGAGAAACTGGAAAATCTCTTCAGTCTACAGAGATATGGAGGTCATTGACTTATGGTCTCTTCTGTTGGAGGTAGGAGAGCAGAAGGTTAAATCATGGATTTCTCTTTTTTCTTTTAAGAATATCCTAATTTATGCAGAAAAAGTGTGACTGTCTTGGCTGGACTGTATTCTTTGTCAAATTTTAATATGAAAGGCGTTGATTTTCTTCCTTACTTCCGCGACTTTATTTTGGGCTGATTTTTCTCTGATATTTCTAAAATGAATGTAATCTACATTTGCGTCTGATGTTTACAAAGAGCTTTCTCATTATTTTACTTGAGTCATTTCTTGGGAAATGTCTCCTGGGAAGTCAGTGACATTTACAGACTTCTGATATTTATAAACAGTTTATTGGGAAGGGCAGTAAGCACTCTTAGAGAAGCACCTGGAATCTCAGATTGAAGCCCCTTGACATCACTGCGGGCTAGATCTTCAGTGCCCTTGTGTTGTGATGAGCATGTCTGAGCAGTAGTCACACAAGAAGGAGTGAAGAGAGGCACCTCTTGGAGGGCAGGGACTCTGGAGGAGAGCAGAGACCTCAACCTGCAGCATTTTGGGAACGTGCCCCACTGGCTCACACACCTCACATCTGAGTGATCTCCAAATTAGGCAGCACTGCATTCATTTTACAGTGGGTTAGTGAAGCAGTTCATGTGATTTTTCTGTGAACTTGATGATTCTTTCAATAGAAATTCGAGAGTTGGGCAGAATTGTCAGAATGTGGTCCATACCAGGAAGGTATAGTAAGTTGATAAGAAAAAAAGCCAAGTTTTCATCAGATTATCTGCACATAAACCAAAAAGGGCATAGAAATGAGCAAGAGATGCTAGAGAAGGTGAATAATCATTGCATGTTAGAGGTGGTTTAGAGACAATTATCTAGGGGCTGTTTTGGTTAAGTGGTACATACATGCGAGGTCAGCATTTGGGATCCACTCAATTAACAAAACTATCTCTAAAGTTCTACTTGGCTCATTCAAGTATATGATTGTATAATTTTACTATGATAATAGGACTACTTTCCATTATAAGGCTTTTAAAAAGTTAGTGATGAAAATTGATATTCTCAGTGTGATTTAGTAGAAAGAATACCTCTGAAGTCAGAAAAGTGTGAGTTAAAATCTTCGTTCTATTTCTTTAGGGATGACTTGAGGAAATTGTTTAATTTTCCTAAACTCTAGTTTCCTCTAAAATGTGGAATGTTAGGAAGAGTAGATGTGTCAAAAAATGCAAAGGGCTTAACATTATGCTCAGAGTAGGCATTTGATGAATAATTTCCTCATTAATCTCATAAATCAAAGCATACAAACAGAATAGCTATTGAAGCTATGTTGTTCAATTCCGAAAGCTCAGTCGATGCCCTAGAAACCCTTTGGGTGTGCACAGCATTTTGTGGAGGCCCTTGACTGCTTCCCTACCTCTTCAGCAGTTAAGGAGCAGTTCTTTAATTAGAAGCTAACAAGAGGCTGAACTGTCCTACTTTTCAAGAAGAAGAAGAATAAGGCTCCCGCATCAGTCCTGCTACTACAAATGGATTCTCATAAGTTCCAACCATAGCATAAATTCAGAGGAAAACTTTCTTCCTTCTATAACTAAGCATAGCTAATTAATAAATATGGTTAGTTCCTCCCATGAGCACCCTTAGGGGGAAACCACTGAACAATCAGTCATTTCTAGAGTAAGATTAAAAAATAAGTCTCCTAAAGATTTCGTTCATTTGTAACTCTTGAGATTAATTGTTAAATGATTGAAGGCAAACAATATCTGTGCCACTTGCGCTATCTAGACATAATCTTGCGAGCTGTGTGTGCTGCATCTGCAGAGGATAGAGAAGTAGAGATTGAATAATTACTTGAAAAACTTTATTAGGACACTAAAGCCTATACTGGACTATTGTTTTAGTGGGACTTATTTGTCTTTCTACATTGATCAAAATGCAGTATAGATATGCTCATATGTACATTTAGGGCAGACATACATCTTTGCCTGAGTGGCAGGACAACAGTAAACCTGTGTCAGGAGTCTGGATGTTCAATTTTCCTATCCATGTCTCCTCTCCATCCTACTCTATGCCCAGCCAGCTGACTTCTACACACTGCATCCACTGGTCTCCCTGGTCCTTTTGCTTCTGGTTGGGTTTGGCCCAGTGAGAGGCATCAGCAGGAGAGAGTGGTCAAGATGTTTACATTCCAAGGTCCTTTCTTTCCTGTACTGAAGTCCACAGGTCCTTTGGGTGCTATTCTCTCTCAGGTCTCCCCAGGCTAGGATAACTTCTTCCCCTGCTGTCCCTTCTGGCTAAGGAGTGGTGAAGTCTTCTGGCTGTTGCTAGCCCCAGGCTGCTTCGCTGTCTCTTGTAGGTTTCCCTTAATTCTGCCCACACATTCAAAACATTCCTTTCATTCAGCTTTTTTTTCCAATCATCCTCTTGAAGTGGTTGCCAGGAACCTCAATGATTCAACATTAACACCCATCTTAAGCTCTAGGCAAAGAGAGAAGAAATTTTTTATATGTTTCCATTCATCACAGGTCTCTTGGGGCTTGAAGATGAGTATTTAAAGATAATTTCCCTATTCCAAAGAAAGACATTATCATAGGGTCAAGGTTTCAATGATTAAAGCATGAGATCCTTAGCAAAGCTTTCAGAAACAGCTACATTCTGCTTTTTTTCTGATTCAAAGCAAAGAGATTTTCTATCCTCTTTTCAAAATATATGGCTTATTAGAACCTATTTAAAGGAAAAATAAGGCAAATCAGAGGAACGATGTCTTTGTATTGACACTTGCTTGTTTCCTTTAAATTCAAATCTATTGAATAATCACTCTGCTGCTACTGTGGCATTTTTTAGTATAAAACTTACCCCGGTCTTCCACTTAAAATGAGCCCTTTATCATCATAATAATACCTCAAACTTCGTTAACCATCAATTTTTGCTCAACATGCACTTTGTTTGAGTTCTTTTTTAAGTAGCTTCTCCATGTGGAAAATCTCTAGTTTTGCAACTCCTTCACAGAGGGTTTTTTTTTTTGCTTTATAATCTACTGTTTACTAGGGCAAATGTGCCAGGAGGTTTTTATAACACCATACCTTCCTTTTCTTTCTTTACAAATGTTTCAAGAGAAGGTTAAAGTTCTTTTTGTGTGAATCTTTAACTAAAGATGATTGTCGGGAGGGGGGTCCCAACAGACCCAACCTAGAGAAACCCCTGAGTTATCTTTTGGTCAAAGAGATTTACGCAGAAGCCAGCCCTAAATTATTTCTAAAGAGCAGAACAAGGTTCTCCTTCTTTCTTATCACTTATCTTCTCTTGCCTTACTCTTTTCTCTTATTTTGCCTTTTCTTATCTCGCATTTTAATGTTTCTTCCTCTCTTCACCCAAACCTATGCTCTCTCCTTCTTTTTCAATTTATTTTCCTATCCTATTAAAAATTTCTATTTCCCTTCTTTCTGTCTCTATATTATCTTGAGAGCACAAACCATTTAAAACTTCAGCCATTCAGCATGCGTTTTTCCCACTTTGATTCACAAACTCCTGTTTCTTCTACTTGACGCCAAATTCCCCCTCTGTCCCTCACGGAAAATGTAAACATCCAGAGGTCTGGTCTTGTGATAAAATAAGACCTGGAAGCACTGGCTACTTGACAGGAAAGTCACCCGGTTCTGTGTGTGGGCTCTAGGGGGTGCTGCAGCGTGAGCCTTGTCCTGGGTGCAAGAAGAGCCGCAGTCTTGCTCCCCACAGAGCTCTGAGAAGCCTGAACCAAGAGCTTGATCAACAGAGAGAAGACACAGGTGCCAGGAAGCCCCAGGTTCCCTGAACAAGGGCCATTTCTAAAAACACCTGCTAACACAGGGGTGCTGGTTCCTCTTCCAGAGCCCAGTTGCTGGGGTGGGGCCATACCTCCTGCTGAGGTGAGCTAGAAAGGAGCCCTCAGACAGCTCGGCTTAAGCCATGGCCTCTGTACGCATCTCAACACTGGTGATTCTCTTCACACTGGGTGAGTAATACTCCCTTCCTGTTCTCCACTTGTATTCCCTTACATTCTTTTCAGTAGCTTTGCTGATGCAGCATGGATTAATTTACAGGTGGACTGAGAGCTCAGTCGGTGACTCAACCGGATGATCTGGTCACTATCACCGAAGGGAATCCACTGACTGTGAAATGCACCTATTCAATTTCTGGGAGCCCTTATCTCTTTTGGTACGTCCAATATCCGAACCAAGGTCTCCAGTTTCTTCTGAAATACATCGCAGGGGACAACCTGGTTAAAGGAAGCTATGGTTTTGAGGCTGAATTTAATAAGAGCCAAACCTCTTTCCACCTGAAGAAACCATCTGTCCTCGGGAGTGACTCTGCTGTGTACTTCTGTGCTGGGAGTGACACAGTGGTGGGGGCTGCAGGGAGAGCTGAACACAAATAGTACAGTTTGTGAGGACAGTAAAAACCATTTTCCTGAAGCCTTTATGTCCCTCCACAAGAGGGTGGCGAGGTTCCAGGTTATGTCGCTGACTATACCTAAATTACAACTTAAAGTCACGGAATTTGTTCATTTGACAAATATTTATTGAATCCTATGTGCCAGGTACTGTCTTAAGCACTGATCATAAAGAGGTGAAAGAAGTGATCCTTGATCTCTATGTGCCAGGAGTGATCCAAAACATTTACAAAACCGTTAAATTCTCACATCTATTATCATGAGCTTCATTATTTAGATGAAGGAACTAAGGCACAGAGAATTTAAGTATCGCACTCAAGTCGCAAAACTATTAAATGGCAAATTGAAACCCAGGCAGTCTGCCTCTCGGGTGTGTGTTCTAACCACTCTACTTCTTTGCCAGCCTGTAGGCTCCTTGTGGCACGAGACTGCGATTTCAGTGATGGTGTAGCCCAACTCTTCATATGGTCACTGTCAAAAAAAAGTGTTGGTTGTAGGAATGAACAGTAAATTAGCAACTCAAAACAGTTTTGTAAGCGCTAAGATGGAGGATTGCACAAATGCTATGCGCGATGAGGAAGTAGAGGTAGCTTAGCTGTGAAGGAAGGAGAGGGAGAATGCGTAATGGAAGGAGAATTTGAATCAAGGGAAGATTTAAACGTAGTTCTAAATATGACTGCTTACAGCTTCTGTGCTCACATCTTATGTACACCCTTGAGAGGGACTGGACTTGATGCTCCTCCTTCCCTCCCCAACTCTCTCTCTCTCCCTCCCTCCCCCTCCTTCCCTCCTTCCTCCCTCTCTCTCTCTCCTCCATGTGTCTATCTCCCTCCCTCTGTATCTCTCTCTCTTCAATTTCGAATATCCTGGGAAGGGCTCTGGTTGACTCCATGTGAGTCAGGTGCTCTTCCCGGGACTAACCAGTGGTGGCCATGGGTGTGCGCTGCTGGGATTAGCCCAGCTGGGCTTGCACATTTGGCTAGTTAATGGTGGCTGGGGGGATGATTCTGCAAGAAGGTAGAAGCTCCGTTTTGAACCACGTGGTTCAAAGGAGTATGTCTGAAAAGAAATTAATTTTTGCATAAGGACTTATATTTATTTATTTTTTCCAAATGGATAGCCAATAGTAGGAACACCACTTATTCAAAAATTCACTCTTGCCCCATAGATTTGGAATACTACATTTATAGTATACTAAATTCCCCTGTCTTCCTGGATCCATTTTTGAACTCTCCATTCTTGTAGTTCTGTGCTGGAATGTGCTGCTTCAGGGAGAGTCACCCTCCAGCCTCTGGCTTACACCCTGTGATCTTCTCTCCTTCTTTTCCTATCCCTAAGTCCGTCACATACCTTGAGGGGATTTACACATAAGGATGTGGACACCTTAGTCTACATGCCTATGATCCCTGCAAGCAGCCATCTCTTGGCCATTCCTTGGTCCTAGGGCTGTGTACACTGGTGGGATGTCTGCTTTTGGGAAGACAGTCCTTCGAAGAGGCCTATGCAGATCTGGGAACATGTGTGCAGGGAATTCAGGGATTTGGGTACCAAGAGTATGGTCAAAAAGAAGTATTTAGACTCCAGAGGGCCATGTCCCCTTGGCCCTGTGGATTTCTCATAGAGAGTATGGTGGGAGCAGCTGGAGGAAGGCCAGGGTGGAGCCTTTTAAAGAGCACAACTACAACAGGGATGTTGCTTGCTCAGGTCTAAGAGTGGCAGTGTTGTATACCATTATTACCCCCAATACATTTGTGTTCATAAAACCATGGGCCCCATTTTAGATTTAAATATATAGTTTCATAATTCTAGGTAAGCCCTTAGCCTCCATCACTGTCTTTCTTCAAAAGAAGGATGTTCTCAGTATGCCACACCATCAACCTTGCAACCTGGTCTGCTTCTGACTTCGATACTTTTAAGTAGGTTTTATGCAAGTCCTACAAGTGAAAGAAGGACATTTACACAATTACAACTCATTTATTCATTTACCTATTCATTCAACAATTATTTGTAGCATTCCCACTATGTGACAGGCATTGTTCTTGTCATTGGGAGTACAGGGGTGAACAAACTCTTTCCATCCACTCATTGCCCACATTTTAAAACTGTTAATACCATTTCCTTACCCAAATGGAATTATTTTTAGTCAAAGACACACAACTTTCAAGAATATTTCCTTCTCAGGAAGACTTTCCAAGGTAAGACTAGCCCTCAGATGTTTGTCTTCATCACGTGGTGTGATGGGAGGAGAGTCTTGTAGAGAAATGGGAATCTACATTTTCCCCATTTTTTTAGGTGCCTGGGAGGGAACAACTATGTTTCCTTAGAAGTTCTATTTTTGAGCTGGCCCCATGGCCAAGTGGTTAGGTTTGGGCACTCTGCTTGGGCGGCCCAGGGTTTGCCGGTTTGGGTCCTGGGTGCAGACCTAACACTGCTTGTCAGGACATGCTGAGGCAGTGTCCCACATAGCAGAACTAGAAGAATCTGCAACTAGGACATACAACTATGTACTGGGGGATTTTGGTGAGAAAAAACAAAAGAGGAAGATTGGCAACAGATGTTAGCTTGGGGCCAATCTTTCTCACACACACACAAAAAAAGAAAAGAAATGATTTAAAAAAAGTTCTGTTTTGTCATGTGGTCCTAGTAATTAGCCTGTTTTGCTTTGGGGAGGAAAGTTAACCTAGCATTCTTTTTTCCTATGCTTATTGGAAAATATTCCTTATAACCAGGTAAACTTTAGGCAGAACAAGAGATCCAATACAGATTCTTTTCATAATATTAATTTTTTATCCCCCTTTTAATTTCACTTCAAGAACTCTGGAAAGAGGACTACGTTAAGAATTAGGAAGTGTCATTTGTATTTCCTGATTCTTCTTCTAGGTAACAATGTGCCATTGGATAAGCCATTTATACTCTATGTGCCTCATGTCCTAATTCATAAAAGTGAGATGATTAGAAGGATTGTTGTGAGGATTGTATATGTGAAACTGTGTCTTAGATTCCAAATAAAAGTGTGTGTTGATGATGGCATAGTAACCAGATACTTAGGGCACTGCTATAGACTGAATGTTTACGTCCCCCGAAAAGTCAGACGTTGAAACCTAATCCCAAGGGTGATGATACTAGGAAGGGGGGCCTTTGGGAGGTGACTAGGTCATGAGGATGGGGCCCTCATGAATGGGATTAGTGTCCTTACAAAAGCGACTCCAGAGAGCTCCCTTGCCCCTTCCTCCATGTGAGGACACAAGCGGAAGATGGTGAACCAGGAATGGGCTCTCACCAGACACTGAATCTGCTGGCACCTTCATCTTGGAGTTTCTGTCCTACAAGTCCAAATGGACTAAGAAAGTGACCAACAGTTGGAGCTCTTATATCTGCTCTGAACTGCTTATATTTGGACTGCAATATGAGAAGATAATAAACTTTTATCTCGTTAAAACTACTTTACCTTGGCCTTTGTCACATCATTTGGAACTGTATTCTAATGCCAGCTTCTATGCCTGAAAACCAGTTTTTAGGAAAGAAGCTGGTATTATCTACTTACATTGTGGTTAAATTGGATATAAGCAACAACATTTTTTTTCCATTACTTGTGGAATCAGTTATTGTCCCTAAAATACAATTTTCAGCATATTAGAGAAGGTATGGGTAGAGAAACATTTTTGGGGGCAGAAAAGCTGTCCTGGTTTCCCTGAGAACACTGGTTGTAGGCAGTCACCTGCTCCATCCGTGTGAGAACTTGCCTCTGCCTGGATGCTAGGGGCACACCTTCCCTTGAGAGGAACCACCCCCCACAGGACCATCTCATGCTCCATTTGGTTCTCCCTCCTCTGATCTTTTTCCGATTGCATAGTGAGTTTCACTGGGTTCTCTGCAAGAATCCAGAAGCACCTCAAATTAAATGGTGCAAAGCTTAGCTTTTCATCTTTTTTTTTTTTTGAGGAAGATTAGCCCTGAGCTAACATCCTCTGCCAATCCTCCTCTTTTTTGCCGAGGAAGACTGGCCCTGAGCTAACATCTGTGCCCATCTTCCTCTACTTTATATGTGGGATGCCTGCCACAGCTTGGCTTTGCCAAGTGGTGCCACGTCCGCACTCGGGATCTGAACTGGTGAACCCTGGGCCACCGAAGCAGAATGTGTGAACTTAACCGCTGTGCCACCGGGCCAGCTCCAGCTCTTCAGCTTTTCCCCCTCTCATGACAAAATGAAACAAAACGAGACAAGCCAAACTCGCTCCTTCTTTTTTTGTTTTCTATATCAAACAATGGCACCACCACCTACCCAAGTGTCATCCGCTCTCTTGCTTCCAGGTCTGTCCAGAAGCTGTTCTTTTTGCCTCTTCCTACTTCCTATTTCTTCCTACTTGGCTCAGGTTCATCCTTTACTAGGTTCATTCTCCTCTTCCCTTAGGTTTTAGTTCAGGCATCACTCCGACTGGGAAATTTTCCTGAAACCCTACAACCAAAGCAGTTTCTCTTCCTGTTTGTTCCTATAGTACTGTGTACTTTTCCTATCACAGCAGTTATCAGAGGACTATCACTGCTTTTACAATTCTCTTCCTTATCACTAGACCACTGGGTCTCTCTCCTCATTGAATGCCCAGCGTCTAGCTCAGTGCCTGACCCAAGCAGGGACTCCACAAATACTGTTTGATTGAGAAAATTGATACTTACCGAGAGTCTTAAAATTTTCTTACTCTTTAATCCAGGAAATCCCCTTTATAGAAGCTAGTCTAAAGAAATAATTGAAAATTTAGGCAAAGATTTATGTACAAAGGTGGTTACCATAGTATTCTTTCTAAAATCCAAATATTTAATACTAGGAAAATTGATGATTAAATTATAGTACATTTCCATCATGGAATATTTTGAGGCCATTAGAATTAAAATTTTATATATATTTATTGACAGGCAAAAATGTTTGGGAAATTACATTAAGTTAAAAAAACAGGCGGGCCGGTCCCGTGGCAGAGTGGTTAAGTTTGCGTGCTCCGCTTCTGCGGCCCAGGGTTCGGATCCTGGGCGCGGACATGGCACTGCTCGTCAGGCCACGTTGAGGTGGCGTCCCACGTGCCACAACTAGAAGGACCCACAACTAGAATATACAACTATGTACTAAGGGGATTTGGGGAGAAAAAAGCAGAAAACAAAAAAAAGAAGATTGGCAACAGTTGTTATCTCAGGTGCCAATCTTTAAAAAAAAAGCACAGAGTATCCAAATGTGTGTGTGTGTGCACATACCATCCAATTTTGTTGAAAATTTTTATGCATAGACAAAAGACTGAAAAGAAATATACCCAAATATTATTCAATGATATTTCTGGGAGATGGTGTTACACATGATTTTTATATTGTATACCTTTTCATATTTTTCAAATTTTGTATCTAGAATTCATTATTTTAATAATCAGAAAAAACCCACTTTTAAAAAATTTAAAATGTTCCTCTGGTTGGTGGCGCTTGCCATCAGGTGTGGTTTTCTTTCTCAACCTCAGGAATTTCTAAGATTTGCTTTAACAATTGTTTTAATTTATTATTATTACCATATATGGGTATATAACAAATAACATTAATGCATCTCATACACTTCTGCATTTATCCAGATATTTTGAGCACAAAAAATGTTTTTCAAAGGAGTACATATATAATATAAAATTATTAGCAGCATGTGTTACTTTGCTAGGGCTTCTCTAACAAAATACTACAAGCTAGGTGACTAAAGTCCAAGGAGGCTTCAAGTCCGAGATCAGAGTGTCAGCAGGGCTGGTTCATTCTGAAGGCTGTGAGGCAAGAATCTCCTCCAGGCCTCTCTCCCTGGCTTGTATGTGGCCATCTTCTCTCTGTGTCTCTTCACGTTGTTTCCCCTTTATTCATGTCTGTCTCTGTGTCCAAATTTCACTTTTTTATCAGGACATCAGTTATGTTGGATTAGAGTCCACCCAAATAACCTCATTTTAACTTGATTACTTCTGTAAAGACCTATCTCTAAACAAGGTCACATTCTGAGGTAGTAGAGATTAGGACACTAACATATCTTTTTTGGGGCGAGGCAGGGACACAATTCAACCTGTAACACCACAACCACTAATGATTACTTTCATTCCAAAGGCTGAGACATAGAAAAATTTTTGGTGTTTCTTTCTCTAGTTGCTTTATGTCCAGTAATATTCTCCTAGGTGAGATAATAGATGTTGACAAAGAAACATCAAGTTCCATTGGTTGGCCTGGAAAGGTGAGATCATTTTGGTTTTGCGATATTTCCTATTTTAAACATAGTTTGAATTTGTATAGAACACCGTGGTTTAGAAGGAACTTTCTTATGCTCCTTTAATCGAGCCCTGTAATCTCTCTTATAGAGATGAAGAAACTGTGCCTCTCAGAGGTGATTTGCACAAAATTGTACAACTAGCAAGTCCAGAGAATTGTTTATAATCCAGTTTGACTAACTCCTCATTCAGTGTTTCTTCCATTCCATAAAATAGACTCCACGCTCCACGTGACCAAGCCAGACTACCCGCTACTGCATTTAGCAAAGAACTATCATGTTCCATAAGTTGCATGGGTCTGAGAACTATTCACTTTTGTGAAACATCTTCTGTCCAAGTATATTTACCACAAGGGGACGCTGTTGCAATGGGTTGAGTCTAAAGCATAACCCCTTCACATTTTATTTCTGTACAAAGTGTCCTAGCATCTTCAGCTCCCTCATAAATACTTCCTTTCTCCTCCACTTGAATACTGAGGGCAAGCTGGTTATTTATTCTATGCCTTGTGATATCTACTCTGTCAAAATGTTACTAAAAGTCATCAGCACTCACTGACATTTTGCATGTGCAACTGGAAAAACTGCTCACCCAGAATACCTTAGATAATTCTAGACCTAGAAGAGGCACCTCCCGAATATTTTCTAGTGATTTTACATTCCCATATTATTGTACAAAGACCTCAAACAACACACCACTATCTTTTCCACATTAATGTGAGTATCTAACATGTTTTAATTGCTGCAGTTGGCTGATTCGATTAACATTATGACGTCTTTTGGATTTGGCTCTTTTCCTTAGTGGCTGTTATTAAAAATTTTTCTTTGGTGTTACTGTTATTGAGTTCATATTGGGTATTTCTTGAAGGAAGAGTGAATGGTATTTAAAAAAATCACATATATAATTCTGCACAATTGCTTTCTACTGGTCATGGTAAACTGCATGTGATTCAGATGAGAAGGAAGGGGATGAGAAGAAACTACAGCTTTGTGCCATAGGCTGACTCTGAAGTAGGAATTATTGTTCCTATTCTATGAATGAAGAAACTGAGGCTCAGATGAGTGAGTTGCTCAGTGTCACGATGTGGCAGAGCTGGGATTTGGATTTAGGTCTGTCTAAATCTGAACTTGTGCTTTTTCTTCTTCATCTCACTTCCTCCCTGGTTAGGTGAATGATTCTATAACACATATATCTTACCCTAGCTGATCAGTAGGGACTAGTGAGGGATCTGCCCCTCATTTCAACATTTGTTAAGTGAGATCTGAGAAGCAAATGTTAGATGTGGACTTAGTGAGAGTGTAAAAGGACACCAGGGTGTCCAGAGATGAAAGGTCCAGTGCAGATGGCTTCATTTTTTGTTTTGTGGAATATGCGTAGGATTCCTTGTTTTCATCTGGCTACATAGACTTAATAGGGAATTTCTGGGCCTAATGTACCAGGTCAGAGGGGTTATTCTTAGAGCTCCATGAGTCTCAGAATGACTACAATAGATGGCTACTTTCTGGGACTGTGGAAAAGTGATGGGAAGTAGGGAGCCTGATGGAATCTACCCTCTCATGTATTTGCTTCATTCAGACCTGATCTACAAGGGGCTAGACGTTAGCAAAGATTTAGAAGGAAATCTTGGCTACTATGCTGTTGTGGTGGAAGTTTTTCCCCCTATTCTTCCTGAGTGCTCAATTAAAGCTTGAGCCCATTGGCTTCCTCCCTGCTATTGGCTGGCTCCTGCGGACAGCAGGGGTGAGAGCTGCTAGTGTGGGTTCTGGCAGGCGCTGCAGTGTCTCTTCCCTGGTTAGTATCCTGGTCCAGGCTCAGACTCAGCCACAGAGCCTAGATCCTGGGTCCTGGTTTACACCTAGAATATGAGGCAAGTGACAAGAGTGACTGTGCTCCTGATCTTGGGTGAGTTATTTTGGGATTACAAAGAATGGGATCCTGTCTGGACAAGGATCTACAATCTTGCCTGCTCTGATTGTTTTTTTCCAAGAGGTTGAGGGCTGACTTGGGGATCCTATTTTTCTCCAGGCAGTTATGTGAGGATATCTCAGGGCAGTAAAGATGTTCTGGATTACTGAGCCCCAGGTCCATCCATAGGAGGGAGAAATTAGACCTGCCCCCTCTGTACATGTGTTCCTAGGATTCCTTGGAATAAATATTTAAAGAATTTTGTCCCGAAACATAAATAAGAAATAAATGTTATGTGTCTGTATCTGATGGGGAGGTAGGGTTTGGGGTGAATTTGACTGTGAGAGAGAACCTAGAGGGAGCTGAGTTGGACCTTGAATTCACCTTCATTTCAGGATGGGACTAGTTTTGTGTTTTTACTCCTACAGGTACTTTGAGCCTCGCTAAGACCACCCAGCCCATCTTCATTGACTCATATGAAGGACAAGAAGTGAACATAACCTGTAACCACACCGACATTGCTACAAATGAGTACATCCTCTGGTACCGACAGTTCCCCGACCAGGGACCACAATTTGTTATTCAAGGTTTTAACACAAAAATGGAAAATGAAGTGGCATCTCTGTTCATCCCTGACGACAGGAAGTCCAGCACCCTGAGCCTGCCCCGGGCTACACTGAGAGACACCGCTGTGTACTACTGCATCGTGACTGCCACACAGTGAGACAGACGGGGCTGCACCTGTGCAGTAACCTCCTGTGGGGTGGGTGTCACAGCCCGGGGGAAGCCCAAAAGCAGTGCTCTCCAAAATGTTAATTTTATTTTTTTATTTTCAGAAGGTATTAGCAAATCCATGGGTTGTTTTACTATTTAAAAAAATTTCGATCTTGTTTATTTCTTAAATAGGTATTCTACATACAGGGTCTAAAATTCAAAATTATGTAAAGGCTTACGGTGCAATGTCTTCATGTCACCATTGTCCCTGAGCTGCTCAATTGTTAAAAATGAGGCAATCTTAGTATTTATACTATTGTTGCTTAGCTGACTTGTACACATATATACACACACACAATGTACACACATACCACACACACTGCACCCAGTCAGTGTGAACAGCATGCTTCCCAGCTTTTGAAAAATTTAGCCCAACTGTCAGATTATTATTTATTGTCACATAAATTTTGACCATTTCTTTGGCCGTTTTCAAGCATCTACAAGATGATTTCTAAGTCTCCTCAGAGTTTAGATCTCTCACTCTCTGTTGCCCTTCTTTCTCTTTTCTTTTGTCCCATTCTCCTATTGCGGATGGTTTGACAAGGAGAGTGAAGATGATGGTAGAGGAGGGGGTGGGGAGAGTTTTTGTTTCTGATTGGTATGATAGACTATTTTTGCAATATCTGAAGCAGGAACAGAGATTCTGGGTCATTATCTCTTTTCAGAGTTGGGTCCTTTGGGGGCGCAGGGAGACAGGAATAATGGCAGAGTTCCTGGGAATCTTGCTAGTGCTCCTGTGGCTTCATCAGGACTGTGAGAGCATTTTTGTTATTATTATTTTGATGAAAGGTTGTTGTCTTTGATTTTGGCAGTAAGGAAAGCAATATTTGATGATATTTTCTATTGAGATTTACAGGGCTGGACCATGGGATGGGAGGGGGTTTCCATCTAGTTCATCTTAGGGTTTGGTGGGAGAATAGTGGTATGGAAAAACAAACAATTGTAGAGCATCAGAGCCCATCAACTCACCTCCTTTAGCTGATATCTTTCTAAACAGGGATGAGGAGCCTGCTGAAGGTGAAGCAGAGCGCTGAGTCACTGAGTGTCCAGGACAGAGCCGCTCTGCTCTCAACTGCACTTAAGAAGACCCACTATTTCCAGCACTTCAAGTGGTACAGATAAAACCCTGGAAAAAGCCTCGGGTTTCTGATTCTCATACTCTCAAATGGAGAAAATGAGGAAAGAAGATTCACAGCATTTGAACAAAGACAAGAAATACAACCCCCTGCACATCACAGATCCGGAGCCTGGAGATTCAGTCACCAACATCTGCACAGCAGGTTCACAGTGATCCCCAGGTCCTTGGAGCCTCTGCCCAAACCAGTGGTGGAGGGTCCAGCCACACGCCTGACCTGAGAGTTGAGGTGGTGGGGTAGAGGGGAAACTCTGTATTGTTTCTATCTACTTATGAAAATAGATACTCATATCTGGGAGACATGTGTGTTTATATAAGGGAGGGGTTAGACTAGTCTGTCTAGAGGAATTTCCACCTAAAGGAAATTATAGATGGAATATTGGCCTGAGTAAATGTTCAAAATGTTCTCTGTCCCCATTGGAGTTCCGTTCCACGCTTGTTCATGGTATCTCAGTTGGAGGATGTCTTGGCTGTAAGCTAGAGGAAAAGAGCCCTGTCTTGGAGATGGGGGAACAAGGAGTACGGTCCAGGTTGTTTCAAGAAGTCACTGACTATGAGGAAAAAACACAGTTAGGCTTAATTTTAAGTTCTAATGTTATACACAGGAATCCACATGTTGGGTACTTTTGATGAAAGCCACTGAGGGATGGTATAAAGAGCACTGCAATTAGAAGCAGTAAATTCTAATTCTAGTTGTACTTCATCTTTGCTCTATGCCCTTGGATAGCAAAACTGAATGGAAAAAGAATAAGCTTTCTAGTCAGGCATCCCTGGGTATGAATCTGAGATCTGTGACTCTTAAGGGTTTGACCTTGGTCAAATACTTATGGTATCTGAGCTTCAGTACCTTCTCCATAAAGTGGGGATCACAATAATATTTTTCAGCATTATTACATGGTTGAAATCATATGTCACTAAGGTCCTGCACTTAATCAGAACTCGTCAGACAAATGCTATCAATACCCTGCGTTATCATTTCTGTATAATGATCTGATCTGCCAACCCTACAAAGCTGTTTGAAGGATGATGTAAAATTTTGTGTGTTCAGACTTTTTATGAATTGAAGAAGACCTAAACAAATATAATAACTTTTTGGTCGTCTGGCCTAATGGCCGAGTGGTTAAGTTCATGGGTTCCACTTCAGTGGTCCAAGGTTTCACTGGTTTGGATACTAGACAGGCATCTAGCACCGCTCATCAAGCCATGTTGAGGTGGCGTCCCACATAGCAGAACTAGAAGGACCTACAACTAGACTATACAACTATGTACTGGGGAGCTTTGGGGAGAAAGAAAAAAAAAAAGAACATTGGCAACAGATGTTAGCTCAGGGCCAATCTTTAAAAAAAAGAGAACTTTTTGGGGAGCTAAAACTCTTGGTCTTGTTATCTCTGAACAAAAAAATCAGTAAATTGATCAGCTTTTTCTCTGTAGAAAGATCATATGACTTTTTTGCCGAATGACCCCCAGGGCAAGGCTTTCAAGCACAAGTTGATAAATGATGGCTCATGGAATGATTGGTGACTCTGGACTCCCAGGGGTGGATGAGTAACTCTCTGCCTTCAGGCTGAAGTCAGTCTGTAGGAATGAATGATTACAAAATGTTCAGAGCTTTGTATAATTTCAGAGACAAGGATAAGTTTTGGTCTGGGTTTCCGGCAGTCAACAGTCTATCAAAGCACACAGCCCTGTTCTTATTTAGTGATAGGATTTCCATTATAGTGAACAGAAGCAGATGTATTTATCAAGTACTCATTGGAGGAAGGCTCTGGCTTAGATCTCACCACTGCGCTGAACACCTTACAGGCACCTACCCTGCCTTACACAGATGCATTTCCAGACTCGCACATATACACACACACGTGTGTATGTATGTGTGTGTGTGAATTTAAAAATATAGAATATATGGTTGATATTTCCATGTGGTCCATGCACACAGTGTCTCCAGCAGGGTAGTTTAATTTTTTACATGGCGGCTCCTAAGAGTACAAAAGGAGACCTGATTCTTAAGCTCAGGACTGCACAGCATCACTCTTCCTGCATTCTGATGGATATGTGAATCACGGGGCCACCCTAGATTCATGGGGAGAGAACTATCCAAGGCTGCAATTCATTGAAAGTCACCAATTTAACAGAGTACCACAATAGTCATTGTAGAAAATCTAGAAAACCATGATAAATAAAATGGACAAAGAGGTCCAGCCCCGACAGCCTAGTGGTGAAGTTTGGCGCATTCTGCTTTGGCATCCTGGGTTTGGTCCCTGGGCGTGGAACCACACCACTCATCTGTCAGTGGCCATGCTCTGGTGGCAGCGCATATGAAAAAAAATAGAGGAAGATTGGCAACAGATGTTAGCTCAAGATGAATCTTCCCCAGAAAAAAAAAAAAGGACAAAGTAGTAAAAATGCGCCTATATCTCCATGTCTTTAGATAATCATAATTTATATTTTGGTATATTCATTTTTGGAATTGTTCCATAAATTACAAGAATATTAATTATATATAAGTAATAAATTAACCATCTTGTGAGACAAGCATCAAAGACCCTTTGAGCTAATAATTTCAAAAATATTGGGTGATTGTCTTTTGAGGGTTGGATCAGATCCTCTGGACGAGTTGATTCTTAAAGTTGGAAATCAATAATAGAGTAGGTATTATGACTATAACCACAAGTGAATAGTATACTATAATTACATATCCTTTCTTGTACGGCTTTTCCTTTTTCATAGAGTTTCTACTTGTCTCTTTCCCTCTCCCCCGACTTTTTATCCTGATATCAATCTCTTTTCAAATTCCTCATAGAAGATATCCAATCAAATTCCCTTCCTTCCTAGAAGCCGTTATTCTCTGGTTCTAATATAATCGGGTTATTTAGTTATATTTCTTTGCGACTGTTAACTAGAATTTTTGTAACTTTTTTTTCTGTTTACTGAATGATCTCTGTTGTTTTTAGGGTCATTTTAAATTTGTTTATCTTGATGTTCATTATTCATATTGCAGACTTTCTCTAAGTTTCTGCTGATCCCTGGCTTACTTTATTATTTAGGGATGAAGTAATTAAAAAAAGCTAATTGGAGATTCACGTAGGTGGCAAGGGCTTGTAAGCAAGTGGATTTTGCCTGAAAGAAATTGGTCAAAGAGGCAGATATTTTTTCTGCAAGCCCAAAATACCAGCACCTAGAAGCGTTTTCTCTGAGGGTACTAATAGCCATTCCATTGTCATTTGACTTCCTTTTATAGTTTACTAAAATTTTTTTAGTAGGGGCTTATTTTTCTTGCCTGGCAGGTAAAGCCTGGCTATGGAGCGTTCATCATTTGTGTATGTCTATGTGTGTGGGAAGAAAAGAAGCTTTGAGCTGAATGAAAGATTAAGTTTTGGTTTAGACAAGGTGAGGCTTGGAGTGACATCAGCAAAATGGTGGCATAAGAATTTCTACCACTTGTCTCCCCCAGAAATGTCAGTTTGAACAACTGTCTGCCTTCACAAGAGTCGAGGATTACAGGTGAGGGATTATAGTATCTGTGTGAAGCACAGGAAAGATGCATTGAGGAGGGTAAGGAAAGACAGATTCATGTTACTTCCATCAAGCCTCCCCCAAGTGCAAGCAGCCTAGTGTGAGAGAGACGCCTTCCCTGTGGAAGGAGAGTGAAGTGAGTGCCTGACTTCACTGTGGACCCTAGAGCTCTCCTGCCTCAGCACCGTAGATTCCTGCAGCCTTAGGTGGTTCCCTAGGGGCTCCTACTAGTTCAGGCCTTCCCATGCTCACCCTGGCACCTGCCAGCTCCAGCGGGCCCAGGTGCCTCCTGCAGCCCCAGGTAGCTCCTGTACCACCAGGTTCGCAGTGTACTCCCAGAAACCCAGGCCTTCTGGCTCACCCTGGCACCGACTAGCTCCAGTGATCCCACGCGACTCTCACGGTTCCAGGCAGTTTCCTCTGCTACAGGTTCCCAGAGGGCCCCCGCAAACCCAGGCCTTTTATCCATACCAGCATCTGCCAGCTCCTGCAGCCCCAGATGGCTCCTGCTGCCCCAGGATCCCAATGGACTCCTGCAAACACAAGTTCCTGTCCCACCCTGGTGCTGGCTGACTCCTGTGGCACCAGGTTCCTGGCAAGCTCCCATGAACCCAGGCTCCCAGCTTACCCAAGCACCACCCAGCTCTCACGGCCCTTGGCAGCTCCTGTGAACCCAGGTTCCCAATCAGCACCTGCAAACCCAGGGCCCAGCACCAGGCTGACTACTGTGGGCCCAGGCTTTTGATCTACTCCAGCACCAAGGACAGTCCAAGGACTCTAGCAGCAAGCCTTCCCCCAAACACTATCAGATGGTCCACCCACAATCTCTGGACAAACTGACTGGTGAAGGGCTTTGACCACTGAAGCCAGTTTGTAAACCTGGAAGAGGTGCCTGCTTCTTTAAATGTGCAGACACCAATACAAGGCCAGAAGGATCGTGAATAAAGAGGGACCATGAATAATCATGAATAATTAAAGACCATGAATAATCAACCACCAAAGGAAGTAATAAAACTCTGATGACTAAGCCTAAAGAAAATCTATGAACTGTCTGACAGAGAATTCAGAATTCTTTAGGAAATTCAGTGAACTATAAGAAAACACAGATAGACAACTAAATGAAATTAGGAAAACATTACACAAACAAAACAAGAAGTTCAGCAAAGAACTAGAAACCGTTAAAAGAAACCAAACAGAAATCCTAGAGTTGAGGGATACAATGAGTGAAATGAAGAATTCAACAGAGAGCTCTGATAACAGACTTGACCAAGCAGAAGAAAGATAACGTAGAAGAAATGTACAAATTCTTAGAAACATGCAGCCTACCAAGACTGGATTATGAATAAATAGAAAATCTGAACAGACCTATAAGGGGTAAGGAAACAGGAAGTGTAACAACAAATCTCCCAAAAAAGAAAAGTCCAGGACTAGTAGGTTTCACTGGTGAAGTCTACCGAACATTTAAATAACACCACCAATCCTTCTCAAACTCATCCAAAACCTTTGGTTTTGGGGATAGAAACACTCCCAAACTCATTTTATGAGACAACTATGACCCTGATATCAAAGACAGATAAGGATACTAGAAGAAAAGAAAATTACAGAACAATATTCTGATGAATATAGACGCAAAAATTATCAACAAAATACCAGCAAACCAAATTCACAACACAATAAAAAGATCATACACCATGATCAAGTAGAAATTATCCCTTGGATGCAAAGATAGTTCAACACATGCAAATCAGTTTAATATACCACATTAATAGAATGAAAGACAAAAATCATATGATCATCTCAATAGCTGCAGAAAAAGCATTTGACAAAATACAACATACTTTTATGATGAAAATTCTCAACAAATTGAGTATAGAAGGAACATATCATAACATAATGAAGGCCATACATGACAAACCCACAGCGAACATCATACTCAACTGTGAAAGGTTGAAAGCTTTTCCTCTAGGATCAGAAATAAGACAAGGTGCTCACTCTCATTGCTCCTATTCAGCATAGTACTGGAAGTTCAAGCCACAGCAATTAGGCAAGAAAAAGAAATGAAAGACATCCAAATAGAAAGGAAGAAGTAAAATTATGTCTGTCTGCAGATGATATGATCTTGTATATAGAAAACCCTAAGGACTCCACCAAAAAACTGTTAGAACTAATAAACTAATTCAGTAAAGTTGCAGGATACAAAATCAACATACATAAATCATTTGCATTTCTATACCCTAACGATGAACTATGTGAAAAGAAATAAAGAAAGGAATCTCACTTACAATTGCATCAAAAAAATTAAAATAATTAGGAATAAATTTAACAAAGAAGGTGAAAGATCACTATACTTAAAATTACAAGACTTTGATAAAAGAAACTGAGGAAGACGCAAATAAATGGAAAGATATCCCGTGTTCATGGATCAGAAGAATTAGTATTACTAAAACATCCATATTATCCCAAGCCTTCTACAGATTCAATGCAATACCCATGAAAATTCCAACAATATTTTCTACAGAAATAGAAAAAATAATCCAATAATTTGAATGTAACCACAAAGGACTCAAATAGCCAAAGCAATCCTGAAGAAGAACAAAGCTGAATGCATTACAATTCCTGATTTCAAACTATATTACGAAGCTATAGTAATCAAAACAGTATGGTACTGGCATAAAAACAGACAAGTAGACCAATGGAACAGAATTGAGAGCCCAGAAATAAACCCACACCTATGCAATCAATTAACATTTGACAAGGGAGCCAAGAATACTCAGTGAGGAAAAGATGGTCTCTTCAATAAATGGTGTTGGGAAAACTGGACAGCCACAAGCAAAACAATGAAACTGGACCATTACCTTACACTATACACAAAAGATGACTTACAATGGATTAAAGATTTGAACATAATATCTGAAACCATAAAATTCCTATAGGGAAATAAAAAGGGTAAGACCCTTGACATCAGGGTAGGCAATGAATTTTTGGATTTGACACCAAAAGCAAAGGTAATGAAAGCAAAAATAAAAAAGTGGGACTACATCAAGCTAAAAATCTTCTGTACAGCAAAGTAAACTATCAACAAAATGAAAAGTCAACTTAATGAATGAGAGAAAATATTTGCAAATCATACATCTGACAAGTGGTTAACATCTGAAATATGTAAAGAACTCATACTACTCAACAGCAAAAAATCAAACAATCCTATTAAAAAATGGGCAGGGGATCTGAATAGATGTTTTTCTAAAGAAGACATACCCAACAGGTACATGAAAAGGTGCTTACAACACTAATCATCAGGGAAATGCAAATCAAAACCACAATGTCACCTCACACCTGTTGGAATGTCAAAAGACAAGAGACAAGTGTTGGAGAGGCTGTGGAGAAAAGAGAACTCTTGTACTTTGTTGGTAGGACTATAAACTGGTACAATCACTATGGAAAACCTTATGGGCATTCCTCAAAAGGTTAAAAATAGGACTACCGTATGATCCAGTAATTCCATTTCTGGGTTTATATCTGAAGGAAATGAAATCAGTATCTTGAAGAGATATCTACAACCATGTTCACTGTAGCATTATTCACAATAGCCAAGACATGGAAACAACTTAAGTGTCCATTGATGGATGAATGGATAAAGAAAGCGAGGTATATACATGTTCAATGGAGTATTAGCCATAAAAAAGAAGATCTTACCTTTTACAGCAATGTGCATGGACCTTGGGGGCATTAAGCTAAGTGAAGTAATTGAGACAGAGAAAGATAAATACTGTATGTTTTTGCTTATATGTGGAATCTACAAAAGCTGAACACAAAATAGAGAGCAGAATGGTGGTTGCCAGGGACTTGGGGGAGGGTGGATGAGAAGATGTTGGTCAAGGGTACAAAATCCAGCAATCAGATAAATAAGGTCTGGGAATATAATGTACAGGAGGATGGCTATAACTAACAATACTGTATTATACTTGATAGTTATTGGTAGAGTAGATCTTAAAAGTTATCTCCACAAGAAAATGGTAATTATGTGAGAGGATGGAGGTGTTAACTAACCTTATTGTGATAACTATTTCACAATACATACGTGCATCAAATCATCAAGTTGTGTCCCTCAAACTTACATATGTTATATGTCAATAATATCTCAATAAAGCTGGAAAAAATAGGATCAGGCTTTTAATATATGAAAATTAGACTGTTTTAATAATTGAAATTCACTGTAAAAGCCATGAGATCTACCAAGATATTAAACAAGGTTGTGAGAAGAAAATTGGATAGGCAGTGACGGAGAAACTTAAGCTATGTCTTGCTTTTCTGCCGTTGAGTCTAGCCTATTTTATCAACCACCTTTTTAATAAATCAAGAAAAAGAAGTATGGTTTTTCTGATCAAAGACGGTAGACTGATCATGTAGGTTTTTCACCTTGCACTCCCAAGACTACAGATTGAAGGGCACTCTGGGAGCAAGCATCCAGCTGCTCCCGCCTGGCTTCCCTCTCCAGGGTTCTTTCCCCAGCAAACCAAGTGAGGCTCAGTCTCTCAGCTGCTCTCTCTCCTCACTTTGCCAACAGAGGTGGCCTGGGCAGGCCTCTTCTCACAGATCTTTCCAGGCAAGACTCAGATATCAGTCTCTGTCCCCCCAGACTCCAGGGACATATATCAGATTCTCCCAGGGACTCTCTTCTGCTCTCTCCTGCTTGCGGGGCAGGGCAGGCCTCTCCTGAAAAGTTTCAGCATTGCAGCAAGCATTCAGCTGAGGAGAATTGAGACTTAGCCTCACCTTCTGGCAAGTCCTTCCCAGTTTTCTGGGAGATTCTGGTGCTACCCCCACCTAGCTTAAAGGAGGTGATAATCTTTCCCAGGAGGAAGACGGAGGAAATGCCACAGAGCCCTGTCTAGGAATACTTTCCAAGGAATTCTCTCTTCCTCTCTGCACCTCTCGACTTCATTCTTAGGTTGGAGGCAGATGAAGGGCTTAGGGTTTCAGGACAAATTTAGCACACTCACCAAGTCCTGTTGGATATGTCTAACTTCTCAATTTAGATTTTACAGAAACTTATCCATATTGTCCTTAGCTTTAGCTGAAATGAGGAAAAACATGAAAACTCCTCATTGTCTAATTAAATTCAGTTAATATCTATTCATTCCCCACAATGAAAGCAGACTTTGTAGCTCATATATACTATATTTGATTGTTATATTACTATTTACTTCTGATCTTTTTTTTTTTTTGCTGAGGAAGATTCTCCCTGAGTTAACATCTATGCCACTATTCCTCTATTTTGTATGTGGGTCACTGTCACAGCATGGCCACCAATGAGTGGTGTAGCTCTGTGCCTGGGAACCGAACCAGGTGCTGAACTTAACCACTAGACCACAGGGCCAGCCCCTTACTTCTATTTTTTTTTTTTTTAAAGATTTTATTTTTTCCTTTTTCTCCCCAAAGCCCCCCGGTACATAGTTGTGTATTCTTCGTTGTGGGTTCTTCTAGTTGTGGCATGTGGGACGCTGCCTCAGCGTGGTCTGATGAGCAGTGCCATGTCCGCGCCCAGGATTCGAACTAACGAAACACTGGGCCGCCTGCTGCAGAGTGCGCGAACTTAACCACTCGGCCACGGGGCCAGCCCCGCTTACTTCTATTTTTTAAATAAGAAGCATCTACCTCCACCTGCAGGTCCATCACATCAGTCAGTGTGTTCACTCTCCTCTGTGTAAGATGAAGCTGCTAATGCTCCTACTCAGCCCTTCCTGCTCTTTCCCTCTCCTGTCCCCACATACTGTCCACTACACTGTACCTTTATGTCCTTTCAATTGTCAATATTCTTAGTCTTTTTTTGTCTGTTTATTGGTTCATATAGTTAATAAACAATAAATTCCATTTATTATTATGACTAGGATATTTTGTTATTTGTTCACTCCACACAAGGCAATGTGAACATTTTCTACTCCAAAAAACCAATGTCAGAGCCAAAGAAAAATGTTCCCCACATCATCAGTTGGTTTTTATTTTCCTAAATTCCCTAAGTTACTTAAAATAATTTCACACTTATATCACCCCTTTCATGCACATTTTCCCTCTCTGAAGTTTCTAATCACCTTTATTTTACTTCTTTGGAAAAAACAATATACTTCCGTCATTTTCTCATTTTTCATATTCTTTTAATCACTTATCTACTGAGAAGAGCCTATCTTCTTTTTAATATTTTTAATCTTTATTGGCCTAAAACTCCCAGTTCTTGATTACATATTCTGCTAGAATGGACTTACTTTTTTGGAATGGCTCATTTTGTGAGATGTTCTAGGGGAGTGGCTGGAATTTTTTTCTTTCTTTTTTTCTTCTTTTAGCAACAGCTAAGTAATATTTTTGTTTTAATTGTCATGGTGCTCAATTTCTACCTGCCAGCAGCTGCATACTCAAAACTGAGTCTGGGTCAATCGATTGGACTTCCCTGCCCTAAGGATTATTCTGATGCTTCCATGTGATCTGTTATAGGCAATGACTCAGAAGACTGC
Source organism: Equus quagga (assembly GCF_021613505.1). NCBI lineage: Eukaryota > Metazoa > Chordata > Mammalia > Perissodactyla > Equidae > Equus > Equus quagga. The sequence goes on along the minus strand of NC_060268.1, from coordinate 27,480,177 downwards.
TGTACTCGTCCATTCAATTTTTCCATGAAGTCTCTTAGTTTCTCTCTTCTTGTGTGTCTCCATACCTGGAATGAACAGTAGGGACCACAGAGGATCACACACTCACTTATTAGGGAAGGAGGAAATGTTAAAACAGCCACAAATCACATCATGTCTCTGAAATCATAAGGACAAGAAAAATTGTGCATCTGTAGGGATTATGACTGTACATGGTTTCAATGAAAAGGGAGGAATATTCCTGAGTTAGCTGATGTGAGATAATTGCCCAGTCTGTTCCTTTCTAAGTACCTCTCTAAAGATGCCGGAAACAGCAAGGGGTACCACAAGGCTTATGAGAAGAGCTACTTCTGTTTGGCCTCCAGAGGGCGATCTTGTGCAAACTAGAATTATAGCTAAAGAACCGCATTATTCCTTCAGCTCCTCCTTCACAGAGCAGGCTAAGGTGTCCATCTGGAGCTCATTACAGACAGTGACACATGAGGAGAATTTAGAAGTCAGAAAGCTTCCAGATTTTTCAAGGAAGAGACTCTTCCAAACGTCTCTGGAATGTGCTTAGGCAGGATTCTAGAGCACCAACCATACCCGTTCTTCCTTGTTCCAAGGGTGCTGTTTCCTTAGCCATATTCCTTCCTGATCAGAGAAGATCTTTAAAAAGGGTCCCACGACGTCTTCAATCCTCAGCCATGAACGTGGTTCCTGTGCCGATGCTTCTGATACTTTTTGCCCTGAGTAAGTAAAATTCCATTTCATCCTCCTGTTCCCTGAAAGTACGGTATTGCACCTCAACTCCGAATAGAGACATCTTCTCTTAATAGGTAGTTCTGTCCGGGTCTCATTGACATAGCATTGATGTTTCAGGAGGAACCGGAGCCCAGTCAGTGACCCAGCCTGACGTCCACGTCACTGTCTCTGAAGGAGCCCCTCTGGAGCTGAGGTGCAACTATTCATCTTCTGTTTCACTGTATCTGTTCTGGTATGTGCGATACCCCAACCAAGGACTCCAGCTTCTCCTCAAATACACGTCTGGAAACAGCCTTGTTCCAGGCATGAAAGGTTTCAAGGCTGAATTTAGGAAGAATGAAACCTCCTTTCACCTGAAGAAACCCTCAGCCCATTGGAGCGACTCGGCTGAGTACTTCTGTGCTCTGAGTGACACAGTGCCTGGGACTGCAGGGGGAGCTGAACACAAACTTCTGGTGAATGTGAGGCTTTCAGTGGCACAAGGGGTCAAGCTGGGACATTTTCAGTAAGATCTCATGTTCTATAAAGACAAGCAGAGCAGAGGGGACTAAACTGTGTAGCTCTTGTGCTAACATGGTCTTTACTTAATTTTCAAAGAGTCAGGATTCATGAGGAAAGGACACTTCGTGAGAAAAACACAGTGTCCCCAATAGACTGGAGACTAGACCTTGCTTAGAGAAACGTTTCAAATGGGACAGTGGCAGGGACTGTTTTGTGTGGCGATTGCCATGTGACCTGTGACCAGACAGGAGAGTACTGTGACAGTCTACCCTGGTGGTTTTAATTCATTAGTGGCACCCTAGGCTTCACTCTAGCTGAGGAACTTTTCTTAAGGTCCCATCTGTGTATGAATATTTGACAAACTGAATGGGGAGATGAGGATTAACAACACCTAGAGGAAGGGACAGAGGAAAATGTGATAAAATAAAATCACTAAGCATACAGGGAGGATATTTACTGACTATTTCTGTCATTTACTCAGCTCTTCCATTTTATCATAAGCTCAAAAAAATGGAGCTGAGATCCCTGTAAACCCATCCCTGGATCAGGCTGAGGAGGGCCTGGGCTGTGCTAACATGACAGAGGTGATTACTGGAGTGGAGTTGAGAGTAGACATCTGTTAGAGCCTAGTGGGGCTGGAGGCTCCAGTAGAAAACATCTGTATGGTCTATTTCCTTTTTTCCTAATTTTTATAACTAAAATGTCTTAAAATGAACTTCTACTCCACTGACTTAGGAATTACTCAATATCCTTGATGAAATTTCTTCTCCAATATCTCTTCCGAGGAAAAAGACAAATAAATGAGGGAAATAAGGAATATAAGTAAAGAGAGGAGAAAAGGGGGAGGTGTAAGACAAGACTGGGGAAAAAGGGAGAAACGTTTTGCTCAAACTGAAAAATGTGGCCCTCCCCTCCTGTTCATAGAGCAGAATCAGGCATGTGGATGTGCAGGATGTTGGGGAAAGTGTCTGATGGGAGAGGAGAGGTGGTGAGAATGAGATCAAGGTGGACATTCCATACATGTCCTATTTCTTTTCCTACCAAGCAAAGTCTCATTGTAGACATATGCTATCTTCATGTATAAATATAGATCGATATTTTCTAGACTTACAAAACTATTTTAATTTCTTTTATTTGTATTTACTTTTCTATCAAAGGGGGTTAACAAAATTATACGTACGATGAAACAGTATTCTTTTGTTAGACATTCCATATAAATAAATTGTCAAATTCTCTATCAAACTGCATGTCTTGATTCTTGTTTAGAAAGCAGGGTCCCTGAAACCAAGATCTTCCAGGACTTATTGACCCAAGTGATGTCCCTGGTTCCCTCTGAGATGTCCTCTCACTTTTCTTACCTTCCATCTAAACTTTCAAACTTCCCTTCCTAAAATAATTCTCAAAAAAAGACTGGGGATGTTGGATATGTTGCCTTACTGTTCCCCTGTCCCCACCACATCCACACACCTGAGAGACATTACACACCAGCCTAGACTGGGCCATCATGGGTGGAGTTTCCTGTTTAGAAGCAAAACGACAAAGCTCAGGTGTGTGTGTGATTGGTGCTCAGTGATTCTAGTGGAACATACTGACAGTAAGAACAAGATTTTTCTGGAGTCAGCACTTGACACCCTCCAGAGCAGGAGTGAAGGCACCCAGCAACAGAACAAAGGATCACAAAGAGACACTGGGGAGCTCTGCGGGGGCTTCTGTAGGTCCAGGTTTGCTGTGAGTTGGGGCCTTCCCAGATGGGGGACTGGGGAGTGTTCCGCAGCTGACGGTGGGTGGACAGGAAGGGAGAGCTGACACAAAGCTCCTGGATGGTTCTATGTCCTCATGGGTGTGTCTTGGGATAGTGTATAGCTTTAGAAATGGCATCAGTCACTCTCCAGTGACTTAATTTGTGTTTGCTTTTCACTTTCCAAGCAGGGGTGAAGGGGTGAATGTGGAGCAGAGTCCTTCAGCCCGGAGCCTCCAGGAGGGAGCCAGCTCTACTCTGAGGCGCAATTTTTCTACCACAGTGAACAATGTGCAGTGGTTCAGACAGAATCCTGGGGGTGGCCTCAACCTTCTGTTTTTCATGACTTCAGGGATGAAACAGAATGGAAGATTAAACTCCACAATGAATTCTAAGGAACTGTACAGTACCCTGCACATCACGGCCTCCCAACTGGAAGACTCAGCCACCTACCTCTGGGCAGTGGAGGCACAGTGCTCCCAGATGATCTGCAGCCTCTACCCAAAATGCAGCCGAGCCTGCAGCAACACCCCTTCCACTGGGAGACTTGCATAGCAGCATTGTGCAGACTTAGGTTTCCTGACTCATTTTTGTCAATATTTTAATTCTTTCTGTGATTATAAATATATAATGCTAACATGGAGATTCTAAAAACAGTGGCAAGATTCAAATCCATGTTTAAGTAAACAGTGGAAGTATCCAATTCAGGGTCTAAGTTAGAGCCTCAGTGAGCAGACCGATATGTTACTAGTGTGAGAAATTTATAAATGTTCATGTGCTGCTGGTACAACTTGTTAATATATTTTTTTTTTTTGAAAAAGATTAGCCCTGAGCTAACATCTGCTGCCAATCCTCCTCTTTTTGCTGAGGAAGACTGGCCCTGAGCTAACATCCATGCCCATCTTCCTCTGTTTTATATGTGGGACGCCTACCACAGCATGGCTTGCCAAGCAGTGCCGTGTCCGGGGCCAGGATCCGAACTGGTGAACTCTGGGCAGCTGAAGCAGAACTTGTGAACTTAAGTGCTGTGCCACCGGGCCGGCCCCCTACTTGGTAATATTAACACATGGGTCAGCTTTTAAGGATGTGAAAAAGAGTATTGTCATACTGGCCATGCTTGTATTCGTAAATTCTGGTGCCTGGAGGTCCTGAATAACAAATATGACAGCAAAGTAGCTAATGTTTAGGGAACACTTACGTGCAATGAGCATTGTATAAACGTCTTTAGTATCACTTAATCTCCATAATACCTTATGATGCAGATACTGTGTTGTTCTCATTTTGTTTTAACAACAAGGGAAAGAGGCTTAAACAGTAAAAAGTTAAATGACTTTACAAGGCCAAGTCACTACATGGCAGACTCAGTGTCGGAAGAGAAGTAGTCTGACTTCAGATCTCACATTCTTAATCCCTACGCTCTTACCACCTTTTCAGGAACCCATAAATAAAATTATTTATAGAGATAAGTATACAGGATGTTTTAAGAAAAGTCAACAAATAAAAAAATAAATTTTAACAGTTTCTAATTAGTGACTTCTAAGAGAAAGCTAGTTGTAGGTTCCCTATGAAGTGATGATTCATCCATTGTATTCTCTTCTGCAGAACCACCCACTGCTGCCTCCAGCAGGTCTCAGTGACCCAGGCAGCAGAGGTCAGAGACAAACGAGGCCAGGGTCATCCCAAGATTCAACCCCAGGCTCATGCCCTATCAGTCTACCGAGGATCTACTTTCTTCTCTTTAAGAGAGAAGTAGCCAAAATTATTTTATCTGGAGTTCATTCAAACATACATTCACTCAGCAAATATTTATTTTGTAGGACAATATGATAAGCACTGGTGTAGTGGTTGAAGATACCTTATTCCACAATATAGACAAGTTTCCTGCACATCTGGAATTTTTATTCTACTGTGTTGGGAGATAGAACGAGGAAACAATTGGACAAATGACTTCAAAATACAAGTGACGTTAAGAAAATAAAACAGGGTGATGGGAAAGAGATTCACAGTGGTCATGGAGCTCTCTGGAGTGGTGACACATGAACTGAGTCTTGAATGACAAAAAAAATGACCAAAAAACAGGTGCTAAGACATAGGATAAGGAAGAGTTTTCAAATGCAACAGTGGTCATTAGGCAGAAGCAAGTTTGGTATATCTGTGAAAGAAGGCTGATGTTCCCAGAAGGTAGTGAGGAGAGTGGTAGATGATAACGGCAAAGAGGGAGTCAGGGGCCTGATCATATGTGGCCTTCTACCATTATGGTTAGGTTCAAATTTTATTCTATATGTAATGCAAAGCATTTAAAGGGTTTTAAATTAGGTGGTCTAATCTAATTTATATTTTAGAAGGATTGCAGTCCATGCTCTGAGATGGCTCATGGGAGAAGAGTGGGGCAAAACTATGGCACGAAGACAGGAAGAGCTTCTAAGGGACCCAATGAGACCCAATGGAGACCTGATGGGGGCTAATTCTGGGAGGAGTCCTATAATGTGATCACATAGTCTTTATGTGAACATTTCAAAAGTGAGCTTTCTTTAACAGCAATTGGTTAAAACCAGTCTTTTTCCATGCTAGCTACCCCGCTATCAGGCTTTCCCTTGTTTCCATGGTGTTGGAGTGGCTTTAGACATTTTTGGGGAATCTGGCTAAGGTGAGATTGAGTTGAGGACACATTTAGTTTGCATTATGTGAGATATAGTCAGGGATTTGCAGTGACTTCTGTATATAGTTGAAACTCTGCTAGCCATTCCTGACGTAGGAATTGCTTCCAGGAATATTCTTTCTGTCTACTGGCTGGACTTGCCCAACATGAGGACATGAAACTGTGCAAAATTAGCTTGGGCATGTTCTATGGCCCTCAGTACTTAAGTATGTTGGTAGAATAGGAAAATCAAGGTTCGAAATATACAGAGATATGTTATATAATTAAGTAATTTGCTTATTCTAGGTACCTCATATAAGTGGAATGAATCATACAATATTTGTCTTTTTGTGTCTGGCTTATTTTACTTTAACATAATGTCTTCCAGGGTTGTTCATGTTGTACCATGTCTCAGAATTCTTTTTTAAGGCTGAATAATATCCCATTGTATAGATAAACCACATTTTGTTTTTTTGTCAATTGATGGACTTTTTGGTTGTTTCCATGTTTTTTGGCTATTATGAATAATGCTGCTATGAACATTCATGTACACGTTTTTGTGAAAATATGACTTTTAATCTGAGACTGGAAGGATAAGAAAGAATTAGGCAAAGCTAGCTAATTATTGGGGATGAGAATCAGGAGTATAAGAAGATAGAAGTAATCTGGGGCCAGATCACTCAGATCTTTTTGTAAGGAGTTTGGATTTTATTCTAAGTATAATATCAAAGCCATTGACTGAATGGAAGTTCCACATTGACATGATCCGATTTGTGTTTTAATATTGTCACATTTATTGCTACGTAGAGAATGGATTGTAGGGTGAAAACATAGTAAGGAGACCAGTTAGAAGACTGTTGCAACAGTTTAGGTGAGAGGTGATAACAGCCTGGATTAAGATTATGGCAGTGAATACTGAAATTTGTGAACACATTCAAGATCTATCTCTTCCATCAGGCTTTTTAAAATTGAGATATAATCGACATATTGTGCAAGTTTAAGGTGTACAACATTTTGATTTGATATATAAATATATCACAATATGATTACTACTGTAGCGTTAACTACATCAGATCACATAATTATCATTTCTTTTTTGTGGTGAGAACAATTAAGGTCTAGCCTCTTAGCAACTTTGAAGTTTATAATACAGTATTTTGACTATGATCACTATGCTGTGCATTAGCTCTCCAGTACTTATCTATCTACTAGTTCTAAATTTGTATACTTGAACAAAATTTATTCCGAGCTACTTTATTCTTTTTGATGCAACTGTAATGTGGATTATTTTCTTAATTTCTTTTTCATATATTTTGTTGTTAGTCTATAGAAATGCAACTGATACTTGTATATTGATTTTGTATCCTGCAACTTCACTAAATTCATTGATTAGGTCTAATAGTTTCTTGGTGGAGTCTTTAGGCTTTTCTATATATAAAATCACATCATCTGAAAATAGAGAGAGGTTTACTTCTTCTTCCTTTCCAATTTGCATGATTTTTATTTCTTTTTCTTGCCTAATTGCTCTGGCTAGGACTTCCAGTATTACGTTGAATAAAAGTGGTGAAAGTGGGCATCCTTGTCTTGTTTCTGATCTTAGAGGAAAAGTTTTCAGCTTTTCAGTGTTGAGTATGATGGTAGCTGTGGGTTCTCATATATGGCCTTTATTATGTTGAGGTGAAATTCCTTTGTACCCATCTTGCTGAGAGTTTTTATCATGAATGAATATTATATTTTATCAAATGCTTTTTCTACATCTACTGAGATGATCATATGATTTTATCTTTCATTCTATTAATGTGGTATGTCACATTGATTTGTGCATGTTGAACCATCCGTGCCTCCAAGAGATAATTCTCACTTGATCATGGTGTATGATTCTTTTAATGTACTCTTGAGTTTAGTTTGCTAATATCTGGTTGAGGATTTTTTCATCTGTGTTCATCAGGGATATTGGCCTGCAATTTTGTTTTCTTTTAGTGTCCTTGTCTGGTTTTGGTATCAGGGTAATACTGACCTTATAAAATGAATTTGAAAGTGTTCCCTCCTCTTCTATTTTTTGGAAGAGTTTGAGCAGGATTCCTATAAATTCTTATTTAAATGTTTGGTGGAATTCACCCATGAAACCACATCCTGGACTTTTGTTTCTTGGCAGGTTTTTGATTACTGATTCAATCTCCTTACTAGTAGTTAGTCTGTTCATATTTTCTGTTTCTTCTTGATTCAGTCTTGGTGGGTTGTATGTTTCGGTAATTTACCTGTTTCATCTAGGTTGTCCAATTTGTTGGTGTATAATTGTTCATAATAGTCTCTTATGATCCTTTGTATTTCTGTGCTATCGGTTGTAACATTTCCTCTTTCATTTCTAATTTTATTTGAGTACTCTATCTTTTTTTCTGGATGAGTCTAGCTAAAGGTTTATATATTTCTATCTATCTGTCTATCTATCAATCTATCTATCTATCTATGAGGCTTTTTAAAAAACCAGCTCTTAGTTTTGCTGATCTTTTCTATTGTCTTTTTAGTCTCTATTTCATTTGTTTCTGCCTTGATCTTTATTATTTCCTTCCTTTTGCTGACTTTGGGCTTATTCTTCTTTTTCTAGTTCATTGAGGACATCTTCCTTAGTTTCTTCATTTTCTTTGGCTCTCTGTGTTGGCTTCTGTGCATTAGATAAAAAGGCCACATCTCCCAGTTTTAAAGGGGTGGTCTTGTGTAAGAGATGAGTCTTATCATTTAACCTGGCCCTAGCTCTTGGTTGTCTTTCAAACCTTTGTGATTGTCACAAAATAGGATTCTTTGTTCGTAGTGGCTCCCAACATTTGAGGATGTGCTAAGACCTATCAGTGTCTCAAAGGGAAGGATCTCAGTCAGCACCTAAATGCAGGCTGACGGGAAGCCAGAAACACACACAGAGTGCACAGGCTCCTTTCAAGGTGATACTAGCAATCTGGAGCAGGGCCAAGGGAGAATGCAAAGATGGTGGATGTCAACATCCCCAGTCTCTGGAAGGGATTGCAGTTGGTTCCTAGATTTGTGTTAAATTAGGAGTCTGATCCTCAGGCTGTAGCTTTTAAGATGTGCAAATAGGCCTCTCCAGGAAAGACTGAGGGATGGGCATTTCAGTCTGCTTCCTCTGCTCTGAGCTCTGGGAGTAAGTCCTCAAGAGCCCTCTAAAAACCACTTCTTTGCTTACTATACTCTTGTGGGTCTCATGGACACAAACCCTGTAGGCTTTCAGAGCTGGGTGTTTTAGGGACCTGTCCATCATGTGGAAGTCTTAAAAGTTAAGGTGCTAGACATTGGGTCCAAACCCTTCATTTCTAAGGGAGAAGCTGGGAGTTGTGAGTTCCCTCCTGATTATATGTTGCCATGCTAAGGGTGGGGTTTATGGCGAGACTGTATCTCCACCTCTCATACCCAATTCAATGTAGATTTTTTCTCATTCATCTAATATATAGGAGTTGCCTAGCTAATTTCTGGATTTCTTTGAGAAGAAATTTTTCTGCGGGAGGAGGTGAGTTCTGGAGCCTCCTCTATTGTCATCTTGAACTAGAATCTCTATTCTATGCCTAGGTTTTTGATAGTAAGGCAATATTTAATGAAAAAAATCATAGAGCTGAGAATTTGTCCAAGAAATGTCCAAGGAGTGTCCTAGGGTTATAATAAATATATGGAACAGTATGCAACAAGTGGATCATATTCAGACCAGTAGTTTCAATTCTAGATGCTATATTTCAAAAAGACAAATGTTGATCGAAAAGTGTCAAGAAAAGTGCTATAAAATGCAACTAAGAAGGGAAACAAAAGAAAAAATAAACAAATGGGATTATATCAAACTAAAAATCTTCTGAAAGGCAAAGGGAACCGTTGACAAAATAAAAGACGACTTACCAGCTGGGAGAAGGTATTTGTAAATCATATATCAGATAAGAGGTTAATATCCAAAATATATAAATAACTCACACAACTCAATAAGAAAAATACCCAAACAACCTTATTAAAAAATGAGCAGAGTAGCTGAACAGATATTTTTCTAAAGAAGATATACAGATGGCCAACAGACATGTGAAAAGATGTTCAACCTCACTAATTATTAGGGAAATGCAAAGGAAAACCACAATGAGATATCACTTCATGTCGATCAGAATGGCTATTATTAAAAAGACAAGAAAAGGGGCTGGCCCCGTGGCCGAGTGGTTAAGTTCGCGCGCTCCGCTGCAGGCGGCCCAGTGTTTCGTTGGTTCGAATCCTGGGCACGGACATGGCACTGCTCATCAGACCACACTGAGGCAGCGTCTCACATGCCGCAACTAGAAGGACCCACAACGAAGAATATACAACTATGTACCGGGGGGCTTTGGGGAGAAAAAGGAAAAAATAAAATCTTTAAAAAAAAAAAAAAGACAAGAAATATCAAGTGTTGGAGTGGATATGGAGAAAAGGGAACTCTCATATAGTGCTGGTGGGAATGTAAATAGATGCAGCCACTATGGAAAACAGTATGGAGATTCCTCAAAAAATATAAAAATAGAAGTACCATACAATTCAGCTATTCCACTTCTGGATATTTATCCAAAGAACATGAAAACACAAATTCAAAAAGATATATACACCCCTATGTTCATTGTAGCATTGTTTACAATAGCCAAGACTTGGAAACAACCCAAGTGACCATTGATGGATGAATGGATAAAGAAGATGTGGGGTGTGTGTGTGTGTCTATATATATACATAATGGAATACTCCTCAGCCATAAAAAGATGGAATCTTGCCATTTGTGACAAGATGGATGGACCTTGAGAGTATGACGCTAAGTGAAACAAGTCAGATGGAAAAAGCCAAATACTGTATGATTTCGCTCATATTTGTAAGATAAAAACATAGATACAAAGAACAGATTGGTGGTTACCAGAGGGGAAGGAGGGTGGGGTAAGGGTGAAAAGGGTAAAGGGGTAAAGGGGGGCATGTGTATGGTGAGGGATGGCTACCAGATTTTTGGTGAGGAACACAAGGTAGTCTCTACAGCAGTCGAAAAATAATAATGTATGCCTAAAATTTATATAATGTTATAAATCAATGTTACCTCAATAAAGATATTTTTAAAAATTGAAAAAAAATGCTACTGGGGCCGGCCCAGTGGCGCAGTGGTTAAGTGCCCACGTTCCGCTTCTAGGTGGCCTGGGGTTCCCTGGTTTGGATCTCGGGTGCGGACATGGCACAGCTTGGCATGCCACACTGTGGCAGGCACACCACATATAAAGTAGAGGAAGATGGGCACAGATGTTAGCTCAGGGCCTGCATTCCTCAGCAAAAAGAGGAGGACTGGCTGTAGTTAGCTCAGGGCTAATCTTCCTTAAAAAAACAATTTGTAAGTAGAACACAAAATGTGAATATAAATTTTGCGCTATAAATAGCAAACATTGGTTACATCACTTCAAAGTGCAGGGAAAATCACAAGAGGGCGCTCCCCTTTCCTCAGATGTGATTTATTCCCACATTCACATGGTGGTTTGATATTCCTTGGCCCTCCTCTGTGCGTATCATGTTCTCTCTTCAGTTGGTGAGTTGCTGCAGGTCTGGAAGGTGCTCTTTCCAATGGAGAAAGGACTCTCCGGAAGATCCTATCCAGGATCCGGAACTGAGACTAGAGCAGCACCCTGTCAGCTTTGGAGTGTTCAAGGGGACAAAGCCCTTTGTCTTGCCTACAGTTCAAGCAGCCATGCTCTCTGCTTTTGCTCAATGATTGTGGTGGTCTTGCTCCTAATTCGCAGTGAATAATGTTCTATTTTTAAATTATTTTCTATTCTTAGGTATAGGTGACGATATCTAGCTCGATTTCCTCGCTGGAGACTGTCCTTCTGTTTATATATTCCTAACTAACAAAATCTTAATTATTTTAGGAGGAAGTAATGAAGAGATGGTGACCCAGACAGACGGTCTTGTTACTTTCCCCAAGGGGCCACTTCTGACCCTGATCTGCACTTACCAGACCAGCGATTCAGTTTTCCTTTTGTGGTGTGTCCAGTATTACAATAAAGCTCCTAAACTCCTCCTGAACTACTCCTTTCTGAGCTCAACAGAAAACCAGTGGACAGAACGTCAAGGTTTTCAGGCCAATCGTGTTAAGAGTGATGGCTCCTTCTACTTGCAGAAACCCTCAGTGCAAATGTCAGACTCAACTGTGTACTACTGCGATCTTAGAGACACCGTGAGGGGGACTGCAGGAGGAGCTGAGCACAAATCCAGGTGGGGCCTGGTTGTGGGCAGCTCTGGGAGGGGAGAATTGTGATTTCTCTCATTTGTATCTTGGGCTGGGGACAATTGGAGAAGGAAAAATTTCCAGCTTTGATGTCTCAGAACTCAGGAGCCCTGGTGTTACTACAAGCTATAGAAATGCGGAGAGGAAATCTAGGTGAAAATCTGATTTCCATATTCCAGAAATGTTCCTGTTTTCAGTCAGAATTCCATTTCTTTGTGCCAGATTGATAAGTAGCCCATGATAAACATTTGCTGAAATTCCCTGTGACTCCACTGCCAAGTGAACGTGTGGATTCAGTCTTTCCTGAGATATTTCCATCTCTAAGATTGGAAAACTGCAAAGATATCATCATTTTTAGGGAAAATATAGACTAAATAAGATATCAGGAATCCAGTTCCACTGATTTCTTTTCTTTTCTTCCCTGACCCCAGCTTTATTGACATAGTTGACATATAACATTGTGTAAGTTTAATGTGTCCAATGTGTTGATTTGGTATACCTATATGTTGCAGTATGATTATCACTGTAGCATTAGCTAAGGCCTCTATCACATCACGTAATTACTTTTTTGTGGTGAGAACATTTAAATTCTACTCTCTTAACAACTCAAGTGCGCAATACATTATTGTTGACTATAACAATGCTGTACATTAGGTCCTCAGAAGTTATTAATCTTTTAACTGGAAGTTTGTATCCTTTGACCAACATCTCCCACCCTGAGCCACTGGCTGCCACCATCCTACTCTTTCTACAAGTTTTATTTTTTTAGATCTCTCATATAAGTAAGATCATACAGTATTTGTCTTCCTCTGTCTGACTCATTTCACTTAGCATAATGCCTTCCATTTCCATCACTGTTGTAGCAAATATTAGATGTCCTTCTTTCTCATGTCTGAATAATATTCCATTGTATATATACACTGCATTTTCTTTACACATTCATCCATTGACAGACGCTTAGGTTGTTTCCATATCTTAGGTCATATACACAGAAGTGGGATTGCTGGATTATATGGTAATTCTACTTTTAATTTTTTAGTACCATTGATTTCTGCACATGTCTCTTCAATTCTGATGGAAATTACCCTTCTCACAAGTCCTTGTTGTAGGAACTCCATCCTCAGCTCCTGGGGTCTTTGTTTATTTCTTTCTCCAGCTTTTCCTTCCTTCCTTTGCAGCTGTTCAAAACCTCTGTTGGGAAAGGAGGTCTTTCAGGAGAGGTTTCTGTTTGGAGTCTCTTCCCCATACTCTTATTGACACAGCCAGTGAGGATGAGCCCAGTCAGGAAACACCAAGAGGAAAGCCTCAACTTGGCTCTTCATTTAAATTCTAAATAAGGACGCCAATCACATTGGGTGTTAGGACTTTAACACGTGATGCTATGGGTAAGGTTCTGGATTCTTGATTTGGGGCTCTGAATATATCCCTGATGATTTGGAGCAAGACATCTTTGGTTTGGATCCAAGTCTTCCTGTGTGGTTTAAGACAATATTCTATTCATTATTATTATACATGCCTCTGTATTGTAAGGAAGTCTGATCTCTTTGGGTACTGTTCTATCCCAACTATGGGTCCTTCTCCCAGGAAAGATCCTTTAGCGCCGATGTGCATAAAAAGCATACAAGAGGGTGAACTATCTTTCTTAGTGGTCATCAAGTCAAACTAACATAATGGTTCTGTGTTTCCTAGGAGCATGATCCCTCACTGTAAACTAGGCACCCATTTTAGATTCTAGAACTGAACTTCTAATTGGCTTTAGGACATCAGAGAAGATCCTGGGAGCTGCAGCAGCAACCTTATAACTTCAGCTGGACTGTGAGGATTCATAAAGAGAGGAGTGGGAAAACCTAGGAAATATTCCCCACAATGCTTGCAGATGCAAACTGTAGGAGCTCCATGTGTCCTTTCTGGGGTGCCAGTGGGTTGTGGGAAAATGTAATTTCAAAGACTTGATAACCTAATGATCCAAAAACTTGATGTTATGGACAGATTTGTGTCCCCACCACCTCATCTTCCAATTCATGTGTTGAAACCCTTAACCCCCAGTGTGACTGTATTTGTCTTTAGGGAGGTTGTTAAGGGTAAATGCGGTGAAATTTTCACCAGATGTTAGCTTAGGTCTAATATTGCTCAAGCAAACAGAAGAAGATTGGCAACAGATGTTGGCTCAGGGCCAATTTTCCTCACCGAAAGGAAAAAAATTAACTATACAATGCCCTTCAGTTGCAGGAAAATTTGTTCTATCACTCCTTGGATAACTTTTTCTCTTTTTTCTGCTTCTCTTTTGCTAGGACATATATTATTTGCCTTTGTTATCTCCAAGATTGATTATCTATGTAGTATTATATTTTATTTCTTGATTCTTTATCTTTTCTTATGTGTCCTGAGAGATTTTCTTAATTTGGCTTTTCAGATCATCCACTGATTTTTAAAAAGTCTTGGCAAAAGTATTTCTAGTCTCTAAGAGGTCTGGGTGCCAGTAGTACTCCATCTGCCAGTCATGGCAACCAAAAGTGTGTCCAGATTTTCCAAATGTCTCGTTGGGGAGGCAAAGTCGTTATTGATTAGTAATCACTCAGTTAGATAATTTATACTGATCTATTTTCAAGTTCACTTACTCTTTTATTGTCATCTTCATCCTGCTTTTGAGTCCTTACTGTGAGATTTTATTTCACATATTGTATCTTTCAGTCCTAAAGTTTCCATTTGCTTCTCTTTGTAGTTTCTATTTCTTTGTTGAGAATTTCTATCTTATCACTCATTTCAAATCTGCTTCATTTTACTTCATGAAATATAGTTAAAAGAGGTGCTTTAACTTCTTTTTCTATTAGTTCTAGCATCTTAGCCATCTTGACACTTGCATCTACTGATTATCTTTTACTTAGATATTAGTCAATTTTTCTGTTTCTTTCTATGTTGCATAATTTTGGAACACATCTTAAACATTTTAAATGTCATATTGTATAAACTTTTTTTTTTTAAATTAACCCTCTGGAGAATGTAGATGTTTTTGTTTCAGCAGTGAATCAAGCTAGTTTGGTTCAGACTGTGTTTTGTCCCTCCTTTCATGAGTAAGACTCAAATATCTATTCAGTTCTCTTATAATTTGCTATGTTGGTTTGGGTCTTTCCCAGCCATGTGTGGCTCAGGGATTAGTCTGAAACTTCTTTTGCGGGGGTGGTGAAATTTCAGGTCAGTTCCTGAAACTGCTGCTCCATTGGTTTGAGTCTGTCCTGCTTGCGTGCCACTCAGGGCTTAGTCTGAGACTTGGTTCACATTCAGCTCAGTTACCTAAGCTTTGTTATTCTGGTTCTAGTCTGCCCCCTGTATGTGGAGCTCTGGTATTAGCCTGGGATTTCAGCTGTTCTCCATGTCTTTCCTCAGGGTCTCCCCACTCCAGCCCATCCAAAACGGCCAGACAGGCTGTGTTTCATTCAGAGTTTTAGCTTCCTCGTCATTGCACACTGCTATCAGGGGCCTGCCATCAGAGCAAAGCCAAGAAAAAACAGAATATGTGACGTTCTCCTTTGTGCAGATTGCTTCTCCAATTTTTGACTTCCCTACATAATCTGCCTGCTCTGGCATAATTTTCACAGGCCACAGGTAGTTACCTTATGTATTTTGTTCAGTTTTTACTCATATCATGGGAGAGAGAGACTGTAGGTATCCTAAAGCTATCGCCTATTCTACTATGTTCTCACATTAATTTCTAGCTTTCGATAACATTCATTAAGAATGGCTATTTGCTGTTTTCCTCACACTATTATTTTTATTATCCTCCTTTAGTTAAATTTCTCCAGTTTTTATATTTGCAAATGCTTTTTTCTTATCAAGATGATTAGGATCATTTAATTAAAGTCTTGATTTTCTGGGTCTTTCACCTCTCATTCTCCAAACTAATGAAGTTTTTCCTCTGGTGCTGGAAAATGGGAATGCTTACTTGTTTATACCCATGCTTTAAGTACTGCAATGTTTTTTCTAAACTCTAAAAATTTCTGGATTCTGCATCAATTTCCAAGAGCATGCTAAGGTATGGTGCAACTATTCAAAGGCTATGTCTTTTCGGTACCTAAACAGAGCTATTTTGTTTTTAACTTTCTCTTTCTCTCTCTGTTTTTTTAAAAAATTTTCTTAATTTTTGCCTTTTTTAATGAGCCAAGGTGTTTTGTTTTCTGGGCTGTCTGTGAACACCCTTTAATCGTCCTAGCAATCAGTATATTTCTTAGAGTCCTGTCAACATCCTTAAAAGAGAATATCCTATTCCTGATCTTATTCTTCCTCAACTATGAGATGTAGCTTCTACCACCAGTGAAGACTGAATTCCTGTGCATTCTTCCAGGGCCGAGGAAACAGTACTGTTCTAAGGCATCAAACAATTCTGTGGTCTTTGGCTTTGTACATTCTGTGCTTTGCCAATGACCAGAAACATTGAGAGGAGTTAAAAGGGTTACCAGCCTGAAAGCCAGCAGGTATCGCCCCTCTTAGCTTATCTCTGACTATATTTTTTCTGTCCTAACTTTAATCCTCATTATGACCCCATCTGCTTTCTGTAGTCTGGAAATATGTGTAAATCTCTTATCTCCAGATGGTCCCTATTCTTTTTATTCTTATGGATTTGAGTTTATCCCCTTTTATATTTCTATTCTTTTAGTTAGGGAGAAATTTGGAAGAGATGGGAGGTGAGTATACAGCTCCCAGAATCAGAAGTCCACATTCATAGACTACAAATTCACAAATTGGCAGCATTACTAAACCTTCTATGTGAAAGATAATCTTGACAGGAAGCAACAAGTGAATGAAGAACCCAAGGAGAGGGCTGGGCTCATGATCCTGGAATCAAAGAATAGTATTTTGACTTTTATCAAAGGCTCCATTGGCCTCAGAGAAAGCAGAGACTTTCTCCGTTCTCAGGTCTCCAGAGATTGCTCTCTTAGTGTAGGTGATTTCCTTTAGCAACAGAGATTTCTATAGTTTATTTCCTTTAGCCTTAGGAAAACGTCTTCCCATCCAGAGCTACTCCTTGCCACATAGCAGCATTACTCTCATTTTGTGGGCCCTGTCTTTTCTTTATTTCACAAGTATCATGTGGATCCATGAGCATCAGCCAAGGGAAATATCTCTGCCATGTTCCATCACCACTATGGCAGCACTGGACCTCCCAAAACTCAGTCTGAGACCATTGTTCTGATTCTAATGACTTTCATGGACCTGAATTCCAAGCCTGATAAACTGTTTAAAAATGGATTTCTCAGTGAAATAACTTGGTACTTTATTTTTATATGACATCTCATTTCTAATGGACTCTAGGACCAATACACCATCATAGATTTGGGAAGAAAGAAACACATTGTGTGAAAGTTTTGATATGTCTTGGAAAATAGAAGGAACTTATTAGCTCTCTATGGGGGCCTCAGGACCGTTGGTTCTGCACCTGGCCACTAGAGGGCAATGCTACACAAACTAGAGGTCTTAGTGATCAATACTATCTGCTCAACTCCTCCTCCCTACAGCTGGCTGAGTTCTTTGCAGCGACAAGTGACAAGAATTAGAAGTCAGAGAGCATCCAGGCTCATCTCAGCAGGTTTGGTATTTTTATCTAAGCAAGAAACTCATCCAGCCTAACCTTTTCCACACCTATTTCTAAGGGTTTGGCTTTTGCAGCCACTTTCCTGCCTGTTTGGGAGAGATCTTCCAGAAAAGAGCCCACAGCATTTCTTTTTCCAGTGCTCAGCCATGCTCCTGTTGCTCATCTTAGTACAGGGGATGATATTTGCTCTGAGTGAGTAAAATTTCATAAGGGCTTATAGTTCTACAGATTCTGACTAGAAATACTTAACTTTTCACAGTGAAGTCTGCACTGCTTTCACTGATATAACATTGATTTTGCAGGAGATGCCAGAGCCCAGTCAGTGACCCAGCCTGATGGCCATGTCTTGGTCTCTGAAGGATCCTCACTGGACCTGAGGTGCAGCTATTCTTATGGTGCAACACCTTACCTCTTCTGGTACGTCCAGTACCCCCGCCAAGGCCTCCAGCTCCTCCTTAAGCATTTGTCAGGCCAGGACACCCGCATTCCAGGCATTAAAGGATTTGAGGCTGAATTTAGGAAAAGTAACTCTTCCTTCAACCTGAGGAAATCCTCTGCCCATTGGAGCGACTCGGCTGAGTACTTCTGTGCTCTGAGTGACACAGTGCCTGGGTCTGCAGGGGGAGCTGAACACAAACCACTCAAGGAGTGGAGTTTTCAGAAACTCAAGATTCTTCCCTGTCATATTTTTAATGATCTTTTGCTGCATGATGGCAAAGAAGTCTAAACAGACAGCAGACCCAGGTATGTCCACATAATCCTTTTGGTTTCTTAAATTCTACAAATCTATCTCAGAAATTTGTGTATAAATATCTTTTGCTTTTTCTGGCTATGGACATTTTTTTCTCATTGCTTTTACCCTGTACTTGTATGATTTCACTATTGAAATGTTAGAGATTGATTCTTTTATTTTAGCATTGTCATAATTAATCATGTAGTAAGTTTAGCAAGGCTAACCTCTGCTAGAAATATTAAGAAGAGTTGCACTGGATACCAGGGGCTCACTGGACCCAGTATAAACGTACGGCCCAGTATAAACTTTTTTGGGTAGGATGAAAAGAACTGTATAAGAAGCTTTTATAGTCTTTGTGTTCTTGAAGACTTGGAGGATAACAAATACTCTGGAGAAAGAGGAGAAGGAGGAAAGGGAGTTCTCCAGCTGCTATTTGGCTTACTCTATAGTGTGTAAGAAGATAAGTGCATAGGAGCCCTCAAAATATAGGGAGAAGAGGTAGCTTGTGACCATGTTAGCCAAACTGTGAACCAGAAAGTCAACAGTAATTTTTAGGACATAGCAATATGGTTGTATGTAATAAATATTTTTGAGTGATTGCTGGAAGGGGATAAGGAAAGCAAATGAGGTGTTAGAGACAGTGAATTATGATTAAGAAATGTGTTATTATTTACTATCCCTCACCCTCCCTCCCTTTCCTTCTATTTTTGGATCACACTCTCTTTTACCTTTGACTATTTTCAGGTGACTCACTGTCATCAGCTCAACCACATTGCCCAAAGGGACTGTAGCGGGTAGATTGGTATAAGAAGGAGAACTACCCATTTCTTTTGATTTTTCACTCAAGCTGAGTTTGAAGAAAAATAAGTTCTACACTAATGACCCCAAGTGGCTGAGATATCACACCCCTACATTCCCACCCCTAACTCTGCCTGAGCAATCAAAGTAGTCTTTCTTCCCACCCTCCTTTGTTTAATAATTCATTACTTATTTATATTATCATACGATTTTTATGAGAAACTTTCTATAATAAAGGATTATAGTAAGAATAAAGTGAAAATCCTAAGTTATTTTATCAATTAAATTAATAATTCTGACTTTTCATGTAATTAACTGGTCTTACTACATACCCCACTACTCAGAAGCTGCTGGCCTAATGGAAAGGTGGAACAGCTTATTGAAGACTGAGTTACACTTGGGAGACAATACCCTGACAAGACGGGGCTTTTTTAAAATAGGATTCAGCATGCGCTTTGAATCAGAGACCATTACTGTACATTGCCATTTCCCACAAAGCCAGAATACATGGGTCCAGGAATCAAAAGGTGGATGTGGGAGTGTCTCCTCTCTTTATCACACCTGATAAGCCACTAACAGACTTTCAGATTCCCATCTGGTAGCTTTACACTGTGTTGATTTGGAGATTTTAGTTTCTAAGGGAAGGATTCTTCCAACAGGGGACAAAAAACAGCTCCACTCGGTGGATGACAAGACCACCTCCTGGACATTTTGGGCTCCTTAGCCATTGAACAAACATGGAAGAAAAACTCTACTGGTTGGAGTGTTTGATCCTGGTTAACAAGGGGGCACAGATTTCTTCTATGCGATAAGAGCAAGGAATACTGTATTTGGAGTCTCTTAGTATTTTCATGCCCAGTGGTAAAGCTAATGAAAAATGACAGCAACCCAAAACAAAACAAGACAATTGAAGACAGAGATTTTTCTGGAATAAAGGTTTGAGTCCTTAACCAGGCAAAGAACCTAGACCAGTGAAGATTTTGGCTGAGGGGAAATACAGAGTAGGGATGGATGAAGGAAGCCATAGATATCAATTCTGGCCTTGTGACCAATTACAGAAACAAAGATAATGGTACTTTTGTACATTTTCTATTTGCTTGTTGTATATGTATGTGCTTATGTGTATATGCTAAACATTTTCTTCTTCTCTCCTTTCCATTTTTATTTTGTATACAAGTTAATGGAAACTAACATTACAATTTAGTCTATAGATAACAGAACTTTCAGAGTGACTGACTGAATTTGAAGGTTATTGATACAATTAGCGACGGCACAATTGCAGCTGTGCATCTCATTTTGGGGAAATGGTGAGAAACTCTTCACTTCTAAGAAGGGTAGCTGTATCTGAAGGAGGTAGAAATAAAGAGCTGTTTTGTTGCTATATGTGTTCCAAATGTGTGTAGAAAGTTGCATATGGAAGCCGAGTAGTCAAAGGTGTGAATCTATTTATTGACTCTTAGTTCCAAATTCACCTTTTGCTTGTTCTGTGAAAAGAAACATGGGTCCTTTAGTATTTTCCTTTGCCAGTTGGCACAATGTTGAACTTTGTCAGTAGACAGTACAGGAAGAAAGGGTTTTTCTCCCTAGTTTGTATTTACCCTCTTGGCAGAATCCTGCAGCATGGGAGGCTTCTCCAGCAACCAGTTCACACAGTGTCCTTGCACCAGGTTCCTGCAGAGCAATGGCCAACAGCACCTAGAGGACAGCAGCTTCCCTTGGCATCCTCCTTTTTAGTTTGTTTTGTAGAAGAGTGTCTCCAATGAGACATCTTCCCATGAACATCTTTTCTCAGCACCTGAGAGGATGGTTTTCTGGAAAGTTCTAGAGAGTAGATTTCCAGCAAGTTCCACTGGTACGGCACCACAGTGACTTCTCTGCCATCCAGTGAGCCACAGCTGTGTCTTCTCCAACAAGATCTGGATCTCAGCCCTGAAGTGGGGACGGGGACCTCTTCCTTGCGTGTTCTATCCAAGCCATAAGAGTAGTGCATATACCTTATATCTGCTATTCCTGTAAGGGTCTTTTTTCTTACTAGCCATTCTCTTCTTACTCCACTCCTTTGTTATAATTAATAATTATTTACATTAAGCTTTCTCTATTCAATTTACTGTGCACTTTTTCTCTTCTGATTGGACCAAACTTATTTACTCACCAAGGAACTCAACCAGCAAGAGAGTATCCCCCATCTCCCTACCCCGAATTCTGACTGAGAAATCAAAGAAGATTTATATATTTATTGTTTTTATTTATTATTTTACTTGTTTATATGCTTATTATATAATTATGAGAAAATTCTTAGAAAAATTATATTCAGAGGAATTTGGAAACATTATATATATATTTTAAAAATTTTATTTTCCCTTTTTTTCCCCACAGCTCCCCAGTACATAGTTGTATATATTTTCAGTGGTGGGTCCTTCTAGTTGTGGCATGTGGGATGCCACCTCAGCATGACTTGCCGAGCAATACCATGTCTACGCCCAGGATCCGAACTGGCGAAACCCTGGGCCGCTGAAGCAGGGCGCTTGAATTTAATCACTCTGCCACGGGGCCGGGGCCCAATAAAAGTTTTTGTATCATTGAAGGTAACTTGGATTTTTCATATTTTGTGCATATTTGACACAAAATTTCATTATACCACAGATGTAAATTGTAATTAATTTTTAAAGATATTTTATTTTAACTTAAAACATGAAGAAGTGTCCATGCACTAATGAGAATGCATCTGAAGATTGTAATTCCAAGTCATTTTTCTTGCATATGCTTCGCTTAATACATCTTTATTTCTGACTTTTTATGTCTTTAAAATGGGGTGGGAAGGCAAAGATAATTTTAAAACAATCTGAAGGCAGAATACCTCTGTTACCTGTACAAGATTTCGCGTGTCCCTTTCCAGTCAACCCACCTCCTGAAGACAATTGCTATTCTTCTTGCTATCACCATAGTTTATTTTAACTGGTTTAGAAGTTCAAATCAATGGGATCATATGAAAGGTACTCTTTTGTGCCTGGTTTCTTTCACTCAACATGATTCATCCACGTTCTTTTGTGTGTCAGTCATTCATTGCATTTTATTAGTGATCCTATTATATGAATATATCATAATTTGTTAATTCATTCAGCTGTATCCACCACTGTGTAGACACAGGATATTTAGGGATGAATCTTTGGTATCACGCATAAATGTGCAAGGTATAGGCTTCCCTAGATTTATGGCCTGTTCATGCAAGAGGAGTGTGTGTCTATATTATATTTTAGCCAAAGTAGGTATAGTAATACCTTTATTTAAAGACCCATATCTAACATTCATTATGTTAGTTAACATGCACTAATTTCTGCCAGTAAAAATCCAACATCTCATATTCCTTATGCTATTTAGCAAAGTTTCAGGTATTGATCAAAATGTGGATGTAGTTTCCTCTGTCATGGCCTTCTATTGCAATGCAAGCTGACCACCCCTGGAATTTGCTTTCTTGAGAAGGACAATTAGCTCTCCTTAGAATTGAAGCTTAATTTAAATGGCACACATACATGATACTTATTGTCTGTATTGAAAAAGTTTTAATATAAGTTACACATCCTAACACTTTGATATATTCGTTCTTACTTTGTACGTAAAGTGCAGTTACTGTGAAAAATTTGTAGATAATTGTTGGGACAAGTTCTGAAGATCTATAAGCCATGGAACTATAATCCTTTCTAATTAGTTATTCCAGAGATTTTTTATTTTAAGATTTATAGACACTGTGCCATAAAAGAATATTAAAATATTGGAAAGCTTTTTTGGTAACCTATGAAGAAAATTCCACTATTTTATTATTTAATATCAAATACACAACACATTCAGTACACATTTCCAATCTTCTTAGCACATTGGCAAAGTCGTTAAGCTAATCAGACCTCCATAGACAATTTCTATGGGGCTATCTAAGACAAGGAAACTTTTATTTAGTAAACAAATGTGATAAAACATGAGTATAAAAGGTAGATCGTTAAAAGGTTTAAAATATGTTGTATGGCTAGTTATGACTCCAATTGCTTTTTGTGACATGTTTCATATAGTAGGATATTAAAATTGACCCTTGTATTAATTTCCAAGGGCTGCCATGACAAAGTACCATGGACTGGGTGGCTTAAACAACAGAATTTTTTCTTACACTCTGGACTCTAAGTTCAAGGTTAAGGTGTTGACAGAGTTAGTTTCTTTGAGGTCCCCTCCTTGGCTTATAGATGGCCACCTTCTCACTGTGTACCCACATGGTCTTTTGTCTATGCCATGCATGTCTGTGTCCAAATTGCCTCGTCTATCAAGGACATCAGCCATATTGGATTAAGACCTACCCATATTGCCTCATTTTAACTTAATACCTCCTTAAATGCCCTGTCTTGAAATATACTCACGTTCTGAGGTACTGGGGGTTAGGGCTTCGACATATGAATTTGGCAGGGGGGGACACAGTTCAACCAGTAACAACCCTATAAGTAAATGTGAAGTTCATAAACAAGACAGTTGAGGCCTCCCTTGATTATATTTTCCCTTACTTTCTGGTGCACGAAATGATTATGTACAATTTTGATGATGAGGCTTCCCACTTTCTCTTAATGAATTTTTGGAGGACCTTCAAATGTGCGTTTATGAGTCGTTTATAAAAGCTATTGTTCAAACTTGGCTTCTTTGTCCTCTACTCTATCAGATTATGAGATGTGTTCAATTTTAATTTTATCCTTTTCTGTACGTAACTTTTAGCTTCTTCTTGGCATGTACTCTTTCCCTTTTTCCCGTTCTCTTTTCTGTCTGAATATTACTTTTTAAAACTTTTCTGCCTTTTTCTTCTTTTTTTTTCTGAGATCTCACGTTTGCAGAAGTTAACCTAGTTCGCTAACTTGGTGTTGTCCGGGACTCCTCCTTTACTGTCCACTCAGCAGAACTGACCTTCCTTTGTGGTATCTGTTTGGTGGATGTGGTGAATTAGTGAGTAAGAGAGGGGACTTCAGCCTTTGTACGACAGGGCAGCAGAAATAATCCCATCCTGTGTGCTCAGCTTTTTGGTTGTTTTCTTTAGGTTAGAAGAAATCTAATCTTCAGATGTGTATACATACCTAAGCAGTATGTAGCAAGACTTTTTATTTTGATTAAATCAAATAATATCTCTTTATATATGTTTGATTACTAATATATTTGGACTTATCTATTTTTTCTATTATGTCTGATTTTATTTCAATCTTTTATTCTTATACAAGCA
Source organism: Equus quagga (assembly GCF_021613505.1). Classification (NCBI taxonomy): domain Eukaryota; kingdom Metazoa; phylum Chordata; class Mammalia; order Perissodactyla; family Equidae; genus Equus; species Equus quagga. The sequence goes on along the minus strand of NC_060268.1, from coordinate 27,455,937 downwards.
CAAGTTAGCATACATTATATATATTTGTTTTTATTCTATATCAATTGTTTCTCTCTGACCATTTCTAGCTATTCTTTGTCATTATTTGGCCCCATTTCTAATATTTTGGTTTTGCTAGGGATATTCTTAGTTTTTTTTCTTTTCTTTTCTAGTCTGCCTTCTGTTGCATGATAAAGTTTTCTTTTTTCTCCCTCCTGATTTATAAAATGTAAAATGTATTTCTGTTCTTATGACAAATATCCTTAAATTTCATATATACCTAATCATATATTTTCCCATGCCCAATGTTATTCTCTAACATTTCCCTTTGTATATAGCACTCCTTCTCCTTGATGCGCTTTTTCTCTTGCTGATTTACTCTCTTTAGAAGTACCTCACTGGCTGGTTGGAGCAGACTACACACCAGCTATATGTCAGGACAGTAACTTCAGAGTTTATCCAATGAGCTGATAAACTACAGTTCCAATGCATGTCAAGAAAAATAATAAGAAAGAAAACAGTAATAAGAACTTGAATTCACTGCGTTCTTCTTCAGAGGCTTTGTCCCTGATTATCATCTGCCTGGAGTGGTTTTTATTTACCAGCCTCATGGCTCATCCCTTCATTTCTTCTCAGTCTTTGATCCTAGAAAATGTGCACGTGTGAATAAAGAGGAATGCTCACAAAGGTTTACTGCAGGGTTGTATTTCACAGAAAAAAATCAATATCTTAATTGTTCATCAATAGGGGATGGGCTATATCCATAATGTGGAATACAGTGCAACGCAGGGACCTCCGTGTGTTAATACAACAAGATCTACAAGATTGATTATCAAGTTTATAAAGCAAGTTACAGAAAGGTGTGCATAATATGTATCATTTTGTATTAAATGAAAACATAAATAAAATGCTATATATTTTCTGTCGATTCATGTATTTGGTATATGTAGGTAAATCTGTAGTAAAATACTTGGATGCATCAACTCCAAGTGGATGAATGATGAAAAGGTCAAAACTGGGAGTGGTAGTCAAAGGGGATTTTAGTCTATATGTAAAGTTTTGTTACTTTAGTAATTCACATATTCATGAATTCCTCCTAAAGTTAAAATTAATAAAAGATTATAAAAGCTATCATAAAGGTTTATCCATATTTTCCACTATTCTTTTCATCAAAAAGGGGAAGAGGAGAAAATGACCATCTTATTTATAAGATTTTGTCCAACCACCCCAAGTCTAAGCATTTCTCCCTCCTCTGGGATCACACAGCTCTTAGTTCTCACTCCTCTTAGGGACCTACTCTTTGCTCTATTACAGTTACGTATATTTTTGTCTTTCCCAGAATACTGTAAACTAGCGTGTTATTCTCTTTTATATGTTCTTAAGACCTAGTACATTACCCCATTTACACTAAAATGTCAATAAATGTTTATATATTTGTTTTGAACTAGGTAAAAGAAATCAAATGCTACAAGATGAGAATTGCCAAATTAAGAGATTAATTTCTGTGAAATGACATTTTTAAAATATAAATTCGTTCATATTTAATCTAAACAGATATTTTGTTTTCTGACCATCTGCATTTCCTTCACCAGGAAATGGTGATTGTTGCTGGGGCAGTGTGACTTCCGAGTTGGTTGGTCTGAAGTGGTCTTTGTTGATGGTTTCCGTCCACTAGGGGGCACTCTAGGATTTATAAGAAAAGAAGATTTTTTCTGATGGTCTCGGAGGGCTGAATAGCTGAGAAGAGAGGAAAGAGTGTGTGAGCCAGTCAAATTATAGCCAGCAAAGGAGGGGAGAAGGGGGAACAGTGTTTGTGGGAAGTTCATCTCAGGTTTTTAGTTCTGCCATTCTTTATAAACATCATAAAGCTGGAGCTCTTATCTCTATAAATTCATTGTGAAGATGCTTCTCTGAGCAGAGGTACAGGAATAGGAATATTAATGGGCACTGTGAGCATGGAAACTCGCTAGAAAGCATCAACATTACCTGTTTCCAATTTTTTTAAGTTTTGATGACCAGAGTTCCCAAAATCCATGGACCTAGAAATTATTCCAATACCCCAGATATCTTTACCTTTTCATCTATCTTCCGTCAGAGTAAAAGGAAGAAGAATAGAGAAGAAAAGAGGAAAAAAAAAAAAAAGAAACAAATAGAAGGAGGAAAGGAATGGGACAATATTTAGTTTAACCAACAATGCGTGGCCTGATCAGAATCAGCTGTGTGAGTCCGGACAGGAGAAGGGGAGAGGTGGAAACTAAGGCAGAGAGGACATTATGCACATATCTTATTTTTCACCAAATGAACTTTTTTTGGAATCATTTTCTCTGCAGATGATGACCATATGTCCTTGGTTTCTAGAAGACTGCTGATTTCAAGAAAATATATTGGCTTCTTTAGTATGCAATGCATGCTATCAGATCATTTTCCTTTATCAGATATTTCATATAACTGGATTCTTAATTGTATGTCAAACTATGCAGTTTGGGAAATGGAGTCACTCTTCCTAGGCTCTGCTTAAAGGTTTCATGATCCTTCAAGGCTCTACTTAACCCTGTTGAGACACTGATTCTTTTCAGAAGTATGATCCCCTCTTCCTTACACAGTAACCCACACACCTCTCTTACATAGAGTGTTTTAAGAAAAAAAGCACCCTATAACTTTATATGTTGGGAGAATTAACCCTTACTTCCCTGCACTGTTCAAATCACAATTTTGGAGACATCACTGTGCCGTCTCACTGGAACATTGTGGGTGGAGTTTCCTGTTATGGTGAATGACAGAGCTCCGATGTGATTGGTGCTCAGTGATTCTGGTGGAACACGCTGACTGCAAGAACCAAATTTGCCTGGACCCAAGACTTGACACCCTCCAGCATAGGGGCAAAGGCATCCAGCAACAGGGCAAGGGGTCATGAAGAGACACTGGGGAGCTCTGCTGGGGCTTCTGTGCACCCAGGTTTGCTGTGAGTTGGGGCCGTCTCACATGGGGGACTGGAGAGTGTTCCACAGCTGACAGTGGGAGGGAGGGTAGGAGAGCTGTCACAGAGCTCCTAGATGGTCCTACATCCTCATGGGCGTTTCTTGGGATACTTAACAGGTTTAGAAACTGCATCAGTCATTTCCAAGTAACATCATTTGTGTTTGTTTTTCTCTTTCCAAGAAGTAGTGCAAGGGGAGAAGGTGGATCAGAGTCCTCCAGCCCTGAGCCTCCAGGAGGGAACCAGCTCTACTCTGAGGTGCAATTTTTCCACCTTTGTGAGGAGCGTGCAGTGGTTCCAACAGAATCCTGGAGGTGGCCTCATCAGTCTGCTTTTCGCAACTTCAGGGGTGAAGCAGAAAGGAAGGTTCAACTTCACAATGAATTCTAAGGAACTGTATAGTGCCCTGTGCATCACGGCCTCCCAGCTGGAAGACTCAGCCACCTACCTCTGCAGTGGAGGCACAGTGCTCCCAGGTGATCTGCAGCCTGTACCCAAAATGCAGCTGGGCCTGCAGCCTCACCCCTTCCATGGGGTAGGCACATTGCTCCCATGGTAGCCTTTGCACAGCCAGCTGGAGCAATCTGGTGGTGACAGATAAGCTTATTGATAAAGTATTACAAAATAAAAGTGTGTACATGAATATTGTAATAAAGTGTATCAGAGAGATATTAGAATTCTCAAAAAGTTCAGAAACTCTTCTTTTAAAAATTGCTCAGACATTGGAAAGCAAATATCCACAGGCTTAAAAACAGAAGCTAAATGTAAAGATGATAGCTTCAGTGGAACGAAAACCATTTTCATGTCAGGTTTGAACAAATTCAATGAACCGATTATTCACAGAGAGGATAATTTAATATTAATTTTCTTTGTAATTAAAGACGCAACGATAGGATGTGTAAGCAAGCATTCTGAATTATAATAATTCATGAAGCCACTTTTACTTTCTTATACACCCTCCACAAGTTACAGAAAATGTCAGAGAAAACATTAAAATGCCATTGTATAAATTTATATTTATTCTCTCATCCATCTTCCATAGGACAGAATTCCCCAATCCTACATTGAGCAAATTTTCCTTTTCTTAGAGACAGATACTTTAGATCAATATTTGCCCTTTTGGTTTGTGCATCCAGGACAGAATGTTAGAGTGTGAATATGCTCTGTTCAGCACAGTGTTCCCTATGTTAACTGTTGGATGACTGCTGCTTAATGGATTCTTGAAAGGAGTTAGTGATGTTTTATTTTGAAATTTGGGCTTAAAGACAACTTTATACTTATTCTTCAGACTCTTTTCATACAAATTAATTCTTAGTAACATTATCACATTTCTAATATGGATGAAATTTAATTCATCTTCCAAAAGTTGCATATGTTATTTTTTCCTGATTATAAAACATTACATGCTAACTATATAAAATATATAAAATATAAAAATGGAAAATTGATAATCTGTACCCAGATAATTAATTGGTAATATTTGGTCTACTTTCTTCATAAATTCGAGTATAATTAAGATTCTGATTTTTTTTTTTCTGAGGAACATTAGCCCTGAGCTAACATCTACTGCCAATCCTCCTCTTTTTGCTGAGGAAGACTGGCCCTGAGCTAATCTCTATGCCCATCTTCCTCTACTTCATATGTGGCATGCCTGCCACAGCCTGGCTTGACAAGCAGTGCGTAGGTCCACATCCAGGATCCGAACAGGTGAACCCTGGGCTGCCGAAGCGGAACGTGTAAACTTAACCACTGTGCCACCTAGCCAGTCCCTGGGATTCTGATTTTTCCACTTAATATTGTATCTGGAATTGAGCGTTCCCAATTTCATTGCCTTCTCCTCTGATACCTGCTTCTCAATAGCTTTGTGAGAGATTTTCCTAAGTCAAAATTGTATTTTATTCTCTATGTATTTTTTAAAATTTTTACTGAGGAAGATTCATCCTGAGCTAACATCTGCTGCCAATATTCCCCTGTTTTAAGTGAGACACCACCACATCATGGCCACTAACAGACAAGTAGTTTAGGTCTGCACCCGGGAACCAAATCTGGGCTTCCGAAGTGGAGCGCGCTGAACCTAACCACTAGGCCACCGGGACTGGCTCCCTCTCTGTCTATTTTTGCTTAAATTTGACAGTCTGTTCTGTGTGCTTTGACCACTTTCTAGTTGAGCAAATGTGACTTGAGTTTTCCTTTAGAGCCCAGTTATGGCATATATCGTTTGTGTGTTTGAGGGAAATTAAAATAGGAAGTGATTTATTCAAGAATGTGAGCTTAGGATCAAACTCACAAAACTATTCTTCTTTTTCAAAATTTTGTGTACGTTCACATTTACTCTCCTAGAATTGAGATGATAGAGTTGTGTTTTTTAGTCATTGCTACATAGCACACCTTTTTAACACAGTTGATTATCAGTAGATGTTTGTTAAAGAAAGAAGGAAAAAGTGAATTCTGCTACACATTCAAAGTTTTAATTTAAGCTTTGTGATTCAATTAAGTTGGCTGGTGAAGAATAAACTCCTAAAAGTGTATATTTGATTATTGAAGAACATAATATTTCTTTCCATTTATCTGTCTTTCTCCATGTGTCTTGATTATTTTAAGATAATTAAACTTATTTCTAGATGTTTAATTTTTATTGTTACATTTATGATTGAAATCTTTATTTCTGGGGCATGTAGGAAAATTTCTTATATACGTTTATCATCCACCTTACTCAACTCTTATTAGTGGATTGCAGAAGGCATTTGACTTAATGTTTATTTTAGAGATAGCTTGTAAATTTCCCTACCTCATTTTCATGTTTTGACTGAATTAAACATGACTTTCACATATTTCTTAAAAAAAATTTAACACTTTTAGTGTTGTAGATAAATCAAGGGAAAGAAAAATTTGCATAAAAATAATTGCCTCATTGTTCCACTCCTGGTCAAGTGTAGACTATCTTCAAGATCCCTTGTACTTTTCCTAAGCATGGGTATAATTGGCAGTTGGTATGGTGAAATGAAACCTCTTGGCTGAGCCACAATTGTTAGTTGTTAGTTATCTGGTTTGTTCTTAGAGGGAAAGTCATCTTATCTCAGAGATGATAGAGTGAGAGGGAACCATGGCTTATATTTTTACTAGTTTTTTCTTCTTAAATCCAAGTTAGAAGAGAGAGAATGCAATTACTATTGGCTTACCTGCTTTATCAGACTTAGCCGAAAATTTATCCAATGGAGGGAAAAAATTCTCTAGCCAGACTGTGCAGAGTCAGTACATAGTTAGCTCAGATCCAGACACATTCAAGCTTTCAACCTTCACCACGGTTTGTGTGCTAGTTTCCTATGCCTCTGACAATTTACCATAAGCTTGGTGGCTTAAAACAACGGAATTTTTTTTCTGTTATGGTTCTGGAGGCCAGAAGTTGAAATCATTTTCAGTGGGCTGACATCAAGGTGTCGGCAGGGCTGCACCTGCTCCAGACGCTCTAGGGTAGAATCTGCTCTTTGCGTCTTCCAGCTCTGGTGGGTGCCGGCATTGTTTGGCTTGTGACATCATCACTCCAATCTCTGCCTCCACGGTTTTGTGGCTTCTCTTCTTTTGTCTTCAAATCTCCCTCTGAGTCTCTTAAAAGTATACATGTGATGCTTTTAGGTCCCTATAATCCAGAATTATCTTCCTATCTCAATATACTTAATTCAATCACATCTTCAAAGTTTTTTTTTTTTTTTTTTTTTTATAAAGTAACATTTACAGATTCCAAGTATTAGGACCTGATTTTTTTTTGCCTTTCACAGTTGGCATGCTGGTGCTTTTCTTTTCCAAGTTGAGAAAATAATGTCCATATCAGGCAGAATCCAGTCATGAAAATAGAAACCACATCAATTATTTTTATTTTCTCAGTGTTTAAAATTTTTATTTAAAAAAGCCATATAGGAAAATTGACTATATTTGTGTACAGTTATATCTGTGAATTTTGAATTTTAATATATAGTAGAGACTCATGTAGCCATCACAGAATCATGATACAAAAGAATTTCATTGCTCCCCAAAACTCACTTGTACTGTCATTTCTAATTATACCTACTCTAATCCCTAACTCCATGAAATCTTGAATTGTTCTTTTATCTTTTTAAGAATGGCATACAAATGGAACCACACAATAACGAAACCTTTTAAGAAGTCTGCATCTTGGTGAGATGCTACTGGGCATATGCATGATCTCCAATTCTGCCACAACTCTCAGTTTATTCTACACCTGATGTTTTGAACTTTTAAGTCATTGTACAGGAATAACTCATCATTTCAAGTGTTTGAATTCCTTTGGAGATTTGATTTACAGTTCTACACAAGAAACACTATAACAATCAATAATGGAGAGATTCAGGGGAGTGTTGGACAAACTCATATAATCAGGTCGAAACATATTCTTTATGTAAGTCTAGTCAGACCAACTCCATTCTAAATTTTTCTAACATTTGAAGAAAAATTTTCTTCATCAAAATTCACTTTAGTAGTACTAATTGGGATATGGTTATTATCTGGCTTTTCTAGCAATTGACTTTAATTAACATATCCAACAATTCTTTAACTTTGTTGCAGCAGCAATGGGTTTGTAGAGCTGAATTATAGCATTAGGGTGGTTATTGCTTTAGGTAAAGACAATACCTTAGCAAGTTATTTTATTAGTAAGACAACAAAATAGAGTACGTCAGAAATATATAACACTCTAGCATTAGGGGGAAAATACTACTGAAAGGGTGAAAAACAAAGAATGCAAAGGAGAGTATGACAATCAGTGGTTCCAAACATCTAGAAGAATTCTCTTCTAATGGTCTTGGATGGGGCTGTCTACTTTGTGCCATTATGTGTTTGTTTCAAGGCTACTGGGTCAGCACTCATCTTCTGTGAACTGTCTGCTTCTGACCATTTTCTGGAGAACCTCAGTTTAAGATCTCTAATGTAAGTAACTATTCAAATCTGTCACTTAAGGATGGGTGATGTACTTTATCTGCCGGGCTGGTAGTTAATAGTACCTAATAAGTTCATTTCCACAAGCTCAATGGCAGTCTTTCTCTGGAATTTTTTCAGAGCACCAAGTCACCCATGTTAACGTCAGGTAAAGGCTGATTAAACAAAAGGCTAGGAAATCAATCTGTGGCTGTTGATGAAAAGACTTAGTGTCACGGGTTTATTTATCTAGTTCAGTTTATGAAAGATTGGAACATGTATGGTTTGGGACATTCTGAGTTACATGGGCCTATCAGTGAGCAGTTCATAGTAAGACAACGTACGACTTTGTGAGGGGAAGAATGCAGGGCTATGAGAGCTAAGGCTAATAATGCATGAGGCCACTGGAGTTCAAGGCTGTCTGCTATTGTAACTAATTTCAGTTTTAATATTCCATTTGTTCTTTCCACTTTTTCACAGGATAGAGAGGTGATAAGAAAAGTAAAGTTTCTGAGGGAGAGCAAAACTTTATGTAGTTGTCCCAGAGAAATTTGCTTCCCTATATAGAGATAAATAGAAATAGCTCAGATGGTAAACACAAAATCAAGTTGATTTGAACTCTTATGAGTGCTGTGGTTTTCTGGCAGGAGAGTACTTAAACCCACGTAGAAAATAAAATACTATTGCCAGTACATACATGACCCATGGAGGGAATGCAATTGTGTAAGATCCTTTTGGAGATACTCAGATGTTTTCCTGGGATAGTGTTCTAGTTCATATCCCACCTTTACAGTTTTTATTGGATTTGGCTGGTCCCAAGAAAAGCATGAACTGGCCCCATTCTCTGCTATGCTATTTTCCCCACCAGTGTTTGTTTATATTGCAGCCAACATGTCCCTACTATGTTGCATTTTCTCTGGAGGATTTTAGTAAATATTCATAGGAGAACATTTGGCTCCACTAGACAGCTTTCCTGGCTTTGACGTATCTTGTCCTCATGAATCAAACAAATCAATCGTTTCTAGTGATTCTTTACAAAATTGGGGGCCAGAGTTTCTGCATCTAAGATGGAATTATTGAACTTTTCCATGGTTTTGTCTTTATGTTCTCAAAGAGGAGCCTGAATGAGGACTTCAGTCAGAGAGCCATGTTTAGCATGATGATCTGCTCAAGCAATTTTTTCCTAGCTCCTATACTGTCTTCCTGACTCCAGATTCAACAATTCCGCCTCCATCTCATTTACATGTCAAGATGCTGTTAATTTGGAGAATGTTGCAGGATTTACCTCTAAGCAAAGTCTTGTGTTGAAACTGCACCCAGAGACAGTGCTCCAGGGAGGAGTGCTGGGCTATGATGGGACTGAAGCCAAGTGCCCTGCAGAAGCCTGGGCTTCCAGTTAGTTAGGTCCTCAGTTCACCAGGAAAGGAGATGTGAGACAGGGAACCTGGAGCAGCAGAAGGCAGGTAGCATCCTAGCCTTGGATCTGGGTGGTGTTTCCAAAGAAGGGGCCTGACTATGGCAGGAAGGGGTAGAAAGAGTCCCCTCCAGTCTGGGACCAACTAACTTTGGACATGGGATCAGCTATCACCTCTCCCACCTCCCAACCCCACCTCAGATCCTTCTTTCCAACCTTTCCAGACCACACCCCTTTAATGCATGGGTTAAACCAAGGCTTCTAAGAGTCCACAGGGTAGAATTTGGTCTTTGGGCTCAAAGCTTTGATCTACTGCTTACTATTTCTTCCTATTTCCATTTGCCTGCCTAACTTTGACTCATCCTCAGGTTGCAGCTTAGACATTCCGTCCTCCAACAAGCCTTCCCCGATTCTTCATGTTGTAAAAGAAGGCCCCTATGTGCCCCTACCACCTTCCCTCTCCATGCTTCTTTTTATCACAGACTTGAGCACCCTAGAGGCTCGCTGTGTATTCATGTTTCTTGACTATGATTCTTTGAGGGAAAGGACTGTGTTTTATTCATCTCTACATCCATATAGGCGTTGTTCTACCTGTTGGTTTAAGGTGATGAGAAACACAGAATCATTCAATAAGGACTCTACGACTTAATCCTTCCTCTGATTTCAACCCAAAACTCTTTTCTGTCATTCTCGTGGATTAAAAGTTGGTTTATGATGGAATTATGAGAATATTTAGGACTATATTAAAATATTCAAGAAAATGGATATCTTCTCAGCTACAGAAATACCCTGGGATGCTCTGGTAAAAAAATTTCCATGTCAGCTGGTGTCCTAAAAAGAAAATAGACCACAAAGGTTATGACAGCTGTTGTTTAGGTTTACAAGAGCCACCTGAAAACTGACATGTGCCTTGTAAATGAGGTGTGGGATGAGAACATATTTCTGACTTTGGGAGGAGTCTAGGAAACATGCATCCCATGTCAGTCCCTGTCCACCAGGGGGTGCAGCTTCCTAACACAAACACATTTCCTGAGTGAAACGTAGGCTTTGGTTTACCATTTCACTGTGGCTTCAACGTTTCTTCATGCTAAGAATCAGGAACATATGTAGACAACACTCTAGAGATGAACTCTGCTCCAGGCTTGGTGACTGTGGTGCTCTTAATGCTTGGTAAGCAAAACGTCTCTTAAAATTTAGATTCTTTCTTCTGTTATGTCAGAAAAATCTTTAATCATAAATTTTGTCCCAAAACTTTATGCCAAAGGTGACACAAATCTCTTTTATTTTTCCCCAGGACAAATCTATGGAGACTCGGTGACTCAGATGGAAGGCCAAATGACTCTCTCAGAAGGGGCTTCTCTGAAAATGAACTGTACTTATTCAACCACAACCTATGTCGCTCTTTTCTGGTATGTGCAATATCCCAGAGAAGGTCCACAGCTCCTCCTCAGAGCCATGACAGCCAACGAGAAGGGAAGCAACAAAGGTTTTGAAGCCACATACAATACAGAAACAACCTCCTTCCACTTGGAGAAAGCCTCAGTCCTAGAGTCAGACTCAGCTATGTACTACTGTGCTATGAGTGACACAGTGACAGGAACTGCAGGGGGAGCTGAGCACAAACTCTGAGCAGTAATAAGGGGCATGTCTGCTGAGTATCTCTGGTTGCTGTTTAATGTCCTCTGGTTTCATCACTGTCTATAGTTGTTTGTCCCTCAGTCTCTGGTTGATACAAAAATCATTCCAATGGCTTGAGTATAAGACCAAAAAGTGAACATCCTCCACATTCAACTCTTCATTAGGGAAATTGAAAATAGAGTCTGATACCAATAGTTTGCATTCACGGCCAAAGTAATTTCAAGATGAAAACACACAAAGAGTGAAATGATCTCTGGGCTCATCCTTACAGAGTCCAGCCCCTATGAGTTTTTCCAGACCACCCTGATGAGTGTTGCTGTGTCTCATACTTTTAGAAAGCCAAAGTGTGCCAGAGAATGTGACATCTGCATAATGTCTTCCTGACAGAGTACGGCAGGAGAGATGATAGGAAAGATAGAGCTTTCAAAGTCAGGTTTTTAATTAAGAAAGAGAGAAGAAAAGAAAGGACAGGGAACAGAATTTCATATGAAACTGAATAATGGAAAGTGAGGAGAGGGACATTTATTCCAGTTTCTGTCTTTGGTCAACCAGATGGTAGAAATAGACTCTTATTCAAAATGAGGGAGAGACCAAGAACATAATTGATCAAATGACTTATGTCTAACTCCTGAACAGTGCCCCTTATCTTATTCTCGGCTCGTTACCTAGATCTGTTGGCTTTCTAATGGTAATAACTCGTGAGGTAGTTTTCAGCGCCAATGAATATGGTGAGAGAAAATGCCCTTGAACAGAAATTCTTCATAACAATATAGATAGTGACACTGGCTGAGGGAAATCCTATAGCTTTCTCTAACTCCTGTTTTGCAACTTCTCACAGAGGAGGGAAAATCATGGGTTTGGGAGAAGGTATGGCAGCAAGAGAAGAGGGTGCAGTGAAAAGAATAATAAAATATTCAATCTCTGTATTGCCCTACAAATATACTGCCAGTCTTTGCAAATATTGGTGCAATCTTATTTAATTAATATCTGTTTATTGACACACTGAGAGTACTTTTGCTGCTTGGGAGAAAGGTTTTGAGCACAGGAGCGAAGGACATGACGTATGTTCTCTGATTCTGCAGTGGCTGTCATGGTGAGTGTGACTACAAATGTTCTTGGCTTTGAAATATCTGTTTCTTCTAAAATATTTTTCTTTTCCACTTTTTCCAGGTCCATGAAAGTTTTCTCTTTTATTTTTTCTTGGGGGCCATATTTGTAGATTTTATGAATGAACAATAATCATACTACTAATATATTTTCTTACATATTAGTTATGTATTCTTGATTTGTTTAATTGTTTCTAATTAAATTTGGCTTAAAATGCAAATTTTATTTTTAAAGCTCTATAAATATAAATACATGTCAAAATACACTTTAGATAATACAAAAGGGTATATAATAATTTGCTCAGGTATTTGGATAAAAATGGTAGATTAATAATACACCTTTATTGGGGCCGGCCCAGTGGTGCAGTGGTTAAGTGTGCACGTTCTGCTTCAGTGGCAAGGGGTTTGCCAGTTTGAATCCCGGGTGCGGACATGGCACCGCTTGTCAAGCCACGCTGTGGTAGGCGTCCCACTTATAAAGTAGAGGAAGATGGGCACAATGTTAGCTCCAGGCCAGTCTTCCTCAGCAAAAAGAAGAGGATTGGTGGCAGATGTTACCTCAGGGCTAATCTTCCTCAAAAAAATAATAATAATACACATTTATCTTTGCATCCCTCTGAAACTCTTTTAAAAATATAGTAAATTAATTAAAAAAGGGCATAAACCTGCAAACCTAAAGAGAACAGACAAGGAGATGACATCAGACAGTGATGTCAACAAAATTTTAGAGGGTGAGAAGTATAGGGAGACAGGAAAACTTGAATAACAGACTAGATACAGAATAAAACTAGACCTGGTGACAGAAGTCAGCAGGAAGCATCACAATGTGTGCTGTGGCCTCGTGGGAAGTTTAGGAAAAAGAAGCACCGGTTATCTTTCAGTAACTGAGGCAGATGCTGCTGTGCATGTGTGTGTGTGTGTCTGTGTGTTGAGGGTATTGGTGGGGAGGAATGGATTAAAATAGGAGGACCAAGTGAGAAAATGTGTAAGTAACAGAAGACCCGTGCTCTTCACAACCCAAGCCATAGTATAACAAACTATGATCACTTTCTTTTTTTTTTTTTAAGATTGGCACTTGGGCTAACATCTGTTGCCTATCTTTTTTTTTCCTTCTTCCCAAATTCCCCTAATATGTAGTTGTATATTCTAGTTGTAGGTTCTTCTGACTGTGCTATGTGGGATGCTGCCTCAGCATGGCCTGATGAGTGGTGCCATGTCCACGCCCAGGATCTGAACTGGTGAAACCCTGGGCCGCGGAAGCAGAGTGTACAAACTTAGCCATTTGGCCACAGGGCCAGCCCTTTTTTGTTGTGCATGAGGCCGCCCTTTTTTTTTTATGATCACTTTCTAAACCCAGCAGATAATTGGAAGTTAGTCTTTTATGAATTGGGAACGTAATTCCACATAAAAAACTTTCCCACAAACCTTATGCATTAATAAGCTTTTTGATTCTTATTTACCAGTTAGGCTTTCTTTCACTTAAAACTTTTTTGCCGGGGCTGACCCCGTGGCCGAGTGGTTAAGTTCGCACACTCCGCTGCAGCGGCCCAGGGTTCGGATCCTGGGCGCGGCCATGGCACTGCTCGTCAGGCCACGTTGAGGCAGCGTCCTATATGCCACAACTAGAAGGACCTGCAACCCTGCAACTAAGATATACAACTATGTACCAGGGGGGATTTGGGGAGATAAAGCAGAAAAAAAAAAAAGAAAAGATTGGCCACAGTTCTTAGCTCAGGTGCCAATCTTTAAAAAAAAAAGAAAAAACTTTTTTCCCTCCTTCATCTAACCCCTTGCAACCACTGATCTTTTCACTGTCTTCATAGTTTTTCCTTTTCCAGAGTAGTATATAGTTGTAATCATAGAATGTGTAGACTTTTCAGATTGGCTTCTTTCACTCAGAAATATGCATTTAAAATTCCTCCATGTCTTTTTATGGCTTGCTAGGTCATTTCTTTGTAGCACTGATGCTGTTCCATTGTCTGAATGTGCCGCCATTTATCCTTTCACGTACTGAGGAGCATCTTGGCTGCTCCAAGTTTTAGCAGTTATGAGTAACACTGCTGTAAACAGCTGTGTGCAAGTTTTTGTGTGGTTTTAAGTATTCAACTCATTTGGGTAAACACAAGGGATTGTAACTGCTGGACTGTATGGTAAAGAGTATGTTTGGTTGGTGAGAAACTGCTGCACTTGTGTTGCATAGGGACTGTGCCATCTTACATTCCCATCCGCCACGAATGAGATTTCCTATTGCTTCACACCATTGCCAGCATTTGGTGTTGTTAGTGTTTTGGATTTTGGCCGTTCTAATATTTGTACAGTGTTACCTTATTTTTTAAAAATTTAATTTTATTGTATTGTATAACGAACACTAAACGTGAGATATATCTTCTTAACAAAATTTTAAGTTTACTATGCATTATTGTTGGCTATAGGTACAATGTTGTACAGCAAATCTCTAGAGCTTTCATCTCGCTTGAATGAGACTTAATGCCCACTGATTAGTAATTCCCCATGACCCTGTGTCCACACTACAAGGTAACCTCCATTCCGCTCTTTGAGTCTCCGAGTTTGACTATTTTAGATACCTCATTTAAGTGGAATCATGCAGTATTTGTCTTTCTGTGAGCGGCTTATTTCAGTTAACATAACATCCTCAAGGTTCATCCATGTTGTTGCATATTGAGGAATTTCCTTTTTTTAATTAAGGCTGAATATTACTCAGTTGCATGTATATACCACATTTTCTTTATCCATTCATCTGTCATTGGACATTTAAGTTATTTCCACATCTTGGCTATTGTGAACAGTGCTACAGTAAACATAGGAGTGCTAATATCTCTTGAAGATCCTGATTTCAATTTTGGATAAATACCCAGAAGTCAGATTACTGGATCACATGGTAATTATGTTTCTAAATTTTTGAAGAACCTCCATACTGTTTTCCATAACGGCCACACCATTTTACATTACCACAAACAGCGTGCAAGGGTTTCAATTTCTCCACATCCTCGACAACACTTGTTGTCTTTTGTGTTTTTGATAATAGCCAATCTGATAGGTGTGAGGTGATATGTCATTGTGCCTTTAATTTACATTTCCCTGATCATTAGTCACCTTGAGCATTTTTTCACATACTTCACGGCCATTTGTGTATCGTCTTTGGAGAAATGTCTATTTTACCCTTAGTCCATGTATTATCGGTTTATTCATTTTTTTTCCTTTTTTTTTTTTTTACTGTTGTAAGAGTTCCTTAAATATTTTGGATTTTTCCCCTTACCATGTATGTGGTTTGCATATATTCTCTTCAATTCTCTAGGTTGACTTTTCACTCTGTTGATTGTTTCCTTTGCTGTGCAGAAGCTGTTTAGTTTGATGTAGTCCCACTGGTTAATTTTTGTTTTTGTTTCCTGTGTTTTTGGTGTCATAGCCATGACCATTGCCAAAATCACTGTCACAAAACTTTTCTTCTGTGTTTTCTTTTCAAAAGAACAACTCTTAGTTTTATTGATTTTTTCCTATTATTTTACTAGTTTCTTCTCTGGTCTTTGTTTATCCTTCCTTCTGTAGACTTTAGGCTTAATTTGTTCTTTTTCTAGATCCTTGAAGTATAAATTAGTGTGTTTATTGGAGATCTTTCTTTTTTTCAATATGGGTGGTCATCATTATGAACTTCCCTCTTAGTAATGCTTTTGCTACGTCCCATAAATGTGGTATGATGTGTTTTCATTTTTGTTTGTCTCAAAATATTTTTTATTTCCTTCTTGATTTCTTCTGTGACCCACTGGCTGTTCAAGAGCATGTTGTTTAATTTCCACATATTTGTGAATTTCCCAGATTGCCTTTTGCTGTTGATGTCTGCTTTCATTACATTGTGGGCAGAAAAGATACTTGGTGTAATATCAATTTTCATGAATTAGTTAAGGCTTGTTTTATGACCTAACATGTGATCTATCCTGGAGAAAGATCTGTGTGCCTTGAGAAGAATGCAGCTGTTATTGGGGGCAATGTTCTTTTTATCTGTTAAGTCCATGTTGTCTACAGTGTTATACAAGTCATATGTTTCCTTATTGATTGTCTGTCTGGGTATTCTGTCTATTAAGGAGAGTAGGGCATTGAAGTCTCTTTCTATTATTGGGTTGCTATTTCTGTCTTCACTTCCATTAATGTTTGCTTTATGCATTTAGGTGATCTGATATTGGATGCACATATACTCACAATTGTTATATTTTCCTGGACTCAGACTGATTACACTAACAGCTTTACCAGTTCTCCCACTTGTAGGTGGAAGTCGTGGGACTTCTTGGCCTCCGTTACCACCTAAGTCGATTCCGATACTAAATCTCACTTTATATCTATGTATATATGTATGTATGTATGTACTTTTCTAGATAGATGGATAGCTATAGAGACAGGTGGTGGTGTAATTCAGTCTGAGTCAAAAAGCTGGAGAATTGGGATGCTGATGGTGCAAGACTCAGTCTGAGCCCAACGGCCCGAGAACAACGACTGTCAATATTTGAAGGCAGGATAAGATGGATATCCCAGCTCAAGCAGAGAGATAATTCACCCTTTCTCTGTCTTTTTGTTCTGTTCAGGCCCTTATTGGATTGGATGATGCCCACTCACATTGGTGATGGTGATCTTCTTTACTCAGTCTGTTGATTCAAATACTAATCTATTCCAGAGACATCCTCACCGACACACCTAGAAATAATGTTTTATCAGCTCTCTGAGCACCTCTTAGCACAGTCAAGTTGATGCAGAAAGTTAGCAATCACAGTCTCTTAAATATTTTAACCAAAAACAGACATCTTTAATACCTTTATTAAAAAATGAATTTCTAACATTCATTATGCTATTTAACATTCCACTAATTTTGCCAATAGAAACCCAACATCTGATACTCCTTATTCTCTTAAACAAAGTTTCAGGTATTGATCAGATTGTGGATAGTTGAATTGAAGTATCCTCTGTCATGTCCTTCTGTTCCAGCGCTCGCTGATCACCCCTGAATTTGCTTTCTTGACTCAGATTATTGGCTCTCCTTAGAAATGAAGCTGAATTTAACTGTCACACATATACAACAGCTGATGGTCTGTGTTATCAATGTTTTAACATAAATTCCACATTCTAACACTTTGATACATTCATTCTTACTTGGTAAGTGATGTACGGTTACTATGAAAAATTTGTAGAAAATTGTTGCTGAAAATTCTAAAGATCTATAAGCCATGTAACTGTAATCTTCTCTAATTATTTCAGAGATTTTTGAGTTTAAGATTTAGGGGCACTTTGCTGTCAAGAAACATTAAAATATTGAAAAGCTAGTTTGATAACTTATGAAGAAAATTCCACTATTTTTAAATTTAATATCAAATACATAATATATTCAATACAAATTTCTAATATTTTTAGCACATTAACAAAGTTGTTAAGATAATTAGAACTTTGTACACAATACCTATGGGGTTTCTAAGACAAAGGAGCATTCTATTTAGGAAACAATGTTTTAAAACATAAATATAAAAGAAGATAGATTGTTAAAGTGTTTAAGATATTTTATATGTGTAGTTATGACTCCAAATTGCTTTTTGTGATATATTTCATGTAAGAGCATATTAAAATGGACCCTCCTAGTAAGTCAATATGAAGTTTATAAACAAGACAGTTGAAGGTTTCCATGATTCAACTTTCCACTAATTTCTTATGCACACAGTAGTTATATGCAATTTTGATGATGAAGGTTTTCCACCTTCTCTTAATGTGTTTTTAGAGGAATTAGAAATGTGCTTTTTCTTTTTGTGTGTATGAGAAGGATTGGCCCTGAATTTACAACTGCGATCAATCTTCCTCTTTTTACTTGAGGAAGATTGTTGCTGTGCCAACATCTGTGCCAATCTTCCTCTACTTTATGTGGGATGCTTCCACAGTGTGGCTTGATGAACAGTGCTAGGTCCACGCCCGGGATCCGAACCTGCGAACCACGGGCTTCCAGAGCGGAGTGTGGAACCCAACCACTACGAGACTGGATTGGCTTCAGAAATATGCTTTTACAAATAGTCTATAGGAGATTTCAGATTGTAAAAGAGTGGGGGTTGAGGAACCACTGATAAAATTATAAAAGCTATTATTTTTACCTAGCTTCTTTATCTTCTGCTATATCAAGGTATGAAATTCCCTTAATTTTAGTTTCCTTCTTTCTGTAAATCTTAATTTCTTCTTTGTGTTTCATCTCTGCCATTTTTCTTTTTTTCACTTTCTCTTTTTTATCTAAATATTATTTTTTAAACTCTTTTTTCTTAGAGCTCACCTTTGCTGGAGTTAATTTAGTTCATTAACTTGGTGTTTCTTGGACTTATTTACAGTCCTTTTAGCAGAACTGGCCTTCCTTTGGGGTATCTTTTTGGTGGGTGTGGTGGGGCTAGTGGGTGAAGGAGGGGCTTCAGTCTTTGCACAAAGGGGCAGCAGGAAGACTTCTATGCTGTATGTTCAACTTTCTTGGTTGTTTTCTTTTAGGTTTGTCTCTTAAGTGATATGTAGCAAAACATTTTATTTTATTTGACTCAAACAATCTCTTTTTATATATGTTTTGATTACTAATATATTTGGACTTATTTCTAATATTTTGGGGGTTTTCCCCATATATTCTTGTTTTCTTTCTTTTCTTTTCTAGTGTATCTTCTGTTACATTGCTAAAGTTTTCTTTTTTCTCCCTGCGGATTCATAAAATGTAAAATGTATTTCCATTCTTATGACAAATATCCTTAAATTTCATATATACCTAACCATATATTTTTCTATGCCCAATGTTATTCGCTAACATTTCCCTTTGTGTATAGCACTCTTTCTTCTTCTTGTGCTCTTTCTCTTGCTGATTCACTATCTTTAGAATCACCTCAGTGGCTGGTTGGAGCCGACTACACACCACTTACATATCAGGACAATAATTTCAGAGACAGTTTATCCAATGAGCTGAGAAATTACAGTTCCAATGCACATCAAGAAAAATAATGAAAAAGAAAACCATCCAGTGTAATAATCAGAACATGAATTCACTGTGTTCTTCCTCAGAGCCTTTGTCCCTGATCTTCCTCTGCCTGGAGTGACTTTCTCCTACTAGCCTCATGGCTTGTCCCCTTACTTCTTTCTAGTCTCTGCTCTTAGAGAAATATGCGCATGTGAATAAAGAAGAATGCTCAAAATGTTTATCGTAGTACTGTATTTTGTAGATAAAAAAATCAACATCTTAACTGTTCATCAATAGGGGAAGGGCTGTGTAAACAGTAGTATATCCATAATATGCAATATAGTGGAGCAGAGGGGTGTCCGTGTGTTAATATAATAGGACCTACTAAGTTTATTATCAAGTGTATAAAGCGAGTTACAGAAAAGTAGGCACAGATACTCGTGTATGCACCATATATAGAAAGGTATATGCATCATTTTGCATTAAATAGAAACTATAAATAAAATGCTGTACATTTTCTGTTGATTCAAACCTATAGTAAAATTCCTGGAAGCATAAATCCAAATTGATTAGATGAATAAAGAATTAGGTCGATAGTGATGAAAGGGTCAAAATTGGGAATGGTAACCAAAGGAGGTCTTAGTTTATATGTAATGTTTTATTGTGTTTAATAATTCATATATTGCTCCTTTTGTTAAAATTAATAAATAGTCATAAACCATCAGAAAAGTTTATTCATATTTTCCTCTATTCTTCTCACCAAAAAAGAAGGAAAGGAGAAAATGACACCTTCTTCATAAGATTTTGTCCGAACACCCCAAGTGTAAGTGTTTCTCCCTCCTTTGGGATCACACAGCTTTTAGTTTTCATGCCTCTTAGGGTCCTACTCTTTGACTCTATTATAGTTATGTTTATTTTTGTCTTCCCCATACTGTAAACTAGTATGTTATCCTCTTTTATATATTCTTAAGACATAGTAAATTTTCCCATTTACCCTAAAAGTTCAAAAATGTTTGTGGATTTATTTCAAACCAAGGTAAAGAAATCAAACTAATAGCACAAGGTGAGATTTATCAAATTATTTTGAGATATTAATTTCCATCAAATAACATTTTAAAAGTAGGGATTGGTTCATTTTTAATTCTCTGTTCAATCTAGGCAATTACTTTGTTTTCTGACCATCTGCCTTTCCTTTTTCAGGAAATGTGGAGTGAATGGGGCTGGGCTTGAGTGACTGCTGAGTTAGTTGATCTGAAGTGGTCTTTGTTGGTGGTTTCTGCCCACTAGGGGGCACTCTAGGATTTATAAGAAACAAAGACTTTTCTGATGGTCCCAGAAAGTTGAATAGTTGAGAGGAAACCAGAGATCACGTGAGCCAGTCAAATTACAGGTCGCAAAGGTGAGGAGAGAAGGAGCAGTATTTGTGTAAAGTTCATTTCAGGTTTTCAGTTCTGCCATTCTATCCAAAACTCAGAAACCTATAGCCCATACCTTGTGAGGATGATTCTCTGAGCAGGGGTACAGGGATAGGAATATAACTGGGCATTGAGAGAATGAAAGCTCAACAGAAAACATCTTCATTACCTGTTTTCCTTTTTTTTCTTTTATAACTAAAATTCCCAAAAATCCATGGACCCAGAAATGATTCCAGTACCACTGATATCCTCCCTTTTCATATATTCTCCTGAGAGTAGAAGGAATATGGAAAACAAGGAGAGAAGAAGAGAAGATGAAAAAGTAAGAAACATAAAGAGAAGGAGGAAAGAGAAAGGACAATATTTGATTTGACCAGCAATGTGTGGGCTTATCAGAATCAGCTGTGTAGTTCTGGACAGGAGAAGAGGAGAGGTGGATATTAAGTCAGAATGGATATTATACACATACGTTTATTTTTTTAACCCACTGGACTCTTACTGAGCTAATTTTCTATGCAGATGGTGATCATATGTCTTGGCTTTCCAGAACTCTCCTCATTTTGAGAAAATGTATTTACTTCTTCAGTATACCATGTGTGCTACCAGAGAGTTTTCCTTTATTAGAATTTTCATATAACTGAATTCTTAAATTCTCTGTCATTTGGGAAATATGGTCACTCTTCCTATGATTCTTCAAGGCTCTACTTAACCCAGTTGAGGCACTGATTCTTTTCGGAAGTATGATCCCCTCTTTCACACACAGACTTCTCTTACATGAAGTATTTTAAGAAAAAAGCACTTTATAACTTCATCTACTGGAAATATTCTCCCTGCCTCCCTGGACTGCTCATGCAGAAGGAGAGATCACTGTGCAGTCTCACCAGGATACTGTGGATGGAGTTCTCTAAGTGAATGACAGAGCTCAGATGCGATTGGTACTCAGTGATTCTGGTGGAATATATTGACTGTAAGAATAAAATTTACCTGGACCCAAGACTACAGTCTCCAGAGTAAGGCGAAGGCATCCAGCAACGGGGTAAGGGGTCATGAAGAAACAACGAGGAGCTTTGCTGGGGCTTCTGTGGGTCCAGGTTTGCTGTGAGTTGACGGCAGCCCAGAGAGGGGTCTGGGGAGTGTTCCACAGTGGACAGTGGGAGGGACAGGGGAGAGAGCTGACACAAAGCTCCTAGATGTTCCTACATACTCATGAATGTTTCTTGGGATATTTTAAACTTTCATAAACTGTATCAATGATTCCCCAGTGACATCATTTGGGTTTATTTTTTTCTCTTTCCAAGCAGGGGTGCAAGGCATGAAAGTGGAGCAGAATCCTTCGGCCCTGAGCCTCCAGGAGGGAACCAGCTCTACTCTGAGGTGCAGCTTTTCTGCTTCCATGAAGAATGTGCAGTGGTTTAGACGAAATCCTGTGGGCAGACTCATCAATCTATTTTTCATAGCTTTAGGGACAAAGCAGAATGGAAGGTTAAACTCCACACTGAATTCTAAGGACCTTTATAGTACCCTGCACATCACAGCCTCCCGACTGGAAGACTCGGCCACCTACCTCTGTGCAGTGGAGGCACAGTGCTCCCAGGTGATCTGTAGCCTGTACCCAAACCACAGCTGGGCCTGCAACCTCACCCCTTCCATGGGGCAGCCATGTTGCCCCCACAGTAGCCATTGTACAACTGTTTTCAGATTCATGTTCTAGCACTTTTTTTCCTTCCTAAATTTATATCCTTCAAGACACTGTCATTTCACTTGGTTTTTGTACCGCTTTTTTCCACAGAAATCTCTTTCAGGAAAAAAAGCTGTAATACGGAACCATTGGAGCAACTGATGAAAATGCCAATATCCAATGCTCTGTTAAAACAGATCTCCTGGCAGTTAGCATATAAATTGCATGTAAATTACTCTGATGGAAAAGGCTGAAAAAATATACAGTGGTCAACAAACAGAAAAGAGATGACTCAGTTTTTCAGTTTACTGCCAATGGTTCTACTTTCAAGGAACAGGGAAGAGTGCATGTGAAGTTTTTTTTTTTAAAGATTTTATTTTTCCTTTTTCTCCCCAAAGCCCCCCGGTACATAGTTGTATATTCTTCGTTGTGGGTCCTTCTAGTTGTGGCATGTGGGACGCTGCCTCAGCGTGGTTTGATGAGCAGTGCCATGTCCGCGCCCAGGATTCGAACCAAGGAAACACTGGGCCGCCTGCAGCGGAGCGCGCGAACTTAACCACTCGGCCACGGGGCCAGCCCCTGTATAATTTTTTTTTAAAGATCATTTTTATAATGTTTTTTTTTTGTGTGTGTAAGATTAGCCCTGAGCTAACATCCACTACCAATTCTCCTGTTTTTGCTGAGGAAGACTGGCCCTGAGCTAACACTGGTGCCCATCTTCCTCTGCTTTATATGTGGGATGCCTACCACAGCGTGGCTTGCCAAGCAGTGCCATGTCCGTACCTGGGATCAGAACCAGTGAACCCAGGGCTGCTGAAGTGGAACGTGCATGCTTAACTGCTGCGCCACCGGGCTGGCCCCTGCATGTGAAGTGTTTTTAATGTTTATTTGTTGTTGGTAGTGCCATGGAGTCGATTCTGACTCCTAGCAACCCTGTGTCCAGCAGAGTGGAGCCCTGCTGGGTCTTTTTGCACAATCCTCTCACCTTCTGGCTCTGGATCAGACAATGCTCTGCTGCTATTCACAGGGCTTTCATGGCCAATTTTTTCACAAGTGGGTGGCCAGATCCTTCTTCCTAGTTTGTCTTAGTCTGGAAGTTCTGCTGAAACCTGTCCAGCATGGGTGATCCTGCTGGTATTTGAAATAGCAGTGGCATAGCTTTCTGCACCACAGCAACATGGAGTTACAACGGTATAACAACTGACAGATGGGTGGTATTGTTCCCTGACCAAAAACGGACTTGGACCATGGTGATGAGAGTGCCAAATCCTAACCTCTAGACCACCATGGCTGGCCTTCCTGTTTGTAATCAGCTTTTATTCCACTCCTGGAAATAATAAATATAATGAAAGTAATTGTAGGAGTGTCAGTCACTTTATATAGCTTATTACATATGCTATCTATTTGAATAGTGACTATACCCTGTAAACAAGTACTTTTCCCCCGTTTTATGAATCACTTAAAGCAAGGATTGTTGAGCATAAGTGACTGGCTTGAGCTCACATTATCATTAAATTAGTGAAGCTGGAGTGACATGAGAGCTTATACTCTAAGCTACCGATCTAGAAAACTCTTCAGAATCACAGAATCCAAATGATTTCTATTGCTCTGTTTGTACAATGTGTTTAAATACATCACTGACAAAAATATCCATTTAGATCATTTCTCAATAGCAATTTAAATAAGGAAGAGCTAATAGAAATTTCCATTCTGTTTCATTAAAATGCATTGCTCTTCTTTGCATTTTGAATGAATCTATTACCCATGATTTTCATATATTATTGATGGTCTGGGAAAGGGAGTAGAAAGCTTTCAGGACTATCTCAAAAGGTACCCTTGTATGTTGTAGCCACAGACTAAGACTTCTGACAATCAAGACCAAAATTTAAACCTGCATGTGGAACAATTATAACACAGATTGAATTCCAACCTGCACTGTCTTTTATGTTAATGAAAGGGCATTGATAGGAAGGAGTGGGACAGTGAAAATTAAGATAAAGACAAATGAGCAGAGTCCTATGAAGCTGGGAGCAGAGCCAGCTTCCTGGGAAAGTGATGTGTACAGTTGGAGAAGGAACCCTGACCTTAGTTTAATGCTCTGCTGTTGTTGCCTTGAAATTCTTAATAATTTTATCTTTGTACTTGTCTTTTGTAAGTAAAGTCCTGTAAGAGGACAGAATATGTGCTTGAGCAGAGGAGACACATGGGGCAGCAGGGCACAGGACAGGAGCACATGCAATCTCAGGTTCATGGTCACAGCAGGCAGTGTGTGAGCTGAACAGTGGCAAGACCACTTGTTGCATCTGTGCGTGCTTGGGGTTACCTGGGTCTCTGATATGCAGCAAAAGGGTGCAGTAAACTTTGTCAGTAAATATTACACAATGAAAGTGCATACATGGGCACATGGACATTGCAATCAAACATACTGGGGAGTTATTAGAATTCTTCAAAGAGTTTAGAAACTCTGGTTTTAAAAATTGCTGCAAGATTGCAAAGCAAATATCTGCTGGCTTAGAAATAGAAATTAAATGTAAAGTTGGTAGCTTCTATGGAAAGAACTAATTATTAACATGTAATATCATTGAAAAATAATTTTCCTTATAATTGAATATGCAGTGATAGATTGCATAGACAAGTATTTTGAATTATATACGAATCATGAAGCTATTTTCAGTTTCTTATACGACCTCCACAAGTTACAGAGTGTCAGAGGAAACATTAAAATGTTGTTGTATAAATACACATTTAAAATTAAATTTACCAACTATGAGTTACTACTACAAACCTGTTAGGGTGGCCAAAATCTGGAACAAAGATAACACCAAATGCCGCTGAGCATGTGGAACAACAGGAAGTCTCATTCTTTACTCGTGGGAACACAAAATGGTACTGTCACTTTGGAAGTCAGTCTGACAGATTCCTACATGTAAACATACTCTTACTGTATGATCCAGCAATCGTGCTCTTGGTATTTACCTACAGGAGTTGCAAACTTATGTCCACACAAAACCCTGTATGTGGATGTTTATAGCAGTTTTATTCAGAATTGCCAAAATTTGGAAGCAACCAACATGTCCTTCAATAGGTGAATGGATAAGTAAAGGGTGGTAGAGCCAAACAATGAGATATTATTCAGCACTAAATAGACATGAGCTATCAAGCCGTGAAAAGACATGGAGGAAACTTAAGTGCATCGTATTAAGTGAAAGAAGCCAACCTGAAAAGACTACACAGTGTATGATTTCAATTATATGACTTTCTGGGAAGGGCAAACCTATGGAGAAAGTAAAAAGACCAGGGGTTGAGGGGAGTGGGAAGGATGGATAGACTGAACACAGAGGATTTGGGGGGCAGGATTTTGAGGACAGTGAAACTACTCTGTATGATACCATGATGATGAGTACGTGTCATTATATATTGTGTAAACCCATAGGATGTAGAACACCAAGAGTGAATCATAACGTAAACTATGGACTTTGGGTGATTATGATGTGTCAATGTAGGTTCATTCATTGTCGGAAATGTACCACTTTTATGCGGAAGTGATAATGAGAGAGGTTATGCATGTTTAGGGACAGGAGGTATATTGGAAATCTCTGTACCTTCTTAATTTTGCTGTGAACCTAAAACGGGTGAAAAAAAAGTCTCTAAAAAATTAAATTCAGACTTACATGAAACTAATTTGTTTGAAGAGTTAAAGTATCTTAGAAAAATGGTTCCACTAGAAATGTTACCTTGGGGCCAGCCCCGTGGCTGAGTGGTTAATTTCGTGTGCTACATTTTGGTGGCCCACTGTTCACCGGTTGGGATCCTGGGTACGGACCTACACATCACTCATCAGGCCATGCTGTGGCAGCATCTCACACAGAAGAACTAGAATGACTTACAGCTAGGATATAAAAACTATGTACTGGGACTTCGGGGAGAAAAAAGAAAGGAGGAAGATTGGCAACAGATGTTAGCTCAGGGCCAATCTTAGAAAACAAACAAACTACCTAATGGCACCTTTTCCTTGCTTTTTGAATATGGGATCCCAAATTTTCATTTTGCACTGGATCTCACAAATTGTGTAGCCAGCCCTGGATGAGAATCTTGAACCCAAAGCTAACTTGCAAGGAGGAAACCAGGAGCCAGAAAGCAATCAGACTGTTTGACAAAATACTTCTTGTTTTACACATTAGGAAGCTCATTCACCTCCCTCGGGTTCTACAAGTTGCTGAGTTTTTTGTCTTACAGGAAAGATATGATATATTAAAGATATAAATAGAAAAAATAAGTCTCCAGAAAAGAGTATCCTGTTTACCAGTGACTCAGCTACAGAGTCCACTCCCATTGCACTGCCTGTGGTATTTTCACACTCAGTGAGTAAAATCCCATTTTATTCCATTTTACTGTGGATTTAAGCTCTCCTTAACCCATCATTGATCTTATAGGATAAATGAAAACCTGATAAGAAATCGTGCTGAGAACTCCGTCTCTGCTTCTGAAGAAGCCCCAGGGTTGGTTAGGGGCAACCTCAGACCCTTAGATTGCACGTGTATGTGAAAATTGTCCTGGACTTCTATAGTACAGGAATTTCTCCCTACTCTTACACCACTCCACATTGCACACAACCAGTCCTCAATAAATATTTGCTTTTTTAGAAGTATAAAAGAATTTTAGAGCTAGAAGTGCCCTTAGAAATCCTTTAGTCCAACTTCATTTTACAAAGACAGAAACTATATACAAGACAACAGTCTGAAACAAATAGGTAGAAAGTGAGCTGGATTTCGTGACTTCCTCTTTAGCATTTTTTCCTCTGCTTCCTTCCTGCAGGACCATATTGTTGAGTTAAGGGAAACTGTCTAAAGCAAGCCTAGCCGTTTGATCTCTGCAATTTTAGGTCTGGGAAAGCCATTGTCCGTTTAGTTTGAGCACAGAAATGCAGAATTTGAGTTTGTGTAAACTTTTGGCACTTCAGGCAGGAAAGGAGGCTCAGGCAGAGCCGGCTATTCTACCAACAAGTCAGGCCATTGCTCACTGGCTTCTGCAGGAGTACGCCAAAGCTGATGGTGCCATCTCAACACCCAGAACAATTTCTAAGCACTGTCCTAAAAATTCATCATCCCAGGTAGGATGATGTCCCTTGGAGGCAGGATACGAGCACAATGAGCATAAGTCACACATTGTCAGCAAAAAGGATAACTGGAATCAAAAGGCTCATGCATCTGGAAGTCCACGAAGATACTAGATAAAGGTTTCTAGGTCATCCCTCTGACAATAAGTCAAGCAATATCCCATGAAATAATCCCAGAGTTGGGAATTTTGTCCAGATGATGTCTATACCTGGGCTATAGTTAATATACGGAACACTGCTCTTCATATGAATTGTCACATTCAGACCTTTACATTCAGTTCTGGATGCCATACCTCAAAAGGGCAAATATTGATGTAAAATATGTCTCCAAAAAGAGGGAAATTTGCACACAAAGAAGAGTTTGCGAATTCTTAGCCTATGAGGAATAACTGAGAGAATGGAAAATCCTCAGAATTGAGGTTTCGCATATGCAAAAACACACATTTTATATATGCATATGTATTTATATATTGAGTTGATATCCTTCACCACAGCTGTCACTACATCTTTAAGGTTTGAGATGTGGAAGAGAGATTAAATTTATTCTCTGTAATTTCAGAGGACCAGTGAGTACAAAGCACCAGAAAGGGGCTTTCAATTCTGGAAATGAAGTAGTCTTAGTTTGTCAGGGACCATCTCTCACGATCAGTTCTTTAGAGTCACTCACTATTTGTACTATCTGCCTAGTAGACACAGGAAATATTTAGGCTTCCCTAGATTTATTCTCACAGAGGTAATCAGAAGATTCCAAGAAATTAAAATGAATGAGAAAGGGTTTTTGACAGAGAGAGATAATTCTGGAAATTTACAGGACTGGAGGACATTATCATAGTCTTGGGGAAAGAACGTTGTAGCAGACTTTGGGAGAAAAATGGTACAGTATGGAATCTGAGCCGGCAATGGCCAAAGTGGCAGGAATTCATGCCAGGAGAGTTGGCTTATATGTTAGAGAAAATTCCACATAAGGATATGAGTTGGTCATTGCATCTAGGATAGGCCATCTATTTTTTAAAAACTGCTATCCTTTTCTTTATTTTCCCCAGCTTTTTTGAGATATAATTGACATATAACATTGTGTAAGTTTAAGGTGTATGATATAATAATCTGATACATGTATATATTACAAAATGATTACAATGAATGGTTAATTAACATATCCTTCACCTCACATTATTACCATTTGTTGTTGTTGTTGTGGTGAGAACATTTAAGATTTACTCTCTTGGCAACTTTCAAATATAAAATACTGTATTGTCAGTTATAGTCACTATGATAGAGTATGGAATCTGAGCCAGCAGTGGCCAGGGAAGCAGGAATGCATGACAGGAGAGTTGGCTGATACTTTAGAAGGAATTCCACTAAGAATATGAGTCAGTAACTGCATTTTAGGGTATACCATCCATCCTGGTGTGAGAAAATGAAATCACCTCAGAATGAACTTACATGTGGTTACATTTTCTGAATCTGAGGGCTGATGTTTACTCAGAGTTTCAACTCTTACGTTGAATACTTTGCAGAATGTAAGACATATAGCGTTGGAATAGATTTCTTAAAGTGTGTGAGATTTCTCATTGCAAATAAACCCAGTCTATGGGTCAAAATGTTTCCTATAGTTGAAATATTAATAATTCGTGGAAGTTATCCCCCTGCTCCCATATACTTGAGATTTGATCCTTTATCTCTTATCATAATTGTCTTTACTGAAGGAAGTACACACGTTTTGACTGTTTGTGCGCCAATTCTCTGAGAATAGCAAAGTCATGGGCAAGATCAGCTTAGAGGAGCAGAGTCTGAGGTAGTAGGCATTTGAAATATCAAATGATATTCTCTCCCTTATTCTGAACTTTGACTTACATATTCCTTTTGGAAAGAGTTTTTCTCCATAACAGATAAATGAGGATGGTAGATTTGGCTGAAAAGGAACATTTAATATTTTCTTTGTTTAAGAGAGTAAATCATGGCACTTTCCTGATTTCAAACATGTAATCCCAGTCCATTGTTAAATAAACACCAGGAATATCTACCTCTTTCCGAGTTATTACAATTACTCAGTAATGTGCAGAGATATAAATCTTGATCTCTACGTTCTTACTGTGCATTCAGTCTCTGGTCTAAGACCTAATTTTTTGGCTTGTTGCTGCCCTTATGCATCTGAGTCATTCACAGACACAGTAAACAATGAACATTTAACCAGCGAGTTCAGTAGTTAGAGCTGTGACCACAAGATGGTAGTGCACCTCTGCTGATGCAGAATATGTGGAGAGTTCATTTTCATGGATTCTGAATGAATAGGCTTATGGAAGAAGCTGAGTCTTTTTCTTATTGGTTGGGAGACAATGTGTGGTCTATGACGTTAGAGAAAAGAAGGGACAATCTGATAAAAGAAGTGGCTCTGCTGGCTAGAGATTTCAAGTGTATAATTGATCCTAATTGGGAGGGAAAATGAAGACGCCCATTCAAGCTTTATTTACGTTCTTGTGGCTGCAGCTGGAAAGTGAGTTGAGGGATTTGGGGAAACAGAGTATATTAGAGGATATTCTTTAGAAGTCCAGGAAGGAGACTGACTTTATTCAGGCTTCCTCTAGTTAGCATAGAAAAGGAAAAAAAAAGTTCTGGAGTGTAATGACTTGGCAACTTTTCTGCTTTCTCTGACTTTTTCTCTCTGTATAGGGGTCAGCCAAGGAGAGAATGTGGACCAGCATCCTCCTTCCTTGAGCGTCCAGGAGGAAAAGAGTTGTGTTATCAACTGTACTTATTCAGACAGTTACTCAACCTACTTCTCTTGGTATAAGCAAGAACCTGGAAAAGGTCCCCAGCTCATTATAGACATTCTTTCAAATGTGGACAAAAAAGAAAACCCAAGACTCACTGTTTTATTGAATGAGAAGGCCAAATATCTTTCCCTGCACATCGCGGCCACCCAACCTGGAGACTCAGCTGTCTACTTCTGTGCAGTGGGCACACATTGCTTCCCAGGCACCTGCAGTCTGTACTCAAACCTGCGACCGGGGCAGCCCCCTTTTTGTTGACATAGACCTTCAGTTAGAGCATTTGTCATTTCATTTGTGTGCAAGTGGAAACTAATGTATTAGACATTAGTAGCATATAATATGAAGGTTGGGTTCAAGATGACCCAGGAAGGGTTAGAACATTTTGTTGGATGACTGTTGCTTAATGGATTCTTGAAGGGAGTTAGTGATGTTTTATTTTGAAATTCAGACCTTGAAGATGACTTTTTATTTGCTTCAGACTCTTCTCATATAAATAAATCCTTAGTAGCAATATCACATTCCTATTATGGATGAACTTTTAACTCTTTCTTTTGAAATTTGCATGTATTATTTTTTGCTGATTGTAAAACATTACATGCGAGATATATAAAATATATAAAATGTAAGAGTGTGAAATTGAAGATTTGCACCCAGGTAATTAATTGGTAATATTTGCTGTATTCTCTTCATAAATTCTAGTGTAATTAGGATTCTGATTTTAACCACTTAGTATCATATCTCGATTGAGCAGTCCCAATTTTATTGCCTTCTCCTGTAATGCCTGCTTTTTAATAGCTTTGTGAAAGATTTTCACAAGTCACAATTATATTTTTATTTTCTTCCTCTCTATATTTTTGTGGCAAAATTTGTGCTTTGACCATTTGCTAGTTGAGCAAATGTGATATGGGTTTTGTTTTAGAGCCCAGTGGTATACATGTTATTTGTGTGATTGAGGGAAATTAAAATAAGAAATAATTTATTCAAGAATGTGAGTTTAGGATTAGACTCACAAACCTATTCTTCTTTCCCAAAATTTTGTTAACATATGTCCACATTAACTCTCACACAGTTGAGAAGGGAGAGTTGTGTCTTTTAGTCATTGTTACATAGCACACACTTGCTAATAGGTTCTATACTCAAAATTTCAATTTAAATTTTAATTTAAGCTTTGTGATTCAATTAAATTTGTAAGTTGGCTTGTGAAGAACAGACTCCTGAAAGTGTATATTTGGTTACTGAAGAACATACTATTTCTTTCCAATTATCTATGTCTTTCTCCATAAATCTCCATTGATTTATGATAATTAAATTTATTGCTTAATGTTTAATTTTTATTGTTACCTTTATGATTGAAGTCTTGACCTCTGAGATACAGGGGAAAATTTTTAATATACATTTGTCATTCACCTTACTCAACTCTTAACTGCAGAAGTCATTTGAATTAATGTTTATTTTAGAGACAATTTTTCACAAATTTCTCTGCCTCATTTTCATGTTTTCACTGATTTAAACATTACTTTCACAAGTTTATTTAAAAAATTAATTCTTTCAGTGTTGTAGATAAATCAAGGGAAGGAAAAAATTTGCATAAAAATTAATTCCCTCATTGTCCCACTCGTGGTCAAGGGTAGGCTATTTTCAAGATCCCTCATAGTTTTCCTCAGGATGGATACAATTGGCAATTGGTATAGTGAAATGATACCTCTTGGCTCAGTTATGATAGTTATTTACCTGGTTTGTTCTTATAGGGAAAGTCATTAGGTTAAATTAGATTTTAAACATCTGAAGAAGAAAGGTCAGTATTGTAGCTCAACCCCTCCACCGGCTTTAGTTATTTTCTTCACTAAAACCAGTAGCTCCTGTCCAGTAGAAGCAAGCTGAGTCTTGATTGGTCCATTTCCTCAGAGATGATAATGGAGTGAGAGGGAAGCATGGCTTATATTTTTATCGGTTTATTCTTCTTACATCCAAGTTAGAAGAGAGAGGGTGCAATTACTGTTGGCTTAACTGTTTTATCAGACTTAGATGGAAGAAAAAAAATTCTCTAGCCAGAGTGTGCAGAGTCTGTTCATAGTTATCTCAACCTAGACACATTCAAGCTTTCAACCTTCACTGCAGTTTGTGTATTAGTTTCCTATGCCTCTGACAGTTTACCATGAGCTTGGTGGCTTAAAACAGCAGAAGTTTTTTCTCTCCTGGTTCTGGAGGCCGGAAGTTGAAATCATTTTCACTGGGCTGACATCGGGGTGTCAGCAGGGCCGCAGCTGCTCCAGAGGCTCTAGGGGAGAATCTCTTCCTTGCCTCTTCCAGCTCTGGTGGGTGCCGGCCTTGCTTGGCTTGTGGCTGCATCATTCCAATCTTCATCTTCATGGTCTCATTGGCTTCTCTTCTACTAACAAATCTCTCTCTGCTTCCCTCTTAAAAGAACTCATGTGATTGCATTTAGGTCCATATAATCCTGGATTATCTCCCCATCTCAAGATCTTAATCACATCTTCAAAGTTTTTTTCCATGTAACATTCACAGATTCTAGGGATTAGCACCTCATTTTTTTTAGGCATTATTTTACCTTTCACAGTTTGTATGGCTGGTGCTTTTCTTTTCCACATTGAGAAAATATGTGTATTAGGAAGAATCTAGTCATGAAAACAGAAACTACATCAATTACTTTGTTTTATTTTCCTACTGTTCAAAATTTCTATTTAAAAAAAGTTATACAGGAAAATAGACTAAATTTGTGTACACTTATATCTGTGAATTTTGAATTTTAATATATAGTATATATTCATGTAACCATCATAGAATCATGATGGAAAAGAGTTTCATTGCTCCCCAAAACTCGCTTGTGTTATCATTTTGTAATTATACCCACTCTCATCCCTAACTCCATGAATCCTGGATTTGTTCTATTTTTATCTTTTTAAGGATGTCACATGAATGGAACCACACAATAAAAGAACCTTTTGAGAAGGCTGCGTCTTTCTGAGTAGAAGCACATGCCGCTGAGCGCATGCATGGTCTCCATCTCTGCCACCACTCTTAGTTTTATCAATGCCTGATGTTTCGAACCTTTAAGTCATTTCATAAGAATAATTCATCACTTGAAGTGTTTGAATTCTTTTGGAGATTTGATTTACAGTTCTTCAAAGAAACACTACGGCAATCGAGAATGGAGAGGTTCAGGGGAGTGTTGGACCAACTCATACAATCAGGTTGAGACATGTTCTTTACAAAGTCTAGATACACCGAATCTATTCTAAATTTTTCTAACATTTTGAGACAAATTTTACTGATCAAAATTCACACTAGCTGTACTAACTGGGGTATGGATATTATTTGGCTTTTCTAGGAGTTATCGTTAAATAACATATCCAAAAAATCTTTAACTTGGTTGCACAAACGATGGGTTTGCTGAGCTGAATTATAGCATTATGGTGGTTATTACTTCAGGTAAAGCCAATACCTTGCCAGCTTATTTTATTAGTAAGAGAACAAAGTAGGGTAAATCAGAAATATATAACATTCTAGCATTAGTTGGAAAATACCACAGAAAGGATGAAAAACAAGAATGCAAAGGAGAGTGAACAATCAGTGGTTCCAAACATCTAGGAGAAGTCTCTTTTAACAGTATTGGATGGGGCTGTCTACTTATGCCATTATATGCTTGGTTCAAGGCTGTTGGGTCAGCACTCATCTTCTGTGGACTGTCTACTTTTGACCATTCTCTGGAGAACCAACTTCAGTTTACGATCTCTAATGTAAGTAACTATTCAAATCTTGTCACTTAAGGACGTGTGATGTACTTTATCTGCTGAATTGGTAATAAATACCACCTAATAAGTTCATTTCCACAAGCTCATTGGCAGTCTTTCTCTGGGATTTTTTCAGAGCACTGAGTCACCCAAGTTAAGGTCATACATAAAGCCTGATTAAACGAGAGGCTAGAAAATCAACCTGTGGCTGTTGATGAAAAGATAGAGTACCATGGGTTTATTTATCTAGTTCAGTTAATGAAAGATTGGAATATGTATGATTTGGAACATTCTGCATTACATGGGCCTATCAGTGACCAGTTCATACTGAGAAAACACATGACTTTGTAAGGGGAAGAATGCAGGGCTGTGAGAGCTAAGGCTAACAGTGCATTAGGCCAAAGGAGTTCAAGGGTGTCTTGTACAGTAACTAATTTCAGCTTCAATATTCCATTTGTTCTTTCTACTTTTTCAGAAGATAGAGGAGTGATAAGAAAAATAAAGTTTCTGAGTGAGAGCAAAACTTTACATAACTTTCCCAGAGAAATTAACTCCGCTAAATAGCGATAAATAGAAATGGAACAGGTAATAAACACAACATCTAGTTGATTTTGAGCTCTTGTGAGTGCTGTTATTTTCTCACAGGAGAGTGCTTCAACTCGTGTAGAAAATAAAATTCTATTACCAGTACATACATGAGGGAATGCAATTATGTAAGATCCTTTTGGAGATACTCAAATGTTTTCTTAGGACAATATTTCATTTCATAGCCCACCTTTATAGTTTTATGGAATTTTTGTTGATTCCAAGAAAGGCATGAACTGGCCCCATTCTCTGCTATACTAGGAAAGTTTCCCCACCAGCGTTCGTTTATACTGCAGCCAACATACGCCTGCCATGATGCATCATCTCTGAGGATTTTAGCAAATGTTCATAGGAGACCATTTGGCTCCACTAGACAACTTTCCTGGCTTTGACATATCATGTCCTCATGAATGAAACAAATCAATCATTTCTAGTGACTCTTTACAAAATTGAGGGCTAAATTTTTGCTGTATCTAAGATGGAATGATTGAACTTTTCCATTGATTTGTCTTCATGTTCTCAAAGAGGTGCTTGCATTAGGACTTTATTCAGAAAGTCATGCTTAGCATGATGATCTGCTCAAGCATTTTTCCCATTTCTAAAGTGTCTTTTATACTGTTAGACTTTGTTTTTATGACAAAAATTTCTTCGCATACCATGAAGACATCAAATAATTCATGTATTTTGTGTACATTTTTAATAGGAATAGATGAGATACCTGAGAGGGTTAAGAAAAGGTTAGATGGTTAAGAATCCTCGGTGTCTCCACAGTATTTGGAAACTGTGAACTACGTTAAAAACATATTGATTGACACTGAATATAATATTTTGTAAATGGATGCGCCCAAGAGCAATCCACAGGTTCAGTCACTTGAAGTAATTTTACTTCTGCTAAGGGATAGGCTTTTATAAAGGAGTCTGGAGTAGTTATTCTATAGCCAGTCTGGTATCGAGTCTTTCAATTTTTGATATAAGATTATTAAAAAGCTTATTAATGCAGAAATTGGTATGAGAGTGTCCAAAAATCTGTTCTAGACATGGACACTTCTTGAAAGACAGAAGTATAATCAGGAGAGTCCTTTGATTGTGAAATGTATTGGATTGAATAATATGAGAAGAAATGAATAATCTTTCGTGTTTACTCAGCCAACTGGTAGAAAAATGTTATGTTTTGAGAGTTATAGTCTATAACTTAGAGAGCAGAACAGTTTGTACAGGATTTAGTACCATCAGATTTAATGGAAATTCCACCGTAATATGTGAAGATACTTCAACCAGTTTAGCTGAGGCTGCCATTCCTTTGAAAAGGATGATAAGCTTTGGCTACTGTATTAATAAACAGGCAGTGATAGGCAATGGATCTTTGTTGTTCGCCATGTCATTGAGTACTATCAGTAGGCAAGGCCTTAGTTTTAATATATATACAAAGAGAAAGTTTTATTACAATCAATGATCCTATGATCAGCTGTCCTATGGAGGTGCATGGTATCACCTAGGGTATATTCACTTCAGAGCTGGGCATCCAAAATATAGACACTTACTGTGGTTTATTTAGGGTCTCAAGTGAGGTAATGGGAAAAATATAAATTAGGTTGGATAACCTAATGGCCAGACTCATGTGTCTGTCCTGGCCTTTAGGAATAGTGCTGGGCTGTCAAAATTAAATAGAAAAGAAAAGGGGACCTTTTGCGACAGGACTCAGTGCCTGAGGGACTTCAGTCTAAACTCTTCAGCACAGAGTGACTAGAATTTCTGCTTTTGGCCCAAGACAGGCAACTGAACAGACATTGACAGTGAGCAGAAATATTGCTATAACAATAAGTAGATTGAAAGAGCTACAGTGATTAGTCCAAACAGTTTTGTGTTCTTATCATAAAGTGACTCATTTCTACGTTAGGTGAAACAACAGCATACATAGGTGTGAGCATATATGATTTTTACATCTAATGTTTCCATAATCCATTATACATAATATTTTAAAATAAATACCACTGACCCAGTTCCATCACTGTTACAATGACTGAACGTCACAGTTGATTGAATCTTCAAGATAAAATTTTACACGTTTATTTTCATACATAATTGTTTTCTAAATAAGAGTTATTACTTCGAATGGAAGTTTGGGTTGAGGAAGACTCCCAGCCAGTGCATAGAGAAGTTTGCTGTGATCCACACCAACTGGTTACACCAGGAAACCCCTGTTTCCTGTTCTGAGGCAGCAGCAGCACAAACCCAGTAATTCTTCCCTAGCCCTGGCAGGCTCACCTCACAGAGCAGGACTCTGAAGTTGAAGAACAAGATATTTTCCTTCTAGTGAAAGACCTCAAACATGTTGCTCTCCAGCCTTCTGAAGATGGTCGTGGCTTCAATGTGGCTAGGTAAGGATGGCCAGAGCGGGAATGTGCATACTCTATGTCCTAAGGACCGAGGGTACAGGCAATGTTCTTGTGGGTACCCTGGAAAGGAGGGGTAGCAGGGTATAAAATAGAATTTCTTTGTCCCACATCATTTGTTTCCAAAACTTCTGATTCTGTCATTTTTCCTTCAGGATCCAGCATTTGCCAGAAGGTAACTCAATCCCAACCAGCAATGTCAGTGCAGGAGATGGAGGCTGTGACCCTGAACTGCACCTATGACACCAGTTCTGGCACTTACAGTCTATTCTGGTACAAGCAGCCCAGCAGTGGAGCAATGATTTTCCTTATTCGTCAGGACTCTTACCAGCAAAATGCCACAGAAGGTCGCTATTCATTGAATTTCCAGAAGGCAAAAAAATCCATCAACCTTGTCATCTCAGCTCCACAGCTGGAGGACTCTGCAGTGTATTTCTGTGCACTGAGTGAGCCCACAGTGAGAGATGTGTTAGAGGGAGGTGTGCAGAAACCCCAGGGCTCTGCTTGATGCATGCACTTGCTGTAGGGACCAAGGTGAGAAATTGTCATCACAGACAGGAAGCGGCTAGGGCTGTGCCAGCACAGGCGTAGGGTTAGAGAGAAAACACTCGCTCTAAGAAAATACTTTTCTAGGTTCGTAGATTCTGTCCAGAGTTATCATTCATCAAAAATGTAGGTATCCCTGAATTGAAAGTAGACAAAGAGAATTTGACCAAGGGTTGAAAAAAAGGAACCACCACACAGAATCTTTGACATTTGGTGATTAGATTGAGCTAGAAGAATTGGCTAAGGAAGTTCGGAATCATATGACAGAAAAACCAGGAAAAATACCAGTGAATGTTGGCCTTTCAGATAAATCTGCTCAATAAATATTTATTGAGTGTGTATTAGGTAGGGGAGGAAAAATTCTCCTTTACCCTCTTTGGGTCCAGGGCTGGGCCTAAGAATTAAATTGACAAAGAAACAATAATTCTGCGAAGAACTGACAAGACAAGGCCAATGGTCATCCCAAGAGGGCCGGCAGTCCTCAGCTTCCATAAGAACTAGTTTAACAAGGTTTGTTTGCAGATTCTCTGGGGCCATCTCTGGGCTGATAGGAGTCTCTCTCTAACAAAAGGAGAATTTATTTCCTGCTGTTAGGCAGAAAAGAGGGAGCCTTTTCTGTGTTTACTGCTTCTTATTTGCCCTCATCTCAAAATAATTCTTATGTCTGAGAGGTATATTTTGGGGTGACGTATTCTGGTTTCCTTCAATTATGTTACAACCATTGTTTTCAATAAGGAAAACCAAGAAATCTCTCCGTATGTTTCCTCTTTTTGTATATCAAGCTGTTTTATACTGTTTAATGATTTAATTTAATTTAGATTTGTTTGCTGTGAGTCAATGGTACTCATATTTACTTTCTAAGGTGCCTAATATGTGACAAACTTTGTGCTAAGAGCTAAGTCCACCTTATTAACACCTCTAGCATGAAAGAGCTCGATTTCTATACTGGAAGTTTACCTTCCTCCCACTAGTCTTATCCATAAAATGATCAATAACTAGTGGGTCTTAGAGGGACAAGAGGGGAATCTCCCTGACAGAGACACAAACCTCTTTATTTGTACATGAATAAGGCATCCTTTTCTCCTAAAGTGAATAACCATTATTGTACTATATTAAATTCCTCTTTTCATTATAATATATTTCCACATGCTTTATTTTGTTCCATTGATTTATTTGGCTCATTCTATACCAACCTGAGACAGTCATTTAAAATCTTGTTACCTATGAGACTAAATCACTGATCACTATTACTGTTTCAGGGGTAATTTCAGGGGTAATTTTTACACATTTACTTTTCCTTATAAATGTTAAAAATTCTGTCTCCTTTTACTTATATTCAATATCCCTCCATTAAAAGAAACAGAGAAACAAAACAAAAACTATTTGAAAAGTTGGCATTGCATTTAATGACTGTATTAAGATTTGAAATATCCGTTCTATGTTTTTAATTCAGGAAAATACGTGTTTCTCTATTTGTACAGGACTTTTAATTTTTTCATTGTATTTTGAAATTTCTTACCTTTTCTTCAAATGAATTTCTCTCTCTCTATATTTCTACATATTCATCTCTATATACACTTTTTTTTTGAGGAAGATTAGCTTGAGCTAACATCTGCTGCCAGTCCTCCTCTTTTTGCAGAGGAAGGCTGGCCCTTAGCTCACATCCATGTCCATCTTCCTCTGCTTGCTATGTGGGATGCCTGCCACAGCATGGCTTGCCAAGTGGTGCCCTGTCTGCACCCGGGAACAGAACGGGCGAACCCCAGGCCTCCGAAGTGGAACTTGAGAACTTAACTGCTGTGCCACCAGGCCCGCCCTGTGTATACATTTTTAATTAAACTTTCTATTTATAGTATTCATTTTTGCTAGTGTTCCAAGTGCAAAGGAAGGATATTTAAAAAATCACCAAGGGGCCAGCGGTGGTGTAGTGGTTAAGTTTGTGTGCTCTGCTTCGGTGGCCTGGGGTTCAAAGGTTCCGATCCCAGGAGTGGACCTTGCAGCGCTCATCAAGACATGCTGTGACAGCACCCCACATATAATAGAGGAAGATTGGCACAGATGTTAGCTCAGCAACAACCTTCCTTAAGCAAAAAGAGGAAGATTGGGAACAGATGTTATCTCAGAGATGATCTTCCTCACCAAAATATCCCCCCAAAACAAAAAATCACCTTGATGATATAGCTAAGAGTTTCTAATTTTCAAAGTACAGACACTTGCAATGTATTCTTACCATAGAGACTATAGATTTTATTTTACAGAGCTAGCCTAACCTTGATCCAACACCTACAAAAGATGGCCCAATAAATGCAAATATTTAAATTAAGAAGTTAAAAAATAGAAAGCAGTGTATTAACAGAGTAAGGCAGCTTTATTTTTTAATAAAAGTTATTTATTCATTTATATATATCCATTTATTCAGAAAAAGTCTGTGAATGTGCACTGTGTGACAAACTTTCTGCCAAAAGCTCATTCTATTTATGGCCTTATTAACACCTTTAGCATGGAAGAACTCAATTTTTTTTATTGCAGTAACATTTGATTATAACATTATATAACTTT
This sequence comes from Equus quagga, assembly GCF_021613505.1. Classification (NCBI taxonomy): domain Eukaryota; kingdom Metazoa; phylum Chordata; class Mammalia; order Perissodactyla; family Equidae; genus Equus; species Equus quagga. Next base: position 27,416,112 of record NC_060268.1, on the reverse strand, counting down.
CAGATGTACATCACAATATATTTCGAATTCTGTGTAGATTACATCATTTTCACCACCCAAAAACTAATTATAGTCCATCACCACACATGTGAGCCTAATCACCCCTTTTGCCCTCCCCCTTTCCCCCTTCCCCTATGGTAACTACCAATCCAATCTCTGTTGCTATGTATTTATTTGTTGTTTTTCTCTTCTACTTATGAGTGAGAACATATGGTGTTTGACTTTCTCCCTCTGACTTATTTCACTTAGCACAATACCCTCAAGGTCCATCCATGTGGTCACAAATGGCCAGATTTCATCATTTTTTATGGCTGAGTAGTATTCCATTATGTATATATACCATATCTTCTTTAGCCATTTGTCCCTTGATGGGCACCTAGGTTGCTTTCAAGTCTTGGCTATTGTGAATAATGATGCAATGAACATAAGAATGCATGTACCTTTATGCATTTGTGTTTTCAAGTTGGAAGAACTTAATTTTTATAATATAGGTTTATCTGCCTCCTACCAGTCCTATCCATAAGATGATCAACAATTAGTGACTATAAGAGGAATACTGTGAAGGGGAGAAGTGTGGATTCTTTCTTTTCTCTGCTCTGATTTTTCACTTCACTCCTCCAAAAGCGTTTAATACCATCTTGTGACTATTTTGTACATCCCAGGCCCGCTACGTCAAATCAACGTTCCACAATCCAAAACCCTCATTCTCTCCTATTTCCTCCTTCCACCTCTAACCCCGTGTTCTCAGTGTCCTAAAGTCTGAATGGTAATGGCTGGTTTATAAGTTATCTTCTATAATCTCCTCTTATGTTTTCAATTGGAAAGCAGATGTGTACAGTAGAAATCATAAAGAGAAGTATCTTTTTAAAAACCTTTAAAATTATTTTTAATTTTGGTACACATAACATCAAATTTACCATTTTAACCATTTTTAAGGTGAAAGTTCAGTGGTATGAAGTACATTCACATTATTGTAAAATCATTACCACCGTCCATCTCCAGAACTCTTTAAATCTTGCAAAACTGAAACGCTGCACCCATTGAATAATAAGTCCCCATGACTCCTTTCCCCTGAGCCCCTGGCAACCACCATTCTCCTTTCTGTTTCTAGGATTTGACTGCTCCAGGTGTCTCGTATAAGTGGAATCGTACAGCATTTGTCTTTTTGTGACTGACATTTCATTTAGCATAATGTTTTCAAGGTTCATCCATGGTGTAACAAGTTGTCACAATACCTTTCCTTTTTAAAGTCGAATAATATTCCATTGTATATAATACCATATTTTGTTTATCCATTCATCTACTGATGGATACTTGAGTTGCTTTCACCTTTTGGCTATTGTGAATAATGCTTCTATGAACATGGGTGTACAAATATCTCAATATTTCAAGAATATATGCAAATTCCTTCAGTTTTGGGGGGGTCTATACACAGAAATGGAATTGCTGGATTACATGGCAATTCTATCTTTAATTTTTTGAGGAGTCTCCAAACTGTTTTCCAGAGTGTCTTCCATTTAACTTCTCACCAACAGTGCAAAAAGGTTTCAATTTCTCCACATCTTTGTCATCACTTGTTATTTTCCGTTATTTTGATAGTAGCCATCTTAATGGTTTGAAGTGGTACCACCTTTTGGTTTTTATTTGCATTTCCCTAATTATTAGTGAGGTTTAGCAACTTTCCATGTGCTTATTGGCCATTTGTGTGTCCTAGGAAGAATGGTTATTCAGGTCCTTTATCCATTTTCAAATTGAGTTGTTTGGTTTTCTGTTGTTGAGTTGTGAGAGTTCTTTCTATATTCTGGACATTAATCTCTTATCAGATATAAGATTTGCAAATATTTTCTCCCATTCTGTAGGTGGTCTTTTCATTCTTTTGATTGTATCCTTTGATGCACAGAAGTTTTAAATTTTGATATAGCCTAATTTATCTATTTTTTTTCTTTTGTAACCTCTGCTTTTGGAGTCATATCCACAAAAGTATTGTAAAGTATTGTGAAATACAATATCATGAAGATTTTCCTCCATGTTATCTTCTAAGAGTTTTTTGGTCTTGGCTTTATGTTTAGGTCTTTTATCTATTTTGAGTTGACTTTTGTATATAGTATGAAATAAGAGTCCAACTTCATTCTTTCGATGTAAATTTTGTTTTCCTGACACTATTTGATGAAAAGACTTTCCTTTCACCATTCAATGGGCTTGGAACACTGTTAAAATTAATCTGATCATTTATTTCTCAGCTCTCTATTCTATTCTATTGGTCTAGATATTTGTCTTCATGCCAACACCATGGTGTTTTGATTACTGTAGGTCTGTGAAAAGTTTTGAAAAGTTGTGAAATCAAAAAGTGTAAGACTCCAACTTTATTCTTCTTTTTCAAAATTTTTTTGGTGATTTGTGCTTCCTGGAGATGCCACAGGAATTTTTGGATGGATTTTTCTATTTCCGCAAAGAATACCTTTGGGATTTTGATAAGGATTGCATTGAATGTGCAGATCAATTTCGACAGTACTGACAATATTAAGTGTTCCAATCTATGAACACAGGATGTCTTTCCATTTCTTTGTGTTTCCTTTAATTACTTTCAGCAATGTTTTGTAGTTTTAGTGTTCAAGTCTTTAGCCCTGTTGGTTGAGTTTATTCCTAAATTTTATATTATTTTTGATATTACTGTAAATGGAATTGTTACTTCTTTTTTGGATTGTTTATTGTTAGTGTTTAGAAATGCAATTGAGTTTTGCATGTTGTTTTTGTATCCTGCAATTTTGCTGAATTCGTTTATCAGTACTAAGGAGAAGTATTTTTAAGGGTGGAATTTCAAGTGCTGTGACAGTTGAGTGTGGAACAGAATATTTGTCCCATGTACTCCAAGTACTCATATAGGCCCCCACTTCAAGCATACTTATGAGTATGAACTCCATAGTGCAATCATTTTATATCTTCAATACATCAGCTCTCTTCAAATTTAATTTAAAAGTGAGATGTGAAAATATTATGCCCTTCTAAAAATAAATATTCTAATATATGATGATGTGTTGAATAGGATGCAGAATTTGTAATTGAATACTAATTTTTAAGCAATGTTTAGCTATTAATTGAGAATATACTCTGGAAGGAAACCAGGTTCATTCTATTTTTCATATTATAGAGACACAGCAGCATTAAGTTTTACCTCAGTGCACAAATCTAGTAAATGAAAGATCCAACACTGAAACTCAGGTCATTTGGTTCCAGTTGATAGATTTTCACTAAAGGATGAAAACTAAAACTAAATAAATTCAGCTCATAACTCAAGAAGTTAGAAAATGAACAATAAATCAAGATGAAAGAAACCAGACTGAGGGGATTAAAGATAGAAGCAGGAGTTGATTGGTCAAAGGAAAACAATAAAATCAATGATGAAACCACAATCTGACATTTTGAAAAAAACTTTAACACTATCATAATCTAGAAAAAAAATGAGGAGGGACAATTGCATACATTCACAAAATTAACTACAACATAATTAATTTGAGTTTATTCCAGGAATGTAAAAATAATTTTAATGTTTAAAAGTCTATTAATGTAACTCTTCTTATTAACAAATCTTAAAAGACTTGAATATGTACCCAAGATTGGCTTGATGGATTTGACACGGCATGGTTGTCTAGATGTGAGATGACTCATTTTACCTGTTCAGTACCTGTGTATTTGTGTAAGCTTATCTGATTTTGGCAGCTTTTACAAATATTCAGGCTCTGTCTCCTAATTTGTTTGAAATTACAGATATAGTGTGTATTCATTTTCTTTTATTTCATTGTTGCATTTAGATTATTTCCATGAGGATAAGGGGAAAATGATGAGTTTATTCAACCATATTTATTTATTTATTTATTTATTTTAAGATTTTTATTTTTTAATTTTTTTCCTTTTTCTCCCCAAAGCCCCCCAGTACATAGTTGTATATTCTTCGTTGTGGGTCCTTCTAGTTGTGGCATGTGGGACGCTGCCTCAGTGTGGTTTGATGAGCAGTGCCATGTCTGCGCCCAGGATTTGAACCAACGAAACACTGGACTGCCTGCAACGGAGCGCACGAACTTAGCCACTCGGCCACAGGGCCAGCCCCTATTCAACCATATTTAGATGGAAGTCTTGGCTTCCATGTCACTGCTAATTATGTATTTGTCTTTCATTGTGGGATGCTCCAAGCTTTATTCTAGAAACTGTTGGGCCAGTAACTATGGTTCAAATTTATGTGATGAATAGACTTCTCAGATTCTTGGAATGCATCTGAAAATTATTCTCATTTCTGTCTTTAACATTCTATATCCCTGTGAAATAAAGCTTCATAACTGTGACTGGTTATGAGGGTCAAACCATGGTTTAAACAATGTAGTCATGTAGGAAGGATGAAGCTAAAAATTTAAACATATGAACCATTTATACCAGTTAATTTGAACAACTATGCTCTCAACTCCTTTATCACAAGCAAGTTGCAAGGAACAGAGAGAGAGAGTGATCACTGGCCATGAATGAAGTTCCAATACCCTGGTGGTTCACGAAAGCCAACAAGAGTTTGTCACTCTTGCTACAGTGCATTGCTCAAGTCAGGTGCCTAATAATTGGGTTGAAAGGAATCCTTATGCCACTACCTGCTGGTTAGCTCCTGAATTTTAGTTTCTGTATCTCTTGTAATATGTTTTTTTTTTTTTTTTGCAGTTTTTGGTGAAAGAGCCAAACCTTGAATTATTTAATTATTTTTCCAGTATATTGATTTGGATGAATACAGAACTTGTGAAACTACTGTCTTAAAATATTTTAAGGGCTTGAGAAGAGGTAATTTTGCTACGTTCTACCTTATTTCTCAAATTTTCTCTTAACCTGTAGTGTTAAAAACAGAGAACATGTATTTTCCTATCAGAAAGATCTGTTTTCAAAAGTATTAGCTCTGCCACCTACTTGCTAATCACTTGTGAGCTTTGTTTCATTATTTGGAAAACAGGAGAGTGATACCTTCTTTAACATTTATTGTGACAAATCAATAATGTATTCAAAGAGAGTGACAAGAGGTGAAACTTGGGCCAATTTGTTTTAACTATACCCAGTTAGTTCTCTGTTTGCAAAAGTAATTAGATAGTGCATTAATAAAACCCACCCTACAGATAACTCCTCTGACACTTGGGTCACCAATTTTCTCAATTTTCAGGAATTGAGAGTCAACTCCTTCTCCAGTTCAGGCTACGTAAGACCATTGATTCATCAACTGGGCCTGCACAGGTGAATGATAGGTGACCCTTTGATATTAATGAGCTAAAAACTCCACTGTCAGGTCATGGTAATGCTGCCATTTTGTGTACATAATTTCTAAGAAGAGCAGCAAAGTTTGACAGTGCTTGCTCAGATCATCAATTACCTCACTTCTCCTTGCCTCCAATCATCTATTCCCACATTTCAGACCACCTTGCCCTTTATCCCAAAAATATCCCCAGTCCCCATTTTTTGAGCAGACAAATTTGACAATTTTTTCTTCCATCTCCTCACTTGGCTGCCTTGTGAATTAAACCCTTTATCTGCCGCAAACTCCTCATCTTGGTGATTGGCATAATCGTGCAGTGGACAAAATTTACCTTGTTTGGTGATAGTAGCAGATGATCAATTAATGAAGGTAACCTCAGTAGGTACAGAAAAAGCATTTGACAAATCCAGCACCCACTCCTGATTAAAAACTCCAAGAGAACTAGGAATTGAAGGGCAGTTTCTCAACTTAACAATGGGTCTCTACAAAAAACCTACATCAAACATCATACTTGATGGTGAAAGACAATGCTTTCCCCCTAAGATCAGCTTTAAGGAGGAATTTTGGCTCTCACCACTTCTATTTAATATTTTACTAGAGATTTTAGCCAGTGCAATACAGCAAGAGGAAGAAACGGAAGACACACAGTTTGGAAAGGAAGAAGTCAACCTTTCTTTATTCACAGACAGCATAATTGTCTGAGTAGAAAAATCCAAGGGAATCTACAAAAAAAAAGCTACTAGAATGAATAAGTAAGTTTAAAAAAGGTCAAATATACACCTGTCATATGATTCCCACTCTCAGATGTTTACTCAAGAGAAATTAAAGCATGTGTCCACACAAAAAACTTACACACCTGCTCATAGCAGCTTCATTTCTAACAGCCTCAAACTGGGACTAATGGAAAAGTACACCAAGAGGCAAATAAAAAAATTGTTTTATATCTATATAATGGAATAATACTTCAGCAACAAAAAAAGAATCATCAACAAAGATCATTTCCTAATGTATGTAAACGTTGAATCACTATGTTATACAACTGAAACTAATATAATATGGTATGTCAACTATCCTTCAGTAAAAAAGAGAGTTAAAGAAGCACTTGCTTTTATTCCTGATACTTCATAGAAAAAGACCAATTTTTAAAAATTTATGTAGTCAGGGGACATTTCCCCATGCTGACCCCAGAGCTTGCTCTCTGATCTTTGAGGGTCATCTTGTTCTAGGACTCTTATCACAAATGAAATCTTCTAAACCAGTATTAGGCTGCCTGCAACAAAACCACCTGGGGAGCTTTTAAAAATTATATCTCAGTGGGTCTCAATCCTAGAAAATATGATTCATGAAGTTAGTGTTGGGATCTCAGAATCTGTGATTTAATCACTCACACACTGATCCTACTATCAGCTGCTGGATGAATATCAGCTCATATGTCTTTAATAATTTGAAAAGCTGGGCAAGAAGAGAGTCCCAGTTTTGTTCTAGGCTTTTGGTGCAAATCCACATCTTCTGGGTTGCTCACCCTGTGGGGGAAATTTATTTGGTTAGCGTTTGCCGCCAAAGTGTTGGCAGGCAGACGACAGTGGAAAGCACCCTTGATGCTAGATCTCCATTAAGAGTGTGGGATTAGTATTCAATTCCTGATTCATACAGGCTAGCCACGTCATCTTAGAGTCAATGAAGAGTGGGAGAATAAGATATTGATCTCACTTCACTGTATAGGGATTCAGTAACTTCAATTATGGTTTTTTTTCTGTCTAGAATTCACATTTTTTACTTTTTCTAAGATTCTAGAATTCAGGAATATTTAACTATTGATAAGATAGTGTAAATTTTTCTCCTAAAAAGCTGTTATTAAAAAATAGCATTCCTTACTGTTGACATAATTAAGGACTGAGAAAATATTGTATTCAATTAGTAGTGCCTCCTTTATCAAATAATGTTTATTATTTTTGTTTAATTCAACAAATACTTAGTGAACATGTAATTAACGTCAGTCACTGTTATATACGTTGGTTTACAGTGCTGAAAAACACAGAGCTATTCAATAATGACTCTACTTCTTATCTTTTCCTCTGATCTCAACCCAAAACTCTTTTCTGACATTCTGGTGGGTTAAAGTCTGTCCCACAAGGGATACATGAGAATATTTAGTACTGTACTAAAATGCTTAAGAAAATGGATAGCTTCTCAGTTACAGAAATACCCCGGGATGCTCTGTTAAAAAAATTTCATGTCAGATGGTATCCTAAGAACAAAATAGACCTTAAAGGTTATGATAGCTGTTGTTCAGATTTACAAGGGCCACCTGAAGGCTGACATGTCTAAACTGAGGTCAGGGATGAGAACATGTTTCAGACTTTGGGACGACTCAAGGAAACATGCATCCTATTTCAGTCCCTGTCCACCAGGGGGTGCAGCGTCCTAATATAAATGCATTTCCTGAGTGAAATGTAGGCTTCCATTTATCATTTCACTGTGACCTCAACATTTCTTCACATTAGGAATCAAGAACATTATTTAGGCGACACTGCAGAGATGAACTCTGCTCCAGGCTTAGTGACTGTGGTACTCTTAATGCTTGGTAAGTAAAATGCCTCTTAAAATTCGGATTCTTTCTTCTGTTATGTCAGCAAAACCTTTAACTGTAATTTTATCCCAGAGCTTTATGCCCAAGGTGATACAGATCTCTTTTATTTTTCCCCAGGACAAACTCATGGAGAATCAGTGACCCAGATGGAAGGCCAAGTGACCCTCTCAGAAGGAGCTTCCCTGACTGTGAACTGCACTTATTCAGCCACAGGGTACCCCATTCTTTACTGGTATGTTCAATATCTCGGTGAAGGTCCGCAGCTCCTCCTGAGAGCCACGAAGGCCAATGAGAAGGGAAAGAATAAAGATTTTGAAGCCACATACAATACAGAGACCACCTCCTTCCACTTGGAGAAAGCCTCAGTCCAAGAGTCAGACTCGGCCATGTACTACTGTGCTGTGAGTGACACAGTGACAGGAGCTGCAGGCGGAGCTGAGCACAAACTCTGAGCAGTAACAAGGGGCCTGGCTGCTGAGCGTCTCTGACTGTTTGAGCCACTCTCGATTCAGCACAATCTAGGTTGTTTGTCCCTCAGTCTCTGGTTGATACAAAATCATACAAATGGCCAGAGCATAAGAAGAAGTGAACTTTCCCCACACACAACTCTTCATTAGTGAAATTGAAAACAATCTGACAACAATACTGCTCATCCAGGGCCAAAGTAATTTTAAAGTAAAACCACCACAGAAAGAACAACATGGTCTTTGTGAGTATCCCTACGGTCACAGTCCAGCTCCCACACGTTGGTCCGGGTCATCCTGGTGGGTATTGGTATGCCTTATTATGCTTTTAGAGACCCAAAGTGTGCTAGAGAAGGTGGTATCTGAATAACGTATTTCTGGAAGAATATGGCAGGAGATATGATAGGAGAGATACGGCCCATAAAACAAGGTTCTTAATTAAGAAATAAGGGGAAAGAAGATAGGAGAAGGAACAGAATCTCATATGCAGCCGCATAAGGGAAAGAGAAGAAAGGGACATTTATTCTAGTTTCTTTATTCGGTCAATCAGATGGTAAAGATAGGCTCATACTCAAAATGAAGGAAGGGACTAAGAAAATAGTTGTGGAAATGAGTCATGTCTAACTCCTGAATACTGTCCCTTGTCATATGCCTGGCCAGTTAACTAGATCAATTGGCTTTCTCACAATAAGAACTGAAGTGAGATAGTGCTCACTGCCAATGAAATATGATGAGAGAAAATGCTTTTGAACAGAATATTTTCATAGCAATACAAATAGTGACACTGGCTGAGGGAAATCCTATAGATTTCTCTAACTCCTGTTTTGCGACTTCTCACAGAGGGAGAAAAATCATGGAATTGGGAGAAGGTGTGAGGGTAAGAGAAGATGGTGTAGTGAATAGAATAATACAAAAATTCAATCCCTGTATTGCCCTGCAAATACACTGCTGGTCTTTGAAAATATTGGTGCAATCTTAATTATTTAATATCTATTTATTGACATACTAAGAGCACTTTTCTTGCTTGGGAGGAAGATTTTGGGCATAGGAGTGAAGGACATGTATTTTCTCTGATTCTGCAGTGGCTATTATGGTGAGAATGACTGCAAATGTTACTGGCTTTGAACTGTCTGTTCCTTCTAAAATATTTTTCTTTTCCTCATTTTTACATCTTCTTTTTCACTTCTTATTTTTACTTTTTCTCAGAGGCTGTATTTGTAGACTTTATGAATGAACTACAATCATAATATTAATACATTTTCTTATATATTAGTTATGTATTCTTGGTGTAAATTTAATTCATTTTTATTCAATTGGTTTAAAATGTAAATTTTATTTTTAAACCTTTATAAATATAGATACATGCCAAATATACCTTAAAATATACAAAAAGGTATACAATAAAATATTTTCTCAGACATTTGATTAAACATGGTAGACTAATAATATACATTTATCTCTTCCTCCTTCTGAAGCTCTGTTATAAAGATAGGAAAGAAATTAAAAAGGGACTTAAATCTGCAAACATGAAGAGGATACAAAAAGGAGAAAACAGCAGAGAGTGATGTAACAAAAATTTAGAAGGTGAGAAGTATATGGAAAAATGAAAACTTGCGTAACAGACTAGATATAGAAGAAACGAAGGTCTGGCGAGAGAAGTCAACAAGAAGCATCACATTGTGTGCTGTAGCCTCGTGGAAAGTCTAGAAAAAAGAATCACCAGTTATCTTTGAATAATTGAGGAAGATGTTGTTGCCAGTGTTCGTGTGTGTGTGTGTGTGTGTGTCTGTGTGTATCTGTGTGTGTGTGAAGGATATTAACGGTGGAGAGAGGATTAAAACAGGAGACCAAATGAGAAAATGTAGAAGTAACAGAACACCCATGCTCTCTGCAGCCCTGTATAATAAGTGTGGGGACCTGGATTTGGCCACCCCAAGATGTGTCTCTTTGGCGTGATGATTATTTGAGGCTAGTTACTTTGCAGACAGGAAAACAGCTGAAAAGTAGAATTTACTTACCCTTTGTAAGAGACATTTACATTGTAAAGGAACTCTCCATCTGTAAAGATATCTCTGGAAACTCTTAATCAATGGGGAAGGCAAGGACTTAAATCTGCATTTGTTTATTGTGCTTGTCTGGTAACCTCCTGTAACTGACTTCCCTCCCCCTCCCAACGTTGGTATTTCTTTAAGGATTATGCATCTTTCCTTAGGCTAAGAACTGATTGCTGAGCTCACCTGTGACCACCCAGCTCAAGACAATAGACTTGGCTCCTGCTATGCCCTCCAAGATAGCAGACCCATGACCTGCTGTGTCCATCAAGCGCTGTGCCCACGGGGCAATCTTGTGACTATTGTGGGAGGGACATTTCAATCATATGTGGAACACCCTGTTTGGGGGTATATAACCACTCTGTGCACCCCACTTCTTCGGTGCCCTTTCTTCCTTCGGGAAGAAAGGCCCCGGGCCATGGTCCTCATAAAGCTTTGTTTAATTTTCTCTTGCTATTCTGTCTCATGTGAATTTAATTTGTTCTCCAGCCAGACGAACCCACATTAGGTAGAGGAAAAGTCTTCCTCCCCTACATAAGCAAAGCTCACTTTCCAAAAGAAGCAGAAAATTGGTCTTTGATAAACTGAGAAGAGCCATAAAAATTTACCCCCTAAACCTTGTACATCACTAAGCTTTTTGACTTTTGCGTATCAGTTAAGCTTCCTTTTATTAAAAAAGATTTCTCCCTCCCTCCCTCTAACCCCTTGCAATCACTGATATTTTTACTGTCTCTATAGTTTTGCCTTTTCCAGAATGTCATATAATTGGAATCATAAATTATGTAGCCTTTTCAGACTGGCTTCTCTCACTTAGAAAGATGCATTTAAGGTTTCTCCATGTCTTTTCATTGCTTGATAGATCATTTCTTTTTAGCCCTGAATAGTATTTCATTGTCTAGATGTACCACTGTTTATTTATCCTTTCATTTACTCAAGGACATCTTGGCTGCTTCCAAGTTTTGGCAATTGTGAATAAAGCTGCTATAAACATCCACGTGCAAGTTTTTGTGTGGACATAAGTTTTCAACTTATTCAGGTAAACAGCAAGGATTGTAATTACTAGACTGTATGGTAAGAGTATGTGTAGCTGGGTAAGAAACTGCTGCACTTGTGTTCCAAAGTAGCTGTACCATTTTGCAGTCCAATCAGCCATGAGTGAGATTTCCTGTTGCTTCACAGCCTTCCCAGTGTTAAAATCAAAGGCAAAGGGAGATGAGCCCTAAAAATCTCCTGAGCAGAGAACACTGATTTAGTCATACAACCAAAGCTTAGTTTAAGTTAGTCTTTTGCAAGACTAACTTGACCTGGGTCGTGTCTTGCTTATGTCTCCGGAAATCATAAGCAAAACTTCAACTGTTGCCCAAGGTTGATACGAGTTAACTGCCAATTCCCTTTCATTTAGGAAAAATCTAATGTTATAACCAATCACTGTGAAGAATAAACAGTCACTATCTCCACCTATTTAACCTACTTCATGGCAATATACCCCTGAGGCATCATTTCATGTTTTGGTTTGAGAGTGCCCAGCTCGTGAACTGTCTTTTTGGTGTGCATGCAATAGATTTTACTAATTTCTCCTTTGGTGATTCATTGGTTTTACTTGGGCTATTTCTGAACTTTTGACACCAGCATTTGGTGTTATTAGTGTTTTGGATTTTGGTCATTCTCATAGGCATCTAGTGGTAGCTCATTTTTAGAATTTAATTTTATCATGTGTAAAGAACAGTTAGCACAAGATATACCCTCTTAAAATTTTAATTCTACAATATATTATTGCTGGCTATAGGTACAATGTTTTACAGCAAATCTCTAGAGCTTTCATTTTGCTTTAATGAGACTTAATGCCCACTGTTAGTAACACCCATTATCCCCTCTCCTGCTCAATGTAACCTCCATTCAGCTCTTTGATTCTATGAACTTGACTATTTTAGACACCTCATTTAAATGGAATCATACAGTATTTGTCTTTCTGTGACTGGCTTATTTAAGTTAGCATAATGTCCTCAAAGTTCGTCCATGTTGTCGCATATTGCAGAATTTCCTTTTTTGTTTTTTCAGGCTGAATAGTACTCCTACACACCACATTTTCTTTATCTATTCATCAGTTGTTGGACAGTTAAGCTGTCTCTACATCTTGCCTAATGTGAACAGTGCTGCAATAAACATAGGAGTGTTAATATCTCTTAGAGATACTGATTTCAGTTGTTTGGATAAATACCCAGAAGTGGGATTACTGGATTACATGGTAGTTCTATTTTTAATTTTGTGAAGAACTTCTATACTGTTTTCCATAGAGGCTACATAATTTTGAATTCCCATCAAAGTATGCCAGACTTCCAATCTCTCCACATCCTTGACAACACTTTTTTAACATATTTATTGGCCATTTGTATGCCTTCTTTCGAGAAAGTCTATTCTAGTCTTTAGTCTATTTTTTATTGGTTTATTATTATTTTTTTACCATTAAGTTGTAGGAGTTCCTTATATATTTTGGATAGGAACCCCTTATTATTATGTGTTTTGTAATATTTTCTCCCATTCCTTAGGTTGACTTATGCTATTGGTGGTTTCCTTTGCTGTGCAGAAGCTGTTTAGCTGGATGTGGTCCCACATGTGAACTTTTGCTTTTGTCCCCATGCTTTTGGTGTCATGTCCATGATTGTTACCAGAATCAACATCATGAAACTTTTCTTCTATGTTTTCTTTTCAAAAACCAACTCTTAGTTTTGTTGATTTTTTTCTATTATTTTGCTATTTTCTGCTCTTGTCTTGTTATTTCCTTCTTTCTTTATACTTTGGGCTTACTTTGTTCTACGTCTAGTTTCTTGAGGTGTAAATTGGGTTGCTTTTTGGAGATCTCTTGTTAGGATAAGCTGATCTACATACACAATTCCCAGGGGAATATTTAAGACAAAAGACCACTTTTATCTAGGAAGCAAGGCATTAAAACATGGATATAAAAGATTGATTGTTGAAATGCTTAAGATATTTTATATGTAGAGGTATGATTCCAAATTGCTTTTTGTGACATATTTCATTTAATAAGATATTAAAATTGATGCTCCTAGTAAATATATGTGAAGTTCATAAACAAGACAGTTGAAGCCTCGCTTGATTCAACTTTCTGCTGATTTCTTGTGCACAGAATGATCATGATGATGAAGTTTTTCACACCTTCTCTTAAAGCGTTTTTAGAGCAATTAGATGTGCATTTATAAATAGTTCATAAAACATTCCAGATTGTGAAAGAATTTCTTCTTGGTGTTTTTTGTTTGTTTGTTTGCTTTTGAGGAAGATTAGCCCTGAGCTAACATCTGCCACCAATCCTCCTTTTTTTGCTGAGGAAGACGGGACCTGAGCTAACATCCGTGCCTATCTTCCTCTACTTTATATGTGGGACACCTGCTACAGCATGGCGTGCCAAGAGGTGTGTAGGTTCGAACCCGCAATCCAAACTGGCGAATCCAGGACTGCCAAAGCGGAACGTGTGAACTCAACCGCTGTGCTACCAGGCTGGCCCCTTTTCTTGATGTTTTATCTCTGCCAATTTTCCCTTTTTTCTTGTTCTCTTTTCTATATGAATATTAATTTTTTAAATCTTTGTCTTTTTTCTTAGATCTCACTTTTCCAGGAGTTAACCTAGCTCACTAACTTGGGGTTCTCTTGTACTCTTCTTTGACTTCCCCTTCAGAAAAATGAACATTTCTTGATGACATCTGTTTGATCAAGTGTGTAGTGGGTTTAGTGAGTGAGGGAGGGGGCTTCAGTCTTCGCACAAAGGGGCAGCAGGAAGAATCCCATCCTATGCGCTCAGCTGTCTTGGTTGTTTTCCTTTCAGGCTCGTCTCTTAGGCATTATGTAGCAAGATTTTTTGTTTCCATTTAATCAAATAATCTCTTTTTATATATGTTTTGATTACTGATATATTTGAACTAATTTCTAATATTTTTGTTTTGCTCCACATGCTCCTGTTTTTTTCTTTTCTTTTCTAGTCTGTCTTCTGTTGCACTGATAAAATTTTCTTTTTCTTCTCTGCTGATTTAAAAAACGTGGTGTCTTTCTGTTCTTATGATAAGCATCCTTAAATTTGATATGTGTGTAGTTTTTTCTATGCCCAATGTTATTCTCTAACATTTCCCCTTGCATATACTACTCCTTCTCCTTGGTGTAATTTTTCTCTTGATGATTCATTATCTTTAGGATTACCTCAGTGGCTGATTGGAGCAGACTACATCCCAGTTATATATCAAGACACTAATTTCAGAGAGTTTATCCAATGAGCTGATATACTACAGTTCCAATGCATGTTAAAAGACGTAATGAAAAAGAAAACCATTTAACACAATAATCAGAACATGAATTCACTCCATTCTTCCTCAGACACTTTGTCCCTGATCTTACCTCTGCCTTGAGTAATTTTTATCTGCTAACCACGTGGCTCCTTCCTTCATTCCTTTCTAGTCTCTGCCCCTAGAGAAACATGTGTACATGTGAATAAAGGGGAATGCTCATAAATGTTTATGGCAGTACCATATTTCATAGATAAAAAAATCAACATCTTGATTGTTGAAGGGAAACAGGTTTTGCTACTCCAAAATATGCCCCTGGCCTAAGGATTATTTAGAACTAATGGCAACTAAAACTCAGCAGATTGAGAAAAAGCTCTTTACCCCCCTCAATTGCCTAAATTTACGTTAGAAAGAGGGTGTATGCCAGGAAGAGAGCTGTTACCATAGGTACCTTTTTACTGAAGAAGCTTATCTGCACACAGGGCAATCTTTCTTTTCCAAACATCTCTGCCTTCCTGTGAACAGTCTTTCTCCCCTTTGTATTTGCAGACCTCTACCCCTTTCCAAGCTCAGGATGGTATATAAACCTCAATTATCTGGCTGTCCTTTTATATCTTTATGAGGCTCCCAAAAGCACATAAATTTTTTTTTCCTGTTACTCTGTCTTATATCAGCTTAATTATTAGACCAGTCAAAGAATCTAGACTGGAAGAAGGGAAGAGTTTTCTGCCCCTACACTGTTCATCAAGAGAGAAAGGGATGCATAAATGGTAGTATATCTATAACATGGAATATAATGGAGCAGAAGGATGTATGTATGTTAATATGATAAGACCTACAAGATTTATTATTACAGAAAGATATGCCCAAAATGTATATTTGTATTATAATAAAGTATAAGCGAAATACTATATATTTTCTGTTGATTCAAATCTATAATAAAATGCCTAGAAACATCAACTCCAAACTGATCAAGATGGAGAAAGTATTAGGGTAATAAGTGAGGAAAGGGTCAGAATTGGGAATAGTGGTCAAAGAATTTTAGTCTATGTGTAATGTTTTACTACTTTTAATAAGTCATATATTCATGAATTTCTCCTATTGTTAAAATTAATAAAAATTCATAAAATCCATCATAGGTTTATCCATATTCTCCTCTATTGTTTGATGCCAGGTAGGCGAGCCAAAGAGTCAAATGAAAGATTTCCTGGACTCTCAAGGCCTGGCAGTAGTGCTCTTTTATTTAGAGAATGGTGTGGAATAGCATGGGGACAGGACCCATGGGCAGTCAGAGCTGCTGTGGGGGGACAAGACCCATGGGCAGGAGGAGCTGCTGCTGCTGCCGCAAACATGGGTTGAGAGTAGGGCTAAATTTAAGGGATAGGTATGTGAGTTATCTTTTTACAAGACAAAGGAAACAATACATAAAAAAGTTGTTAAAATGGTATCGGTGCAGGTGGGGTCTGGTTATTGGGTGGTCTTATAACTTTTAGATAAGAATCAAACTAGATTGAGTAAATGGCTGAAGCCACCACCTTAAATATTACTTTTAGCTAAAGCCAAATGAGGTTGTTGTTGATGGTGGGGGGGAGGGGGTCATTTACATGAGGTTACCAGACAGTAAACAACTTAAGTCCTTGACTTCCCCATTAAGAGTTTCTAGAGATGAGGTCATCCCGGCTTCCTCCTGTGCAGAGAGGGAGACACCCTACAGATGGAGACTTCCGTCACAAATGCAAATGTCTCTCATCACAGGGCAAGCAAATTCCACTCCTCAGAGCCTCCTTCTCATCTGCAGTTTTTAACAATAACCAGCCTAAAATAATCCTCATCATTGTTATCAGCTGAAAAAGAGGAAAAGAGAAGATGAGCAGCTTTTCATAAGGTTTTCTTCAACCTCTCCAAGTGTCTTTCTCCCTTCTTTGGGACCATACAGCTTTTAGTTCTCACTCCTCTTAGAGTCCTACTCTCTGACTCTATTACCATTATGTATATTTTTGTCTTCTTCAGTAGACTGTAAACTAGTATATTATCCTCTTTTATATATTCTTAAGACCTAAGAAATTACCCCATTTACAGTATACTTCCATAAGTGTTTGTGGATTTATTTCTAATAAGATAAAGAAATCAAATAAATAGCACAAGATGAAATTTACCAAATTATTTTAAGATATTAATTTCCATGAAATGACTTTTTAAAAGTAGGATTTGGTTGAATTCCCATTCAATCTAGGCAGTTACTTTGTTTTCTGACAATCTGCATTTCCTTCCTCAGGAGACATAGAGTGAATGTTGCTGGTGTTGTGTGACTGCTGAGTTAGTTGGTCTGAAGTGGTCTTTGTTGAAGTTTTCAGTCCAGTAGTTGGCACTCTAAGCTATACAAAAAATGAAGACTTTTCCTGATGGTTCCAGAAGGTTAAACAGCTAAGAGAGGAGATCAGAGAGCATGTGAACCAGTCAAATTATAGACAACAAAGGTGAGGGGGAAAGGGACACAGTGTTTGTGTAAAGTTTGTCTCAGGTTTCCAGTTCTGCCATTCTATATAAACCTTGGACACCTGGATCCCATATCTGTATAAGTCCTTTGTAAGGAAGATTCTCTGAGCAGAGGTGTGGGAATAGGAATACTATTAGGCATCATGAGCATGGAAACTCAAACAAAAAACATCTCCATTACATGTTTCTAATTTTTAATTGTTATGATTAAAATTCCCCAAACCACTGACCTAGACATTATTCCAATACTTCAGATATCTTATCTTTTCATATATCTCCCCTGAGAGTAGAAGGAACAGAATAAAGGGAAAAGAAGAAGAAAAGAGGAAAAAATAAGGGACTAAAATAGATGGAATGAGAGAAGATGATGCGGGGTCGGTGAGCCGAAGAGTCGAAAGAAAGATTTCTTGGACTCTCAAGGTCTGGCAGTAGTGCTCTTTTATTTAGAGAATAGTGTGGAATAGCATGGGGACAGGACCCATGGGCAGTAAAGAGCTGCAAACATGGGTTGAGGGTAGGGCTAAATTTAAGGCATAGGTATGTGAGTTATCTCTTTACAAGATAAAGGAAAGAATATGTAAAAAAGTTGTTAAAATGGTATCGGTGCAGGTGGGGTCTGGTTATTGAGCGGTCCTATAACTTTTAGATAAGGATCAAACTGGATTAAGTAAATGGCTGAAGTCACCACCTTAAACATTATTTTTAGCTAAAGACAAAGGAGGATGTTCCGGGTGGAGTGGGAGTCGATCATGGGAGATTACCACACAGGTACAGTAAACAAGATGCAGATTTAAGTCCTTGCCTTCTGCATTGATTAAGAGTTTCTAGAGATAAAGTCATCCCCCCTTCTTCCTGGTACAGAGTGGGAGATATCTTTACACATGGAGATTTCCTTTACAATGTAAATGTCTCTTAACAAAGGGTAAGTAAATTCTACTCCTCAGAGCCTGCTTCCCGTCCCGTAGTTTTTAAAAGTAACCAGTCTAAAATAATCCTCATCATAAAACAATACTTAATTTGATCAGTAAAGTGTGGTCAGATCAAAATCAGCTGTGTGGATCAGCAAGCAGGGTGTCCAAGAGTTGGACAGAAGGAGATAGGTGGAAATTAAGTCAGAGTGGGCATTATACACATATCCTTTTTTTCACCAACCAAATTATTGTTGGAATTATTTTCTATGCAGATAGTGATTGTATGTCTTGGTTTCTAGAACTCTCCAGGTTTCAAGAAATTGTATTTACTTCGGCAATACGCAATGCATGGAATCGGATGGTTTTCCTTTATGAGAATTTTCACATAACTGTTCACAAATTCTGTCAGACTATGCAATTTGGGAGATGTGGTCACTCTTCCCTATGATTCTCCAAGTTTCTACGTAGCCCTTGAGATGCTGATTCTTCTAGAAATATCATCCACCCTTCCTCTTACACTATTCCAAAAACTTCTCTTACATAAAGTGTTTTAAGGAAAAACCCCTTATATCCTCATATGTTGGAAATATTGCCCCTACCTCCCTGCACTGTTCAAACCACAATTTTGCAGAGATCGCTGTGCAGTCTCACCAGGACACTGTGGGTGGAGTTTCCTGTTAAGTGAATGACGGAGCTCAGATGTGACTGGTGCTCAGTGAGTCTGGTGGAACATACTGACTGACGGAAATTATTTTCCTGGACCCAAGACTTGACACCCGCCAGGGGAAGGGTGAAGACAATTAGCAACTGGGCAAGGAGTCATGAGGAGACACAGGGGAACTCTGCTGGGGCTTCTGTGGCTCCAAGTTTGCTGTGAGTTGAGGCCGTCCCAGTGGGGGGACTGGGGAGTGTTCCACAGCTGACAATGGGAAGAGGGATAAAAGAGCTGACACAGAGCTCCTAGATGATCTTACATCCTCATGGGTGTTTCTTGGGGTATTTAACAGGCTTATAAGCTACATCAGTCACTCCCCAACAACATAATTTGTGTTTGTTTTTCTCTTTCCAAGCAGGGGTGCGAGGGGTGAAGGTGGAGCAGAGTCCTTCAGCCCTGAGCCTCCAGGAGGGAGCCAGCTCTACTCTGAGATGTAATTTTTCCATCACAGTGAATAGTGTGCAATGGTTCAGGCAGAATCCTGAGGGCGACCTCATCAATCTGTTTTTCACAGCTTCAGTGCTGAAGCAGAGTGGAAGATTAAACTCCACAATGAATTCTAAGGAACTGTATAGTACCCTACATATCACAGCCTCGCAAGTAGAAGACTCAGCCACCTACCTCTGTGCAGTGGAGGCACAGTGCTCTCAGGTGATCTGCAGCCTGTACCTAAACCGCAGCTGGGCCTGCAGCCCCACCCCTTCCATGGGGTGGGGATGTTGCCCCCACAGTAGCCTTTACACATCTTTGAGTTTTCAGATTCATCTTCTAGCACTTTTTGGCCTCCTAAAATTAGACCCTTCAGTACTGTCATTTCATTTTTTAAAAAATTTTTTCTCTTTTTTTTCTTTTAGGAAGATTAGCCCTGAGCTAACTGCTGCCAATCCTCCTCTTTTTGCTGAGGAAGACTGGCCCTAGCTCACATCCGTGCCCATCTTCCACTACTTTATATGTGGGATGCCTGCCACAGCATGGTGTGCCAAGCGGTGCCATGTCAGCACCCAGGATCCGAACCAGCGAACCCCAGGCTGCCGAAGCGGAATGTGCACACTTAACCACTGCGCCACCGGGCCAGCCCCACATTTAAAAAAAAATTTTTATTTGTTTGACGAAGATTAGTCCTGAGGTAACATCTGCCCCCAATCCTCCTCTTCTTTTGCTGAGGATATTGACCCTGAGCTAACATTCTGTTCCCATCTTCCTCTACTTTATATGTGGGATGCCTGCCAGAGCATGGCTTGATGAGCAGTGCCAGGTCTGCACCAGGGATCTGAACCAGCAAACTCCAGGCAGCCAAAGCGGAGTGGGAGACCTTAACCGCTGCAGCACTGGGCCAGCCCCTCATTTTATTTGTTTTTTGTTGTTATGGTTGCTCTTTTTATTCCCAGACACCCTTTTGCAGGTAAAAAGCTCTAATATGGACCAAATGAAGCAACTAATAAAGATGCTAATATCCAATACCCTGGCCAAACAGATCTCTGGCCATGATGGTCAACGAATAGAAAGAGATGATTTAGTTTTTTTTTTTTTTTTTTATAAATTGGCACCTGAGCTAACATCTGTTGTCAATCTTTTTTTCTTCTTCTTCTTCTCTCCAAAGTCCCCCTGTACATAGTTGTATGTGCTAGCTGTAGGTCTTTCTGGTTCTGCTATGTGGGACACCACCTCAGCATGGCTTGATGATCAGTGCCATGTCCATGCTCAGGATCCGAACCAGTGAAACCATGGGCTGCTGAGCAGAGTGCACAAACTCAGCCATGGGCCAGGCCAAGATGACTTAGTTTTTCAGTTAAGTGCAGATGACTGTACTCTCAAGGAAAGGGAAAGAAAGTGTGTGTTTAATTAGAGATTGGATTCAACTTTTTCTCTTCTGGAAATAAAAAATATAATAAAAATAATTTTTTGAGTCAAGAACTCTATCTGGCTTATTACATATATTATCTATTTGAATAGTGACTATATTCTGTAAATAAGTACTTTCCCCCCATTTTATGCATAAGTAAAGTGAGGATTGTAGAGCATAAGTGAC
This sequence comes from Equus quagga, assembly GCF_021613505.1. Lineage (NCBI taxonomy): Eukaryota > Metazoa > Chordata > Mammalia > Perissodactyla > Equidae > Equus > Equus quagga. Next base: position 27,395,292 of record NC_060268.1, on the reverse strand, counting down.
TAGGTTAAACTCACATTATTAGTAAATCGTGGAAGCTGGGGTGACATGAGAGCTTATACTCTGAGCTACCTGATATAGAAGACTCTTCAGAACCACAAAAACAAAATGATTTTTATTGATCAATTTGTACAATATGTTTATATACATCACTGACAAAAATATCCACTTAGGTCATTTTTAAATAGCACTTTGTATGAAAGAGTTCATGGAAATTTTCCTTCTGTTCCATTAAAATCCATTGCATTTTGAATAAATCTATTACTCCCAATTTGGTAACGTCATTCACAGTTTGGAAAAAGGAATGGAAAGCTTCCAGGACCACCCTAATAAAAACACTTATCTGTTGAAGCCAGAGACAAAGACTTCTGACAATGAAATCCAAAGTTTAAACTTGCATGTGGAAATAGTACAATGCAAATAGAATTCCAACCTGCAGTGTCTTTTATGTTAACAAAAAGGCATTGGTAAGAAGGAGTGGGACCCTGAAAATTAAGATGAAGATGACTGGGTAGACTCCAGTGAAGCTGGGAGCAGGGCCAGCTTCCTGGGCGTGTGACCTGTGCAGTTGCCGGAGGAACCCTGCCCTTGGTTTAATGCTTTGCTATTGCAGTCCTGAAATTCTTAATAATTTTATCTTTGTACTTGTGTTTTGTAAGTGAAATCCCATAAGAGGATGGACCATGTGTGTGAGCCAAGGAGCTACATGGGGTAGCAGCACACAGGACAGGAACACAGGCAGGGTAGGTTCCTGGTCACAGCAGGCAGTGTGTGAGCTGAGTGGTTGGCAGGGCTACCTGCCATGCCTGTACATGCTGTGGACTATCTGGAACTCTGATATGCAACAAAAGGTAAACTTTGTCAGTAAATTATTGCAAAATGAAAGTATATACATGAACATTTCAATAAAGCAGTTGGCAGCTTTGACACTGAACACAAACACAGGTTCATTTACTTGATATGCAGCAAAAGTCAATAACCGAAACATCAGGCTTGTAGCAAAGAAAGAGGATTGTTATCAAAAGACAGCCAGATGAGGAGAAGGGAGTTTAAACTCAAATCCACCTCCTCGAAGGGAAAATGGTAGAGGTTTTTATCTGGGGTTTTTGAGTAAAGGAGGGAGAGTATGGGCCTTGCTGGCTGGCACCTTCCACCAGCCTGTGTTTGGCCTTATGAAATTGAATCTCCTTTCCTGTCCACCATCTGGACCTTGACTTCCTGGAAAAAACAACTCATTCATTACAGAAAGATGCAGTTAGTTTTAATAGCTGAGTATGTGCATGTACAGCTCTAGTTAGAGGAACTTTCTCACATTTTCTCTCTCTCTCTCTCTTTTTTTTTTTTGCTCTAGCCCAGGGACAATTTAACTCACTCATTCTTGGTTTCAGTTTCTTGCACAACTAAATATACTCTTATCATACAATCCAGCAGTGGTGTTCCTGAGTATTTACCCAAAGGAGGTGAAAACTTATGTCTATACAAAAACCTGCACACGGATGTCTATGGAAGCTTTATTTATAATTTCCAAAACTTAGAAGCAGCCAAGAGGTCCTTCAATAAATGAATGAGTAAATAAATGGTGGTACATCCACACAATTAGAATTATTCGACACTAAAAAGAAAGGAGCTATCAAGCCGTGAAAAGTTATAGGAACCTTAAATGCCTATTACTCAGTGGAGGAAGCCAATCTGCAAAGGCTATATGCTGTGTGATTCCAACTCCATGACATTCTGGAAAAGGCAAAACAGAGACAGTAACCCTAACCCTAACTCTAACGTTGTGACTTTGATAATAACTCAAGCAATATTCTATGAAAAAATCACGGAGCTGGGAATTTAGTTCAGAGGATGGGTTATATCTGTGCTATAGTTAATATATGGAATATTGTTCTTCAGATGAATTGTTTCATTCAGACCATTACCTTCAATTCCGGATGCCATACCCCAAAGGGGCAAATATTGATGTAAAATATGTCTCCATGAAGAGAAGCATTTTTTGCAAAGAAATTTGCACAAGGAAGAGTTTGAGAATTCTTAGTCTGTGTAGAATGGATAAGACAATGGAAGATCTTCAGAATCGAGAAGTTTTACAGATGTAAAAACACATATTTTATGTATACATATATATATATATATATATATATTTATATATTGAGTTGATATTCCTCACCACAGCTATCTTTAAATCTTTAAGGGTGTGAGATGTGGTTGAAGGATTGGATTTATTCTTCGTAATTCCAGAGGACAAGTGAGTATAAATCACTGGAAAGGGGCTTCCACTTCTGGAAATGAGGCAGTCTTGGTTTCCCAGGGACCATTTCTCAGGATCAGTTCTTTAGGGTCAGTTACCATCTGTACTATCCCTCTAGCAGACAGAGGCAATTTGTAGGCTTCCCTAGATTTACTCTCCCAGAGGTAATCAGAAAATTCCATGAAATTAAATTTGATGAGAAAAAGTTGTTGGTAGAGAGAGATAATTCTGGAAACTCACAGGACTGGAGGACTTTATCAAAATCTTGGGGAAAGAACATTGTAGTGGAGTTCGGGAGAAAAATGACAGTGTCCTGAGCCAGCAATGAGCAGCAATGGCCTGGGCAACAGGAATCCACGGGAGGAAAGTTGACTGACAGTTTAGAGGAAATTCCACATAAGGATATGAGTCAGTCGTTGTACTTAGGATATGCCATTCTTTTAAACTGCTGTCCTTTTCCTTTTTTCCTCAGCTTTATTGAGATGTAATTGATATACAACATTGTATAAGTTTGAGGTGTACAATGTGATGATTTGATATACGTATATTATTCTATCATAATAAGGTTAGTTACACATCTTTCACCTCATATAATTAACAACTTTTCTTCTTGTTCTTATTATTATAGCGAGAACATTTAAGATCTACTCTTTTAGCAATGTTCAAGTAAAAAGTACAGTATTGTTAACTATAGTATTATGATACAGTATGGAACCTGAATGACCAATGGCTGGGGAAGTGGGAATGCATGACAGGAGAGCTGGCTAACACTTTAGAAGAAATTCCACCAAGGATATGAGTCTGTAACTGCATTTTAGGACATGCCATCCATTTTGATATAAGAAAATGAAATCAACTCAAGAATAAACTTACATGTGGTTATATTTTCTGAATCTGCAGCCTGAAATTTTCTCAGAATTTCTACTCTTTCTTTGAATGCTTTGTAGAATATAAGATATATAGCACTGGAACAGATTTCTTAAAGCGTGTCAGATTTCTCATTGCAAATCAACCCAATCTACAGGTCAAACTGTTTCCTATGGTTGAAATATTAATAACTCATGGAAATTAGCCCCCTGTGCTCTCATTATTGAGATCCAATCCATTACTTTTTATCACAGTAGTCTTTACTAAGGGAAGATTCTACATTTTGACTGTTGGTACTGTCAATCCTCTAAAATAGCGAGGTCATAGGCAAGTGAAGCTTAGAGGAACATAATCAGATATGATAGGCATTGAAATATTGCATGATCTTCTCTCTTAATCTGATTTTTCCTTACATGTTCCCTTTAGAGAGTATTTTTCTTCATAAGAGACAGATGAGGATGGTAGATTTGACTGAGAGGGAAGGTTTTATATTTTCTTTGCTTCAGAGAGTGACTCATTGTGCTTTCCTGATTTCAAACATGTAAACCTAGTCCATCACTGAATAAACACTCAGTAGTGTGCAGAAATATACATCTTGATATTTAAATTCTTAGTGTGCATTTTTTCTCTAATATAAGACCTAATTTGTTTGACCTATTCCTGCCTTCATGCATCTGAGTCCCCCATAGGCACAGAAATAAGAGAAGACCATTTAAGCATCGAGTTCAGCAGTTACAAATGTGACCATAAGATGGTAGTGCAGCTCTGCTGATGCAGAATATGTGGAGCGTTCATTTTAGTGGATTGTGAATGCATAGGCTTAGAGCAGAAGCAGTCTTTCTGTCATTATGAGTAGAGAACGTGAGAAACACTATGATTGTTAAGAAAAGAAGGGATAATTTGATAATACAAGTAGCTCTGCTGGCTGGAGATTGCAAGTGTATAACTGATCCTAATAGGGGGGAACAATGAAAACATCCATTCAAGCTTTATTCATGTTCTTGTGGCTGCTACCGAACTGTGAGTTGGGGCTTTTTGGGAAACAGAGTATATTAGTGGATATTCTTTAGAAGCCAAGGAAAAGATTGGCTTTATTTGGGATTCCTCTAGTTACTGTATAAAAGGAAAATTTTTGAGTATATTAACTTGGCAAGCCTTCTCCTTTCTCTGGCTTTTTCTCTCTGCATAGGGGTCAGCCAGGGAGAGAATGTGGAGCAGCATCCTTCTAACCTGAGTGTCCAGGAGGGAAACAGCTATGTTATCATCTGTACTTATTCAGACAGTACCTCAAACTACTTCTCTTGGTATAAGTGAGAACCTGGAAAAAAAGTCCCCAGCCCATTATAATGTTTGTTCCAATGTGGACAAAAAAGAAGACCAGAGACTCACTCTTATTGAGTAAGATGACCAAACATCTCTCCCTGCACATCACAGCTACCCAACCTGGAGACTCAGCTGTCTACTTCCGTGCAGCAAGTACACATTGCACCTGCAACCTGTATGCAAACCTGTGACTGGGGCAGCCCCCTTTTCTTTGGGACAGACCTTCACTTATAGCATTCATTGTATTGTTTGTCTGCAAGCGGAAACCAATGTATAGATATTAAAAGCATATGATAAGAAGATTAGGCCCAAGATGACCCAGGAAGTGTTAGAACATTTTGTTGGATGATTGTTGCTTGATGGATTCTAAAGGGATTCAGTGATGTTTATTTTGAAATGCAGGCTTTAAAGATATCTTTACAGTTGCTATTCCTAACTCCTGGCAAACATATGTCTGTTCGTTTATATTTTTAAGACTGTAATATGAATGGACCGTACAATGCATAGCCTTTTGAGAAGTCTGAATAAAAGTGAGAGGAAGCATAGCCACTGGGCACATGCATGATCTCCAACTCTGCCACTACCCTCAGTCTTTTCTACACCTGATAGTTTTAACTTTTAAGTCATTCATAGGAATAACACATCTTTTGAGTGTTTGAATTCCTTTAGATATTTGATTCATAGTTCTACAAAAAACACTATGGCAATTGATAATGGAGAGGTGGAGTTGAGGGTTGGACCAACTCACATAATCAAGTTGAGTTGTGTTCTGTATAAAAGTTTAGTTGTGCAAAGTCTATCTTAAATTTGTATCAATATTTTTATAAAATTTTAAGGTTAATTTTACTGATGAAGATTCATTATATCAGTGCTAATTGCTGTATGGCTATTATTTGGCTTTTCCAGAAATTGGCATTGAATGACATATTTGATAATTTAATATTGTTGCGCTAGCAATGGCTTTTTAGAGCTGAATTCACAGATTTGTCTTTTTGTTCTCAAAAAGGACCTTTCATAGGACTTTATTCAGAAAGACATGTTTAGCATGATGATTTGCTCCAGAATTTTTTCCCTAGCTTCTACAGTGTTTTTTATACTATTAAACTTTGTCTTTATGACAAACATTTCTTTGAGTAGCATGAAGACATCAAATAATGTATTTGCTGTCCATTTTTAATAGGGACACATCAGATATCTGAGAAGTTTAAGAAAAGGTTAGATGGTTAAGAAACCTCAGTGTCTCCATAGTATTTGGAAGCTGTGAACTATGTTAAAAACATATTGACTAACACTGAATATGATTTCTTTTTGAAATTGACATACACAAGAAAGATCCACAAGTTCATACACTTGAATTAATTTTTTCTGCTAAAGGGTTGGATTTTATAAAGGAATCTGGAGTAGTTATTACATAACCCAGGCTAGTATTGTCTCTTTTCAATTTTTAAGATAAGATTATTAAAAAACATATTAATGCAGAATTTGATATGAGAGTGTCCAAAAGATCTGTTTGGACATAGACACTTCTTGAAAGACAGGAGTACATCATGAGATTATTTTAATTGAGAAGCATAACAGAGTTGAATAATATGAGGAGAAATTAATATTTCCTAGTTAGTCAACCAATTGGTAGAAAACTGTTGGTTGTCTATAGATAGCAGAACAATTGGTACTCTGTGTGGTAGCATCAGACTAAATTGTGATCCACTGCAAGATCTGAAGATGCTTGAACCCATTCTGCACCATTTTCTCACCTTCCATTGCTTTATCAGATAATGATCTACTGCTATACATAGGATTTTCATGGCAAATCATTTTGAGAGTGGGTGGCCAGGTCTTTGTTCCTAGTCTGTCTTAATTTGGAAGATCCACTGAAACCTGTCCACCATGGATGACTCTGCTGATATTTGAAATACTGGTGGCTTAGCTTTCAGCATCACAGAAACATGCAATAGAATGACAACTGGCCAATGAGTGGTGTGGTTTCCTTACTGGGAAACCAATCCCAGGCCACAGCGGTGAGAGCACTGACTCTTAACCACTAGATCATCGGGGCTGGCTGATTTATTTCTACTGTAGGTGAAAGAACAGCATACGTAAGTGTGAGGATACATGATTATTATATTTTATGTTGTTTCCACAATCCGTTACATATAATATTTTTAAATAAGTGCCACCAGCCCAGTTCCATTACAGATGCAAACATTGAACGTAGCAGTTGGTCAAATCATCAGTATTCCTTTCAATATAAACTTGTATCCATGTTTATTTTCAGATGTAATTGTTACGAATTAAGAGTTGGTTAATTCAAAAGGAAGTCTGGGTTGGGTGAGACTCTCATTCAGTGTGTAGAAAAGTTTGTTGTGACCCACACCAACCTGTTACACCCGGAAAGCCCTGTTTCCTGTTCTGGGGCAGCAGCAGCACATAACAGTAATCCGTCTCTCACTCTGTCAGTCTCGCCTCACAGTGCAGAGCTCTGAAGTTGAAGAACAAGATATTTACCATCTAGTGGAAGAACTCAAACATGTTGTTCTCCAACCTTCTGAAGGTGGTCATGGCTTCAATATGGCTAGGTAAGGATGGCCCCAGAGGGAACGTGCCTCTTCCCTGACTTAAGGACCAAGGGTACAGGTGGTGTCTTGGAGGTACCGTGGGAAGGAGGGGTACAGGGTGTAAAATAGAATTTCTTTGTCCCACATCACTTATCCTAAACCTCTGATTCAATTTTTTTTCCTTCAGAATCCAGTATTGCCCAGAAAGTAACTCAAGACCAATCATCAGTGTTAGTGCAGGAGAAGGAGGCTGTCACCCTGAACTGCAGATACGACACCAGTTCTAGCAGTTATAGTCTATTCTGGTACAAGCAGTCCAGCACTGGGGTGATGATGTTACTGATTCGTCAGGACTCTTATAATCAGCAAAATGCCACAGAAGGTCGCTATTCATTGAATTTCCAGAAGGCAAACAAATCCATCCAGCTTGTCATCTCAACTTCACAGCTGGCGGACTCTGCAGTGTATTTCTGTGCACTGATTGAGACCACAGTGAGAGGCATGTTGGAGGGAGGTGTACCAAAACCGCAGGGCTCTGCTTGATACATGCACCTGTTGTAGGGACCAAGGCACAGAATTGCCATCACAGACAGGAAGTGACTAGGGATGTGGCAGCACAGGCGTAGGGTTGGAGAGAAAACATTCACTCTAAGAAAATACCTTTCTAGTTCATAGACCCTGTCCAGAGTTATCATTCATCAAAATTTCCTTATCTCTGAATCATTGGCTTGAAATCGCTTATTGAAGACAAAGAACAGCCACAAAGACAGTTTGCCATTTGGTGATTAGATTGAGCAAGAGGAATGGACTAGGGAAATTCTGAAACACCTGCCTCAAAAATCAGTAAAAATATGGGTGAATTGTGGATTTTTCAGATCAATTTGTTCTATAAATATTTATTGAGTACATATTATGTTACAGGTCTTGTTTCGAATAAGGAAGGCTGTGAAATCTCTCTGTTGCTTTCCTTCTTTTGTATATTGTGTAGTTTCATATCATTTAATGAATTAGTTTAATTTAGGTATGGGGGCTGAGTTAATGGCATTCTTGTTTACTTTCTAAGTTGCCTACTATGTGACAAACTTTGTGCTACTGCTCATTCCATCTTATTAAAATCCCTAGCATAGAAGAGTTCAATTTCTATAGTGTGGATTTACTTGCCTTCCACCAGTCTTATCCACAAAATGATCAATAATTTGTGGCTCTTAGAAGGACACTGAAGGAGCAGAGTATGAATTATCTTCTTTCTCTGATCTTGCCCTTCCCTTCATCACTCCTCTAAAAGCAGGTTTGCCATCATGAGGCTCATTTTGCGCACCTCCAGGCCCTTCTTGTCCAATCAGTGTTCCATAATCCATAATACTCATGCTCTCTAATTTTTTCCTTCCACTTCTAACCCATTTTCTCAGTGCCTTAAAATTTGAATGGTAATGGATAGTTGATAAGTGATCTTGTACTGTAATTTCCTCTTATATTTGCATTTGAAAAGAAGATGTGGAGTAGAAATCTTAAAAGAAGTGTCTTTAATTTTTTCATAAAATTTTATTATTTGAACAATTTTTAAGTGTGCAATGCAGTGGCATTAAGTACATTTACCTTGTTCAACCAGCACCAACATCCATCTCTAGAACTCCTTTCATCTTGAAAAACTGAAAGTTTGTACTTATTAAACAATAGCTCCCCATCCTCTGTCCCTCCAAGCCCTGGCAACTACCATCTACTTTCCCTTTCTATGAGTTTGACTACTTTAGATACCTTGTATAAGTAGAATCATGCAATATTGGTCATTTCGTGACATTTAATTTCGCATAATGTCTTCAAGGGTCATCCATGTTGTTGCATGGGTCAGAATTTCTTTCCTTTTTAAGGTTGAGCGATATTCCAGTGTAAGTATCTAGCACATTTTGTTTATCCATTCATCTGTTGATGTACATTTGGATTGCTTCCACCTTTTGGTGGAAACATGGATATAAAAATAACTCAATATTTTGGATATACACCAATTTTTTTCAATATCTTTGAAAATATTCTCAGAAGTGGAATTGCTGGATTGTACAGCAGTTCCATTTTTAAATTTTTGCGAACCATTTATACTGGTTAATTTGAACAACTACGCTCTCGACTCCTTTCTCATAAGCAAGATTCAAGGAACAGAGAGAGAGTGATCACTGGCCGTGAGGGAAGTTCCAGTATCCCGGTGGTTCACCAAAGCCTAGAAGAGTTTATCACCCTTGCTACAGTGCATTGCTCAAGTCAGGTGCCTAATAATTGGTCTCAAAGGAATGCTCAAGCCATCACCTCATGGTCTGCTCCTGACTTATAGTTTGTGTATCCTTTATAATGTGTTCTTTCCTGTTTTGGTGAAAGAGCCAAACCTGCAATTATTTAATTATTTCTTATTAGTTCCATTTTCATAAATAAAGAACCTGTTAACATACTACCTTAAAATTTTTCAAAGGCTCAATAAGTAGTAATTTTGCTACCTTCTAGTCTCTCGCAAATTGTCTTTGAAAATAATTTATAGTGGAGAAACCAGAGAACAGGTTTTCACTAACAGAGAGAGCTGTGTTCAAAACTATTAGCTCTACCAAAAACTTTCCAGACACTTGTGAGCTTTGTTTCATTATTTGTAAAATGGGAGAGTGATATCTTCTTTAATATTTTGTTGTGACACTTAATAATGTATCCAAAGAGATTGACAAGACAGATGATCAATTAATGAGAGTAACCTCAGTAGGTACGGGAAAGGCATTTGACAAATCCAGCATCCATTCCTGATTAAAAACTCCCGATGAATTAGAAATTGAAGGGAATTTCTTCAACTTAATAATGGTCCTCTACAAAAAACTTACATCAAATGTCCTACTTTATCGTGAAAGAATGAATGTTCTCCCCTAAGATCAGCTTTAAGGGAAGAATTTTGCCTCTCACCACTTCCATTTAATATTGTACTAGGGGGTTCTAGCCAGTGCAATAAGGCAAGAGAAGGACACAAAGGACATGCAGTTTGGAAAGGAAGATGTGAACCTATCTTTATTCACAGACAGCATAATTGTGTGGGTAGAAAATCCAAGGGAATCTATAATAAAAAAAAGCTAATAGATGAACAAGTAAGTCTAAAAAAGTCAAATATAGATCTAATATATGATTCAGCCATTCTACTCCCAGGTATTGACCCAAGAGAAAGAAACCATATGTCTCTAAAATATCTTACATGCAAATGTTCATAGTAGCTTTATTTGTAACAGCCCCAAACTGGGACTGACTGAAATGTCTGTCAACAGGTGAACAGATAAACAAATTGTTTTATATCTACATAATGGAATAATGCTCAGCAACAAAAAGGAATTAACATTGATACTTCTAAGACCACGGGAGAATCACAAAATAATTATGCTGAGTGAAAGAAACCAAAAAAGTACATATGATTCCATTTATATAAAATTATAAAATATGCCAACTAATTTATGGCGGAAATGCTGTCTGGAAATGAGAGTGGGAGGTGACAAGAGGGCTGAGGGAAGGGTTACAAAGAGATGTGGACACTTTCGGGGCGATGCATATGCTCATTATCCTGATTGTGCTGATGCTTCACAAGTACATACAAACATTAAATCTAATAAAATTGTTTACGTTAAATGGATGCAGTATATGTTTATGAAAATTATACATCAATGAAGCAATTAAAAATCCAAATTTAACGAATATCTTCCCTCAACGTTGTACAAGTCTTCTTGTGTGACTCAAAATGCAAAATATTTCTCCTCTAGGTTCTAATTGACCTTAAACTATGTTTTTTATATAGCTTTCTGCATCCATGTGCTGTACCACTTACTTTCAACTCAGACTCATCCCAACTGATTTTGCATTCTCCTCATATAACAGAATAGAAGTTTGTATCAACTTTTCCGGAATTCTTCCTAGCGTAGTTTTGTGCCAGGTTCTGACAATGTGACTTGGAAGGTGGAGAAGAAGAGAACGGATACGTGAATCCAAACAGTATCTGGGCCTGAATTTCCTACTTAAGTCTGCATCTGGGAGACTATTTACATGATGACTCGGGACTCATGAAGCCTCTCGGTCTGAATCTGTGGAGAGTGAACTCCAGGAAACAGACTGAGCTAAGCTTCTATCTATGTGTCTGGGGATAAAAGTTTACCAGGCCTTACAGAAAGATGTGTCCTTCTCCAGAATCTCATCCTGATAATTCTCAGAGGTTTTCTGTTTTGTTTTATAAAACAAATGGTCATAAAAAGGGAGCTAAAGACGTTCTTGCTTTTGCTGCTTGTACTTCATAGAAAAAGACCAGTTTATTGAAATTTGTGTAGTTGGGGGACATTTCCCCAAGCTGATCCCAGAGCTTTCTCCCTCATCTTTGAGCACCATCTTGGGCTAGGACAGTTATCACAAGTGAAATCTTGTAAACTGGTATCAGGCAGGCTGCAACAAAACTACCCAGGGAGCTTTTAAAAATGGGTCTCAACTCTGGAGAGCCTGATTCATGAAGTTAGTGGTGGGATCCTAGAATCCGTAATTTAAATCTCTCACACAATGATTGCATTATCAGCTGCTGTATGAATATCAACTGCATGTCTTGAACAATTTGAAAGCTGAGAAAGAAGAGAGGCCTAACTTTGCTCCAGAGTTTTGATGCAAATCCATATCTTCTGGGTTCCCTATCCTGTGGGGGAAAATTCTTTGATTAAAGTTTGGCACCAAAATTTGGCAGATGGACAGTAATAGAAAGCATCCTTGAGGCTATTCTAATCTCCATTAGAAGTACAGGATTAATATTCATTGCCTAATTCACATAAGTTAACCATCTTATCTTAGAATCAACGAAATAGTGGGAGAATAAGATATTGATCTCGGATCATTGTGTGTGGATTTTTTAACTTCAGTTATGATGTTTCTTCTGTCTAGGAATCAAATTTTTCACTTTTGAATGATTTTGAAATTCAGGAATATTTGACTATTGATAAGATAGCGTGACTTTTTCTCCTAAAAAGCTTCTATGAAAAAGGTGGCATTCCTTACAATTAATATTATTTTAGGACCGAGGAAATATTGTATTTCAAGTAGTAGTGAATCCTCAATCAAGGATTGTTTATTCATTATTTTTGTTTAATTTAACAAATATTTAGTCAGCACATAATAAATGCCAGTCACTGTTCTATATATTGGGGTAGAGTGCTGAGAAACACAAAATCACTCAATAATGCCTTACTTCTTATTACTGCCTCTGTATTCAAACCCAAACCCTTTTCTGACATTCTAATGAATGATAGGTGGCCCACGATGAATACATGAGAATATAAGTACTGTATTAAAGTGCTCAAGAAAATTGATGTCTTCTCAGCTATAGAAATACCCTGGGATGCTCTGTTAAAGAACTTCGATGTCAGGTGGTGTCTCAAAACAAAATAGACCTGAGAGGTTACAGTAGCTGTTGTTCAGATTTCTAAGCGCCACCTGAAGACTGACATGCACACATAAATAAAGTCGGAGATGAGAACATGTTTCTGACTTTGTGAGGAGTCTAGGAAACATGCATCACATTTCAGTCCCTGTCCACCAGGGGGTGCAACTTCCTAACCCAAACACATTTCCTGAGTGAAATGTAGGCTTTGATTTACCGTTTCACTATGACTTCAACATTTCTTCATGTTAAGAATCGAGAGCAATATTTATATGATAATCCAGCGATGAACTCTTCTCCAGGCTTAATGACTTTGATATTCTTAATGCTTGGTAAGTAAAATATCTCTTAAAATTCGGATTCTTTCTTCTGCTATGTCAGCAAAATCTTTAATCATAATTTTATCCCAGAACTTTATGCCCAAGGTGACACATCTCTTTTATTTTCCCCAGGACAAGCCTATGGGGAGTCAGTGACCCAGATGGAAGGCCAAGTGACCCTCTCAGAAGGGGCTTCCCTGACTCTGAACTGTACTTACTCAACCACCGGGTACCCCACTCTTTTCTGGTATGTTCAATATCCTGGAGAAGGTCCACAGCTCCTCCTGAGAGCCACGAAGGCCAACAAGAAGGAACCCAGCAAAAGTTTTGAAGCCACATACAATACAGAAACCACCTCCCTCCACTTGGAGAAAGCCTCAGTCCAAGAGTCAGACTCAGCTATGTACTACTGTGCTATGAGTGACACAGTGACAGGAACTGCAGGGGGAGCTGAGCACAAACTCTGAACTGCAACAAGGGGCCTGGATGCTGAGTGTCTCTGACTATTTGATTCACTCTGGGTTCACCACAGTCTATGGTTGTTTGTCCTGCAGTCCCTGCTTGATACAAAATCATACAAATGGATAGAGCATAAGAACAAGAAGTGAACATTCCCCATACCCAACTCTTCATTAGTGAAATTGAAAACAATGTGACACCAATAGTTCCTCCTTCAGGGCCAAAATAATCTTAAGATAAAACCATAAATCTTAAGATAAAACATAAACAAAGAAGTGGTCTCTTGCTTATCCTTGTAGTCAAAATCCACCCCCACAAGTTGTTCTAGGCCATTCTGTGGGTATTGCTGTATCTTATTATTCTTTTAGACTTGTGTCTAAATCATGGAGAATGCCCCATATCTTATTCCAGGCCAGTACAGAGATCTGTTGGCTTTAAAGCAAGATAGTTTTGCAGTGCCAATGGAAGATTAAGCATACATATTCATCCCTGTATCTTCTGAAACCATATTAAAAGGATAGCAAAGAAACTGAACAAGGCATAAACTCACAAAGAGAACAGAAAGGAGATGACAGCAGACGGTGATATCAACCAAATTTTAAAGGGTGAGCAAATACGGAGAAATGAAATCTTGCATAGCAGACCAAATAAAGAAGAACCTTGGATCCAGTGTGAGAAGCCAACAACAAGCACCACGATGTGTGCTATCCCCTCGTGGAAGGGTTTAGGAATCAGAAGCTCCAATTACTTTTCAATAATTGAGGTAGATGGTGCTGTGCGTGTGTATGCGTTTGTGTATTTTGAAAGAATTTTGGGGAGGATGGAAATAGGAGGACTGGAAGAGAAAATATATAGTAACAGCTTACCCATGTTCGCTACCAATTTCCACGTAATAAGCAATGATCACTTCCCAACCCCCCCAGAAAACTGGAAGTTAGTCATTGATGAACTGAGGAACAGCACATAAAAAAGTAAAAATAGTTAAAGTAGAAAAATATAATAATTAATTATTCACTTCAGGGAAAATAAAATATTATTCAAGATAGGAACATACTCATAATAGTCTATATGGTTCAACAAAATTTTTTTCTAGATGTTTTGCTAATGTATACCACCAGTAGTGGTGATTGGGCAGAATACCTATTTTCCCCAAACCTTGTGCATTAATAAGGTTTTTGGCTTTTGTTTATCAGTGAAGCTTTCTTTTATTTTGAATAATTCTTTAATTATGAATGAGATGGAGTATCGTTTCATATATTTAAAAGCCGTTTACATTTTTCTGTAAATTGTCCGTTCATATATCTACCCATTTTCTACTGCATTATTGTCATTTAAATATAGATTTTAAAGAAGATTCTATATGTTATGAAAATTGTCATATGACTGTCATACATATGTGTCTTTTTAAAAAGCTTATCGTTATCCTTTTGACTTTATTTATGGTCTTTTTTTGCCATGCAGAATTTAAACAATTGAAAGGTGCTGCTGCCTCAGTGTTTTGGATCCTGTCACTGCTTTGGAGGAAAATTTTTGAATTTTTTCTGTTACACGTATGCTCCGTCATGAAGTTTGTAAAAATCTGTTGTGGTAAAGATCAATGCCTCACTTGAGGGCGTTGTTGAGAATTTATTATATTTCAAACATAGTGCCTCTAATTTAAGTAGAATGGATATGGGCAGTTCTGTTGTCTGAGATCCTCTCTGTCTCCCTCTCTCTTTTCCTCTCTCCTCTCATCTCTCTTGAGTTTGCTGACTGATTCTGTGTTTCCGTCCTTCCCTGAAGTAAGTGTCTCTGAGGGATCAACCATTTCTTTGGGCTACATCATCACCACCAACACTTAAAATCATTTTGTTGTGTAACATAACAAATGTGCACAAAGATATGTAAAACCTACAAACAAGAATCTATATTATTTAGGTGCATACAAATTTAAGACTATGATTTTTGGGACATGAAATCTCTTTACAATTTTTAAAAAACTCTATATTAAGTCAGCGTTCTCCAGAGAAACAGAACCAATAGGATCAATAGGGGGTGTGTGTGTGTGTGTGTGTGTGTGTACAGAGAGAGAGACAGAGAGTGGAAGAGACCGAGACAGAAATTTTAGGAATTGGCTCATATGACTGCAGACACTGAAAAGTCCAAATTCTGCAGGGCCAGCGGGCAGGCTGGAGACCCAGGGAAGAGCTGATATTGCAGCTTCCATCCCGAGGCAGTCTGGAAGCAGAATTCCTCCTACCTCCAGGACCTCAATATTTTTGTCTTAAGACCTTCAACTGATTGGAAGAGGTGCACTCACATTATGGAGAGTAACCCGCTTTACTCAAAGTCTGCTCATTTAAATGTTAATCTCTTCTAAAAACTACCTTCACAGGGACTTCTAAACTAATGCCTGAGCAAATATTTGAGTACCATGGCCTAGCCAAGTGGACGCAAAATTAACCATCACACTTTCTTTACCTCTAATAATTCTATTCTGAAAGCCCAGCTTGTTTTATATGGATATAATATACTAGCTTTCTTTTGATAAGTGTTTGCATGGTATATCTTTTTCCATTCTTTTGCTTTCCACCTCTCTGTGCATTGTATCTCAAATTTGCAATAAATCCTCATATATCCCCACTCTCAACTGTTCATTGGCTTCCTATTTCACTGAGAAAATAGAAGCAATAAGAATTTTCACAAGCTTCTAAACTTACCACTTATCAGCATCTGTGCTCAAATATTCTATCTTTCTTCTTATTATAGTGTAATTCCATGAGAATGGAGAATTTGCTTATCCTCAACACATATAACCATATCTGGGAAACAATAGGCCTACAAAAAATTGTTGAATTACAAAAGAATAATAAAAAATACCACTATGCGTACCAGAACAAAAAATTACCCTTAAGTCATTCAATAAAAATTTACATGCCTATTTCTTTGCAAGCTCTATTCTAGAAACTGAGGATATAGTAGAGAATAGAACAGATAAAATTGTCTATCCTAAAGAGCTTATATTTTAGTTGAGGGCTAAATTCAAACTAGTCACTACCATAGGCTCTTTACATGCATCCTCTCTTTTGCTTTTAAATTGTTTCCCACATTTATTGATGGATAATTGACAAATAAAAATTATCTATATTTAAGGTGTGCAACATGA